>NC_083603.1:79463725-79780695 GCF_029168945.1 Cannabis sativa | reverse complement strand
CTATATGTCTACTCTTTTTGGGACACTGGATTCTATACCTTTGGCAACTACTTTTGGTTAATCAGGAAATAACACTAGTAGTTAAGGCAATTTGGAATGGTGCCAAAAATGTATAGAACTTTCCTTAGACTGAATAAGTACCTTTCCTGCAACTTTAACATTCAGTCGATTTCTGGTAGACCTAGAGACTTCAGATAGGTTCTTACACTTCTCCAAAATCACCATTCCACCCCCAGAGTAATCAACATCTTATCAGAAAGATTTTCTAGCACCAAGGCCAATCTCGAAATATAATGTGGTGTAGTCTAAGAGTTTTAAATACACCCTTATTGACTAACATATAGTTCCTCTTCTTAATCTTAAGATTTACTTGATTGTCTTCCAATGTTCTTCTCCTGGATTAATCTGATACCTACTCATTACTTCCACTCAACAGCAAGTGTCTGGTCTAAGGCATACTAAAGCATATCTAAGACCTCTCACTGTTGATATAAGAAATTCTTTCATGGCTCTATCTTTTCTGGAATAGTTGAGACTTTTCCTTAGATAAATAAAATCTATGCCTAGGGAGTTTTGAAGCTTCTATAGATTGCCATTAGAAAGAAAATGCTTCACCATCTTACTAAAGTAAGTTGCTTGCATTAGAGTAAGTAATTACCAGGTATACCACAAGCCATAGGTTTAGATAAACTCAAACCTATAATACTAAGAACAGGAAGTTTTGTTAAGTCCATTGAATAGACTTATTAACGAAAATTTCCTTTTATGTCCTTGTAATAGAAAACTTTAGGTTACTCCATGTGAATGGATCAAACTATAGTTCTCTTGGCTTTCTTCTTAGTTTCTTATCTTGACAATCCATTACTTGTTTAAACTAACAATGGATTTAATCACTAGTGTCTTCCAAGTCATAAGAAGGTGAGTTCTTAGAAACTCTCCCACTACGACAAGGTACCGTGAATTATGTCTAAGAAAAACTAAATGGTATTAACCTCTTTGGTTGTGACAAGACAACAGAGGCAGTGGGATCATCATATGTCAAATAAGATGATAGAACACTTTTGGAATCAAGAAATAAATATCTCCTTTATTTGCTACTTTATTTTCAGACTTAATTTTCTTAGAAAAGTAGTATTTGTTTAAACAAACACTTTCTTATCTATGGCCTATGGGATGGTCCACCCCTAATCACTTAGAATAGCTAACAAACATGCAAACCATGGTTAAACGTTCTAGCTTTTCTTAAGATTTTGATTAGGTCATCCATGAATCTAGTAATGATTTACTTTAAGTATACAACCATTGCATCATTCTGAAATTGTATTACCATAGAAGGATTTAGGCAACGACTAGTAACTAATCATCAATATGCAAATCGAAATTTCTGGGGAGGTAAGTTTGGATATAATTCAAAAATCAAATTAATGATCTTTGAACTGCATATGTACTAACTATTTCTCCACCCCTATCAGTTCCCAAGATCTTTAACCACTTACGTTAATGGTTTTTACTATTGCTAGAAATTAATGAAAATTTTCAAACATTTCAAATTTCTTTGTGTTGCTCCTAAATTCGCCCAATATACGTGGACCAGTCAAGAGGGGACACGTGGATCAGATAACTTGGAAAGATTTGCTAAGTCTTTTTATGCCACCAGGAAGCGCTATTCGCATGGGTCCCGGAGGATATACCCGGAGTACAAGGTACTCCCGGAAGCTAGCATAGCATGAAGGCACTCCGGGATGTGTCAGGTCTCTCCCGAGAAATCAAGTCGCATTTAATGCTGCATGGGAGGAAGCGTGTTGGGACTGTAACACGCAATAAAGTCTGACGGCACAACCCCCGAACAGCAGCGCTACAGTAATGATCATTTAAGTCTAGCGACGGCTACTCTGCGAAGAGTCACGTCAATCATAAGACAAAAAGGACATTCTCCATAAAAACCCTACAGCACCTAGGGATTTGACCATGCATCACCCATGGTATATTCATCGGAAATGCCCAACTTTATGGATACTTACAGACACATGTGTAAGAACAATTCTAGGGATTACCCCACCAAAACACTATAAATACCCCCTCAAAGCTCATTTAATGGGGTCGAGAATCTTGGTTGCAAAAAGAGCAAGGAGAGAAAAAAACTCACCAAGAACATTCTCTGTATTTAAGAGGAAAACATTCTCTCAAGTGTAGAATCTGTATTAAATACATCCATTAATAGCAGTGGCTCGTGGACTAAGGCTCATTAACGCCCCAACCACGTAAAAAGTCTTCATCTTACTTTCTTACAGCTCATTATAATAATTATATTTTAATAGTTGCCGAAAACCTCGGTCAACATTTTGGTGCTTTCATTGAGAGCTGAGGAAAGCTGCTTCACAACAAGCATTTAACTTCACGATAATGGTGGAGACAAGAGCTACACGTCATCCTCGCCCTCTAGAAGATGCTCAAGATCCCAATGAGGAAGATGTAGCCTCAAGGGCAGCAGAGGAGTCTGAGGAAGAAGAAGAAGGAATAGTTCCCGATGAAAACCACGAGGAACACCTCGACGAGTATGCTTATGATGATGGAAGCTACCAAGAGCTGGTGCTCCTCAGACAAAAAGCTATCGATCATGAAGCTGAGATCGAAGCTCAGAAAGTGCAAAATCAAAAAATGCATGAAGTGATGCTAGCCATGCAGAAAGCCATGGAGGCAGCTGGTATTCACGTGCATCCCAAGGCGATGGCCGCTGGACTCGACGGGGAGCCAGCGACGTCTTCGCCTAATTCCCAGCAGCGAAGGCCTAGGGAACCTAGCCCTATAAGGCACCCTGCTGAGGAAAACCAAACAAAAAACCCTACTTCTGCCCCTGGTCGAAAGAAAAAGGCGCAGGATCCGCGAAAGGTCCGCTCGGATTTCCCTAAAGGGAAAGGTCCGCAGAGGGGCAAGCCCCAAAGAGGGAGTCTTGGCCCTCAGGATCGAGGGGACCGGAAAAGCATTTCCGTGCACCAGGAACAAGGGGGTAGAGGAAGAGGAGGACATAAATGTCCACCCATTGATCTGAGAAATCAAATCAATGGGAATCAAGGTGACCTCCGGGATCACCTTGACCAAAAAAGATACAGACCCGTAGTCTCCTCGGGTACTGTAAACGAAGGGATTATGGCAGAGCTTGCCATACTTCGAAAAGATATTGCCCGAGTCTCCCGGAGGCAGAAGGGAGATGACTCCGACTCGGACAGTGAGGATCGGGAGCCTTGTGCCAAACATATCCTGGAGGCGGAGCTCCCTAAAAATTTCAAGATGCCCGAGATGGCGGCATATACTGGGAACTCCGACCCCAGTGATCACTTGTCACGATTCAACCGAGTCATGACAGTCATGCGGGTCAGCAATGACGCCAAATGCTTATGCTTCCCCCTCACTCTGAGCGGATCGGCAGAGGAATGGTTCAAGAAATTGGAACCAGGATCGGTGGGATGTTGGAACAAACTCCAAACCAACTTCCGGAGACAATTTGTCACCGCCAGGAAGGTCAACTTGGAGGTTAGTGCCTTGACCAACATCAAGCAACTGCCCACCGAGACCTTGAAAAATTACATCAAGAGGTTCCGAGAGGAAGCCTCGAAGACCAAGAAGGTCGACGACGGACAACAGCTTGCGCTTCTCC
The DNA here is from genome assembly GCF_029168945.1 of Cannabis sativa. Classification (NCBI taxonomy): domain Eukaryota; kingdom Viridiplantae; phylum Streptophyta; class Magnoliopsida; order Rosales; family Cannabaceae; genus Cannabis; species Cannabis sativa. The sequence goes on along the minus strand of NC_083603.1, from coordinate 79,777,040 downwards.
AAGCAGGAATCCGCACTGGGACTCCCTTCTGGAACGAATTACAGCAAGAAGGCGCTGCTAGCCTTCAGGACTTCCAGAAGCGAGTCCAAAAATATATTAACCTCGAAGAAGCCCAGATCGTGGCTTACGGAGGCTATTATCCCACCGGGATAGCAGGATACATGCCAGGAGTATCGCCCTCGGGTACTGTCCCAACCGCGACCCCTCCGATAAGTGGCATACAGTTTTTTGCTACTCCCGGATACAGCCAGGGCCAAGCTTTGCCCCCGGCATCTTCCCATTACGGCAACCCGTCCGGGGTGAATGGACGGACTCCTTCACAGGCTGCCCCGACCGCTAGCTTAATGTGCCCTACCTGTGGGTCGAGAAGCAAAAGGTCTTCCAAGGGCAGCACCCGAACGGGAGAGAAGCGCCAAAAGAAGGGGTACACACCCCAATACACCCAGTACACAGAGCTCACGGACTCTCAGGAACGTGTATATTTTGCCACAAGGAAGAATACGCACTACCGGAGACCCCAGCCATTGTACAGAGACAGCTCCCGGAGAGATCCGAGTAAAAGGTGCGAGTACCACAACGACATTGGCCACAGCACCAATGAGTGTAAAAATCTCAAAGATGAGATTGAGAATCTGATCCATTTGGGCCACCTCTATGAGTGGATCAAAAATAGGTTGCCCCACCTTAACCCGGGGCAGGTGGCAGGGGGTATGCCTTCGGGAACACTGTGGGGGTACGGCAGGAGTATTGCCTCCAGTGCTCCCGCAGTGACACCCAAGATATACCGGACTACCGCCCCGGCCTAATGGACGGGTAGCCATGATCTCCGGAGGTCCCCATATCGGAGGAAACACTCGAAAGGAGCGAAAGAGATATGCCGAGGCCGCAAGACACAGTGAGGTGTGGGAGGTCACTCAACTCCCAGCTCAAAGGCCTCGGCTAATGGACCAACCCATAACGTTCACGGAAGAAGACGCCAAGACGGTGCGTTTTCCTCATCACGACCCGCTGGTCATAGAGACCCCCATCGCGAATAAAGTGGTGGCTAGGGTCCTGATTGACAATGGAAGTTCCGTGAACTTGGTCTTCAAAGAAGCCTTCACTGCGATAGGGTTGACCGACCGGGACCTCTCTCCTAGTGGATCGCAGCTCACAGGGTTTAACGGGACAACGCTAATCCCAATGGGAAAAGTCAGGCTCCCAGTTACCCTGTGCCCGGATACCCCCCAAAGCACATTCAAGTATTGCACCTTCGTAATGGTAGACTGTCCGACAGCCTACAACGCAATCTTAGGCCGACCGGCCCTCATCGACTTTGGTGCAATAACTTCAATCCGACACCTATGCCTAAAATTCCCTACCCAGGAAGCCGGAGTCGGAACGGTGAGGGGAAATCAAGGAGAGGCCAGGCAATGTTACAATGTTGCCACCCACTTGCCAGTACTCATGGTCCGGGGGCCCCCTGAAATAGAGAAGGCCGAAGAAGACGAGCTGGATCCTCGCATAGGATCCGAAAGGGTCGTAGAACCAATGGAGGACGTCGAAGAAATACCAGTATGCGACGACGACTCCACCAAAGTACTCCGGATAGGGAGAAGCCTAGATCCGGAGGAAAAAGATAAAATAATAAAAACACTGAAGGGCGCCATCGACATTTTTGCATGGCGCCAAGAAGACATGACCGGCATCAGCCCTCATGTCATCACCCATGTACTCAATGTCAACCCGGACATGCCCCCTGTACAGCAAAAGAGACGCCCGCTCGACTCGGTGAAAGCCGAGGCCTTAGAGAAAGAGGTGGATAAACTTTTGTCCAATAGCATGATCCGCGACGTATACTATCCGGAATGGCTGGCCAATCCGGTCCTGGTGCCCAAGCCAAACGGGACGTGGCGGGTTTGTATAGATTTCACAGATCTAAACAAAGCCTGCCCAAAGGACTGCTTTCCGCTGCCCAGGATCGACCAGATGGTGGACGCCACGTCCGGATTTAAGCTGCTGTCTTTCATGGATGCCTATGCTGGGTACAACCAAATAAAAATGCATACGGCAGACCAGGAGTGCACTAGCTTCAGGACCGATAAGGGGGTATACTGTTACCTAGTCATGCCTTTCGGACTGAAAAACGCCGGAGCAACCTATCAAAGAATGGTTAACCGGATGTTTAAAAGCCTCCTGGGACGGAACATGGAGGTATATGTGGATGACATGCTCGTCAAATCCAAAGCATGCAACAGCCATGCAAGCGACTTAGAAGAGTGTTTCGAAGTCGTCCGGAGATACGGTATGAAGCTCAACCCGAAAAAGTGCACCTTTGGGGTCAAGTCAGGAAAATTCCTGGGCTTCATAGTCAGCCAAAGGGGGATGGAAGCAATGCCAAGCATCAAAATAAAAGAGACCACGCTAACGGTTGGGCAAGAACCCAGCTGGATGGTCCCCATCATAAAATACATAACCACAGGTGAGTTGCCCCAAGAGAGGGCACTGTCTCGAAAGATTCAGTATCAGGCTCATCGTTATGTAATGATGGATCAAATTCTCTACCGGAGAGGACTCAGCATGCCTTATTTAAGGTGTGTATCGGACCCTGAAGCTAGACAAATAATGCTGGAGGTCCATGAAGGGTTCTGTGGAGATCATACAGGAGGACCCAGCCTCTCAAAGAAAATATTGAGGCAGGGATACTTCTGGCCAACAATGAAAAAAGATTGTATAGACTATGTCCAAAAGTGTGACTCGTGCCAAAGGTACGCGAACATACCGAGAGCTCCTCCAAATGAGATCACTTTGATGACCAGCCCCTGGCCCTTCGCGGTCTGGGGCATAGATCTCATCGGGTCTCTACCTACGGGAAAAGGAGGGGTAAAGTATGCAATAGTAGCAGTGGACTACTTCACCAAATGGACAGAGGCTGAGCCTATGAGGACAATAACTGCTAAGAAGGCGTTGGACTTTGTTATCAAAAACATAGTGTGTCGATACGGCTTGCCTCACAAGATAGTCTCAGACAATGGAAAGCAATTTGATTGCGAGGAATTTACTGACTTTTGCAACCAACACGGAGTGGTAAAAAGCTTCTCCGCGGTAGCCCGGCCTCAGACAAACGGCCAGGCGGAAGCAGTCAGTAAAATCCTAAAGGTCACCTTAAAAAAGAAGCCGCCGTCCGTAAAAATAACTGGCCTGAAGAATTGCCAAGGGTATTGTGGGCCTACCGGACGACCCCCAGAACCACAACCGGTCACTCGCCGTTCTCAATGGCGTACGGTTGTGAAGCAATGGTCCTGGTGGAAACATTATTCCCATCCCACAGGAGGACGACTTACGATCCGGCCACCAATCAGGCTCTGCTCCAAGAAGCTCTGGATCAAGTCGAAGAACTCCGGGATGAGTCCCAAATACGGATGGCCGCTTATCAAAAGAAGGTGACCAAGTATTTTAACTCCAAGGTTAAAAACAGAAAATTCGCTATTGGGGATATGGTCCTAAGAAGGGTTTTCCCAGCCACCCAAGAACCCGGAGTGGGGGTACTTGGACCAAATTGTGAAGGACCATATGAAATCGAGGACGAAATCGGTTCTGGCACTTACAAACTGAAAAGAATGGACGGAACTACTGTCCCAAGAGCCTGGAATGCCGATCACCTCAGAAAATATTACCAGTAGCGAATTAAACTTAGATTTTGTTCAAAGGGTTTGTACCGTCCAAATGTATGCCTCCTCTATGTTAAATAAAACCGAGTGCCTTAAAAACAAAGTTTCTATGCCACTGAGAGGGGTACTAGGGTATACCGCACGGACAAACAAAAACAATGTAAGTAAAATATCCTGACCCAAAGGGCAGGTCAATCTAAGTAAAATATCCTGACCCAAAGGGCAGGTCAATCTAAGTAAAATATCCTGACCCAAAGGGCAGGTCAAAAAATATGCGCAAAAATAAAGAGCGTAAGTATAAAAACCCTGAGCCAAAGGACAGGTTGAAATATATAAATGTGAAAAAAAAAAAGATCGCATATATATATAAATATAAAAAAAAAATATATATCCTAGCCCGAAGGGTAGGTCATACACATATAAATGGCCCGGGGACAGGCCTTAAGATATAATTGTCTCCCCTTCAAATAAAAGTTGCCGCCTATATGTAAATTGTTCTAAGGCAGCAGCAAATATGTACAAACAAAAAAAAAAGTTATAAGAAGAACGGGTAGAATCTGGGTCAATAATACGGCAGCTCAGTCAGCCCGCGGTGGAAGACGAGGTCCAATCCGTGCCTCAAGCTCAGCATCAAGCCTCTTCTTCTTTTCCCGAAATTTGGCAATCATGTCCTCGGGTTTGGGATAAAAAGTAAGCTTGATACTCTGATCATTGGTGGCCCAAGCCATGTAGACACCATCATCAAAGTGCTTCGGGCACCGGGCGCAGGAGACAGGAGAAAGGAGCTCGGCCCTCTTGGCCTTCCTGGTAGACTGATCTTTGTAGTCCCAAAGCTCCTTCAACTCCGCAGCTAGAGCGGCCTTGGATTCGATATCCGACTGATGAGTCTCCTCTAGAGACCTCACCTTGGCGGCCATCTCATCCAAAGCCTCCCTGGCCTCCCGAAGATCTCGCCTGGCCTTCTCGGCAGCCTCGGTTTGAGCCCTTAGTTCCTCCTGATGATGGGCCTCCATCCTGCCTCTCCGCTGGGCCTCGGCCTGGATCATGGCCTCCGCCTGAGCCTCCCTCCGGGTGGCCTCCTCTTCCTTGGCCTTGGCCTTCTCTTCCTTGGCCTTGGCCGCTGCTTCCTGGCGCTCGGCAGCCTCCTGGTAGATCTGCCTCTCCGCTGTGAGGTCTTGGAGGACCTTCCTGACGTCGTTCATGTCCCTAAAGTCGGACAGAGCGAAGCCATGGTTTATGATGTTCCTGGAGAGGCGACCAGCCTCAGCAGCAAGCTGAACCATAACGAGGTATAAGAAAAAATTTCTCAAAGGAAGAAAACAAAATACAAACAACAAAAAGGAAACGCAAAAAATTGCAAAGTACTTACCACTGTAAGGGAATGGCTGAGGTCCTGGACCTGGAAGATGGAGTTCAGGGAAGCGCAAGTGGCAAACCGCTTGGGCGCACAGCGTGTAAGCTGAGAAGCGAACTCACCGGTCATTTCCGCGGCAAAGGGAGCCAAAGTGGGCCATAGGAGGGGACGGAACCAGTCCGTTAAAGGGTCCAGATTGAGGTTCCACGGATCATGATAGTCCGGATGCTTCATGCTCGCCTCAACCTCAGCTCGCAGAATCCTCCTAAGGGCCTCCACCTCGGCATACCCCCGGGAGTACTCGTCCATAGCGTAGTTGTGTTTGGCTATGCGAAGCTCCTGCCTCACCTCATCCCCCGGAATCGGGGTAAGATCAATGTGAGGAGGAGCAGGATTTTCCTCCATCGGGGAAACCCCGCCGTCTAGGCCATGAGCAGGAGTGTCGGCCCTCCGAGGCCTCTTCGGCTCGTCCTGGGCAATCATCTTGCCCTTACGCTTGCGAATCAGAGCCACTTCAGGCTCCTCCTCGTCCTCCTCTGCTACCACTGGAAGGGCTTGAGGCTCTCCAGTACCCTCGGCGGCTTCCTCCGAGAAGTCCCACCCTTTCCCTTGGCCTTCTCCCGGAAGCACCTCCTCGTCATCCACTAAGTAAATGGTTTCGGGAGGAGAGCCGGAAGGAACCTTCAAGGAAGGAGCCGGGGGAGAGGGGGTGAAAGCCGGGGGAGCCACGGGAGTATGGACCCCGGCGAGCCGTTCCAGGATGGCATCCATGGAGGTACCTGTTCCAATCAAATAAGCAAGTGTTAGAAGTTCGTGAGGAACCACTTATAAAAGACGCAACAAATAAGCTACTCCTACCCGAACTTCCTAATTCGGCCCTAGCAAAATCCCGAACTTTAATGCTGGCAGCATCATCTCCAAGATAACTGTCCGAGGGCCGAAACCAGCTGGACGCTATGTAAGCCGACGGACCTAAGGGAATAGGTTCCGGAGGGCCGGAGCCCATCCGCGACCGACCCAGGTAATCTCCTAAGTTCGTAAAATAAAATTCCTTCAAATGATCCCCCCACCGGGTCGACGGCATCTTAAACCTACGGAGACGCTCGTCGAACCCTACGGGCCTATGACTGGTATATTCATCAACGGAAGGGACATAGCGAATTATCAAGGGAGACTTACCACCGGCACCGGAAGTGCTAGCACCGGGAGCACCCGAGTTTGGTTCGGGGGCAGAAGGCTGAGGCCGGGAAGTCTGGTTCTCAGAAGAACCTTCAAGACGAAGGGGCCCCCCGGCGGAAGGACCCCCAATCTCTTCTTGAAGAATCTTGTCAAAAAATTTTGCCTCGGACTTCCCGCCAATGGCTTGGCTCCTTCGCACCACCGGGCTCCCCACGCGAAGCCCTCTCCCATAGGCAGCCTGGGCCTTAGAGTACGCTTTCTCCTGGGCCTTCCGGTAGAGATAATCTTGGTACTTCTTCTCTGCCGTAGCAATGAGCTCATCTCAGAAGGCCTTCTCCGGAACCGGCGCCCTCACATTAGGGCAGATGACTTTGGAGAGGTTGGAGTCATCCACGGATTGATGAGAAAGGATAAGTTTAGCCTTTCTACAATTCTCCGTGGTGACCAGGCCCCCGACATCAAGATCGGCATGGTCGTAGGAGGCGAAGGCTTGGGCCCTTCGAAGGAAAGCCTGAGTGGGGAGCGTCCGCTGGTAAGGTGGGATCCGCACCCACTCCGTGAGAAGCTCCGGGTGGTCCACGGCTCTGAACCCGGACGAGAAGAAAAAGCGGTGGCGGTACTCCTTAACATGAGTCTGCCTATTATATGGAACCATCCCCTCGTTAGCAGGGTGGATCCGGAACCCATAAAAACCATCCTTAAGTTTGTCCCCTTTCTTGGGGACGGATACAAGTTCATAAAAATATAAAATTTCCGCCGGCCGGGAGACCTCAGCCGCGCGTGTAAAAAATAAATAAGCCTGAGAGCAGGCAGTAAGCTTGAGGAATAAGTTGGTATGGCGCAAGGCCGACAAATACAAGAAAATTCACAAAGTAATCTTGGAGCGGGAGCATGGCACCGGCCATCAAGTGGGTCTGACTCCAAGCCCCGAAGCCGTCATAGTTGTGATTAGGCGTCTCCGAGTCACGAGGAGGCCGGTGGAAGGTCCCTGAGGTAGAGGGTTTGATCCCAGCCACATTAATGATGTTCTCCAGCTGGTGAGGGCAAGTCAGGGTCGATCGAAGCTCGGCCGCTTCCCAACCAGTGGCGCGGGACTTGTACCCTTCCTGGGCAACGGGTCCCAGAGAAACCTCCTCCAGGGTGGCTATGTTTTTCCCTTTCTTCTTCGAAGATTTCGAGCCAGAAGCAGACATTTTATGTTCTGAGAAAAACAAAAAGAAAAAAACCCAGCAGTTAGGCCCCATACCAAACCCTAAATCAGGAAAAAGGGAGTGGGGGTCCCCTAACCGCTGGAAAGAGGCCCCCTCCGGACACGTGTCACCTGGGAAACTCAGGAGAGAATCCCTGAACAAGTGTCGGGTGCAGTAAAATCCCAGAAAAGTGGTTTTGCAAAAAGGAAAAGAAAAGAGAAAAGCCTTCCTATGCCCTAAGCAATTGCTAAACGAAGAACACATGGCCTTCTTCAAACAAAGCTGTATGCCTACAACAGAGGCATGACAATGGCGACTCTACAACTAACACAGTAAACATAAGCGTAACTCGAAGAACTTAAACACTCACACACCCAGAAGCCTCTAAGTGCGAACCCCAGAAAACAAACGAAGTAAATGTAAGCATGTTATTATCTAAAGATGCAAGAAACTTACAGTTGATTGTTGAACTGGGGGTACTGAGTGTGGTTGAGTGAGAGTTGAGAAGCACTGGCAAAATCGAACACTGGAAAATTAAAAGAAGTGTTTAAGTGTCAAAGCAGTTTGTGCTACTTTGAGGAATTTTCTCTCTGAGAAATTCGAGCAGAAATGGCAAGGGATGGAAAGTAACCGAAATGAAGGAAAGGTGGTGGCTTTTATAGGCAAAAGTGCATGAGGAAAAGGCGTCTTCACCTACCAATCGCACGGTGGGGGAAATGCACGATTCGAATTCCCAAAAGATCAACGGACCAGATCAATCTACCATTAAGGCGGTGGAAACGTTTGAGTATCCGTCTGACACCATCAATGCGCCGCATCAATCATGGGGCGTGAAACGAATCGACCTCTGCAAAAGTGAATCGCCGCATTTAATGCCATTACTAGACACACCTTCACGCGCCCCCAAGTCGTATCAGAAGACCGAGGAGGCGGCTGGAAACATTCCTGCAAACAAGCATATTGCTGCATTAAATGACATCATTTAATGTGCCCCCACGCGCTCGAGGCTCGAGCTAGGGAAACGAGGGGTCAACCGGAGACACTTGAACAAGCCTTGGTTTATTTTTACTAAGTAAACAAGGCTTGGGGGGTAAATGTTGCTCCTAAATTCGCCCAATATACGTGGACCAGTCAAGAGGGGACACGTGGATCAGATAACTTGGAAAGATTTGCTAAGTCTTTTTATGCCACCAGGAAGCGCTATTCGCATGGGTCCCGGAGGATATACCCGGAGTACAAGGTACTCCCGGAAGCTAGCATAGCATGAAGGCACTCCGGGATGTGTCAGGTCTCTCCCGAGAAATCAAGTCGCATTTAATGCTGCATGGGAGGAAGCGTGTTGGGACTGTAACACGCAATAAAGTCTGACGGCACAACCCCCGAACAGCAGCGCTACAGTAATGATCATTTAAGTCTAGCGACGGCTACTCTGCGAAGAGTCACGTCAATCATAAGACAAAAAGGACATTCTCCATAAAAACCCTACAACACCTAGGGATTTGACCATGCATCACCCATGGTATATTCATCGGAAATGCCCAACTTTATGGATACTTACAGACACATGTGTAAGAACAATTCTAGGGATTACCCCACCAAAACACTATAAATACCCCCTCAAAGCTCATTTAATGGGGTCGAGAATCTTGGTTGCAAAAAGAGCAAGGAGAGAAAAAAACTCACCAAGAACATTCTCTGTATTTAAGAGGAAAACATTCTCTCAAGTGTAGAATCTGTATTAAATACATCCATTAATAGCAGTGGCTCGTGGACTAAGGCTCATTAACGCCCCAACCACGTAAAAAGTCTTCATCTTACTTTCTTACAGCTCATTATAATAATTATATTTTAATAGTTGCCGAAAACCTCGGTCAACACTTTGTATAAGGTATAATATAGAGTTATCGTTTTAAGAATACAAAGAAAACGCATATCCACCCCTGAATGTACATCCATCTGCGAATGAGATGAACTTAATTTCAGTGGATACAGGCATATTAACTCTTTGCAGAGATTGATCTTGTCAAAACCACTATGAACAAGATACAAATGCCATAGATTAATAAAAATGTGGTTGTGTCTTTTTGATGACTTAGGTTTAGTTACTTCAATGAGTTCATAGAATAGTGCAAGTGGATCCTAGTTAAGAATATGAAACTCATATTCCATACAGTTTGAAACCATTGGTTGAAGATGGATATTAAACACTTGTGAAAGTGTAACTGTATTGTATCCTGGAATTAGAAATATAAGAAAATTTCTGTTTGGAATCTAAAATTAAAGTCAAAGACTTAAATTTATACCAAATATAATGAGTAATTCTTTCTTGGACAACCACTACTAATTTAAACTCTAAGTCAGATTGGCCCATACAAGTAGGAGATTTCTAAGATTGAGGACTTATATCATTGTGGAATAGAATTTCGGGTTATAATCATATGTCATTTAATTTCTTAAGAGAAAATAGAATGAAATGATTTATAGACCATTCATCCAATGATATGTTATTGAGCTTATTCAAAATGAATAAGCTAAGAGGAATTAGGATTATTTCGTTGTTTAAATAAGAATCCAACGATGCTTCGATTAGCGAAAGTCAAAGTAATATTATTTATACAATCTTCTTGTTTCATATCGTAAAAATACTAGTCTAAGGTGTCATCAATTGATGAACAGCTAGATGTTGCATATACAATATTTATCTTTCGAGATCTAACACTATTATGTATGTCTAATGGTGAAAATCCATTACGAATTTATCTCATTAGATAAACAAATCAAGTTAGACCAACAATGAAGATTCGAAATTAAACTACAATTTAATAACAGAAAATAACATGGTTCAATATAAATTCATAAACAATTCAGAAATTATTAAACATATAGCAAGTAGGAATGACAAGTGAAAATACTAAAACATACAATCCTAAATAATTTCCAAGGTTTTCAACAAACTGATATCAGTGTCCTGTTTAGGCGAGAGTCAAAGCTACCATCCATTGAATAGAGTGGTCAGCTCATCTAAGATGTTAAACATTCTAGCAACCTTTTATTCGATCAAGATTGGAATTCAGCATTTTCCCGATTAGGCGAGAGTCAAGGCAATTCTATCTTATGAGCTTCCACAATTGTTTCATAATTTGCAAGTCAAATATGGTCGCCACCATTAGGGTGATCCATACCATATAAAACACTTACAAACTACATATCTTTCGAGATTAAACGGTTCGAAATTGCTAATGAACGTTCCTCAGGATTACTCACTAAAACAAACGCGATGTAAAACCAACAATGGAGATCGAATATCTTAATAATAAAGCTCATTATTTAAAATGTATTTTCATTATTATTTATAATAAAATATATTCATTAAATATCGAATTTAGAATTAAAATTATAAATTAAAATTTAATTTAATATTTATAAAATTATACTTAGATGGTGAAAAAAAATAATTAAATAAATTATTTCCATCTCAGTAGTAATTTTGATATATAAATATTAAGAAAATTATTTAAGTTGTATTAATTTAAATTAATTTGCAACTCAAAATAAATTTTCATGAAAATATATTTATTGTATTTTGAAAAAGAAAGTATAAAAACTTTATATTTTCGAAATACTTAAATAATAATTACTTAGAAAAATACTTCAAGCAAAAATATCACCTATCTAGTTTTTCCTTCAACTAATTAATTCAATTTCTAGTAATATACTTTAACTCATTTATTTTAAATTAATAAATAAATGAAAAAATTATTGATTTAAGTTGGTGGAAGAATTAATTAAAATAAATAATTAATTTACAACTTAATCTATTTTTCAAGATAAATTCAAAATCATCTTGCATTATGAATTGCAATTTAAAAAATTGATTAATAAAATAAAGAAAAAAATATATTTTGAAAATTATTTAAATTTAGTTGAAAAAATAAATTTCAACTAAAAATAATTTTCTATTTAATTAAGTGTCATGAAAAAGAAATATTTAAGTATCATGATGAAAATCAATTTAGATATTTAATTTTCAAATTAGTTAAATGTATTAAATTCAAGAAATAAATAATTAAGTGTAGAGAAGGCTTAATTATTAATCTTTAGTTTAATACTAGGAAAAATATACTTAAAAAAATTGTACCAAAATTAATTATTTAAATAATTAATTTCACAATGTATAATATTTTCCTATTTAATATTAGAAATAATAAGTATCTAGAAATAACTATCTAGAAAATATCTTATTTGACTAAAAATCTTTTCCACAAAATTTGAAAAAAAAATATCTAATTTACGTTGTATTAGAAAAAATCTAGAACTTAAATATTTTCAAATTTAAATTTAACTAAATATCAAAAATTAAGTTGTAACCACCTAATTTGAAAATATTCTATTTTAATTTAATATTTAAAAAATATCAACTTAAAAAATATCTAAAGAATCTTAATAACCAATGCCTAAAATTCCTCAACTTAATTTTGAAATTTTAAATCCAAAAGATATTCAGATTTAAGTTGGTTAGTTGTAGATAACTAAATATCAACTTAAATAGGAATATTTAATGGAAAATTTAAATTAAGTTTCAGAAAGAATCTAGATGGTTATAATTCTATATTTAATTAAATACAAGAAAAGACATATAGTTTAGCTTAGAATAAAATTCTTTAAACTATGGTTTTCTTAAATTAATTTCAAAATAAATGAAATTAATTATGTTGCTAATTAATTTTATTAGGTTGAACTAATTCAAATCAGGCAAATGGGCCTTCACAATTGGGGTGGTTCATGTGAGGGGGGGCTGGGTTCATTATGTCGTACCCACTACTATGGCTCCCAACTCTCACAGAAGGCCCAAAAGAGAGGAATTTAACCTTAAAATGAACAACTGTTATTAATTGAATAGGCCAAAAACTAAATGGGCCTAAATAAAATCTATCAAAAAACTATGATATTTTATTTAGCAACAACAACCTATATTCATCTATAATAAAATTAAACATATAGGCTCACACAGGCACACAATTTGGATGGATCCTATCATGTTGCTAGGTCATACACAGATGAAAGAAGATTGTTAAAATTACATGTTACAAATTATTTACTTGACCAAGGGAGCCATGAGTTAAAATTAGATCATTGGATCTGTCAACAAGTTAACCATGGATATTTGCAATCAAGCAATAATAGGTTTTATAAAACTTACAAACAAGCTAAAATACATACTCCTGCAACAAGGTTAGCTGGATAGTTGGATGTAGGATTTATTTAATTTTAAATAATTAAATTTCGAAAAATAATTAAATAAAAAAATATTTATTTTCGAAAAAAATAATAATATAATAAAATATTTATATTTTCGAAATTAATAAAATAATATTTAAAATTAAACCTACAATTTTGAAAAATTAGGTTTCAACTAACCTAAATATCATTTCAAAATTTGCTAACTACTTTTAAAAAAAATTAATGTTATTATATAAATTAAATATTCAATAAAAATAAAAAAGATAAATAAATATCTTTTTCAGATTTTATGATTTAATTTAAATAAAAAAATAACAAAATTTAAAAGTTAGCAAAATATCTTACTTCTATTTAAAATTACATGATTATAGTTATCTTATTTTAAATTTAAATAAGGTCAAATTATTAAAAAAAATATTTAATTTAAAAATTTAAAATCTGACCGTAAATTTAAAAATAAGATAAGATATAATCAAATTTAAAAATAAAATAGATAATTAAGCAAAAAAGATAGATATTTACTATATTCAAATTCAAATTATACTAAATATCATAATTAATTTAATTATGATATTTAGAATTGAATTAGGAATAGTAAATGTCTAAATACAAAACTACATAAAACATCGGAAGTTAAATCCATGAAATAGCATGAAAAATCAAAGAAAAACAAAAAAATTGCGAGCTGTGATGCATACTGTCCATGGGCGCAAATGGGAGTGCTTGGGCGAGGAAACACGGCACAGCAAGGGTGCTGCATGATTTCCACGCGCGCGTGGTGCAGTGACACCATCCCGATATTTTTCGAAACTTCAAAAAATCATAACTAATTCAAATTAAATCGAAATTGAGTTCTGTAAAAAAATAAATTGCTTAATTTTTTTCCATAATATCCAATAAAAATAATTCCAGAAACAAATATTCAATTATTTTTCACGAAAATTTACAAACATCAATCAATCATCAAACAACACTCAAAACAACATGATACCATCCAAATAACAAACAAATCGTTTTAATTCCAAATTTCTTGCAAGAAAATCAATTACCATGGCTCTGAGGCCAGTTGTTGGAAATTATTTTACCAGGATCTTAGATCTACTCACAAGTATGTTGATTAACACCCTAAATATGAACTTCTAAAACGATTATGAAATAAACACATATAAAGTATTAGAAACCTTACATTGGGTGCAGCGGAATATAATGACTCCTTCCGTTCAGATATCTAGCCCTTGATTCCTTTCTGTAGCAGAGCATTATCAATATCTGAACCTGGATCTCTTTCTCCTCCTTCCTTTGATGCTGAAACTCCTTCTTGTTGAATGTCTTTCTTCACGATCTTCCTCACTATGATTGAGGTATCACTTGTTGTGTGTGTGCACTACTCTAACATTAAGTGATTTCAAAATTTCAAGGAAGAAGAGAGAGAAGAAGTGGCAGCTAGGTATAGAGAGAGAAGGCTCATGTTTTTCTCTGATGGAAAAAGTAGAAAATTAAGTGTAAATTTCCTGAAGCCTTCACTATCTACTTATAGCATTCCACTAGGGTTAGGTTTGAATTATTTGGGATTAAAATAATGAAAATATCAGATGAAAAACCCTATAAAAGTGGCCGACCCTATACAGTATGGATTTGGGCCTCACTTTTTGCAATTTTGATGTTTTATCATTTCTGCATCTCATTTTCTCAGAAATGCCAATTTTCAAATTCAACCATTTAAATGCCAATTCTAACTATTTAATAACTATAAATAATTATTAAATAATATTGTCATTTATCATATTTATTAAATTAACCATACAAAGTATCATAATTAACAAATATGCCCCTAAAACTCTTTCTTTACAATTTCGCCCTTACTTAGTGAAAAAATTCACAAATACACAAAGTCTAATTTGAGAATTATAATTGATTAATCAAAACAAATTATATGAGTCTTACAAGAAATATTATCTCAACTAGTGGGGGGACCATGGGTCTATATAACCGAGCTTCCAATAAGTAGATCAAGAATTTATAACCTAAATTCACTGACTTATTAATTCTTCGTTGAATCCACGCATAGAACTTAGAATTTCACTCTCAGTATATAGAATGGTCTATATGTTCCACCATGTAGACACATCATTAGTTATCCATTGTTATAATCCTAATTTGATCAATGGTGCTCTATATGAATGATCTAGACTGTAAAGGGATTAGATTACCGTCACACCCTACAATGTATTTTATCCTTAAAATACTTAACCCCATATAAATGATATTTCAGCTTATGTGAAATGAGTACTCCACCATTTATTTTCGTTTGGTCAAGCTCGAAGGAGATCATCCTTTACTTACTATTTGCCAGATAGAAGCTATAGATTCCATGTTTATGTTAGCGCTCCCACTCAATTGCATTACCGTGTTCCCAAAATGTACGTATCACCCTGACCCAAAAGTAGGCTTAACTAACAAATCAAAGAACACGAATAACCTCTTGAGATTGAGCCTAATCATAACAGGATTAAGATCATTTCATCTAGGATCAACTAGGCGATTTTGACTTGAATAGATATTACGATAAGTTTAATAAATCTAAGTCAAAGTTCAATATCGGTCCCTTCCGATGCATACTCCATGCATCCAACCTGAGCTTTACTTTAACCAATGCTATGGAAAGAACATAGCATTTCTCCAAATGCAAGTAAACTCTATTATAGATTATCATATCAGTAAAACCCTGTGTCTGATAAATCTAGGAAACTTTATTCACATAGTCATCTTTACTTTCCAAAGTGTCGACAACACAATAAACAGGATCAAGTATGTGAAAAGGATTTCAAATGAATTCAAAATCAAATAGACAAGCAATTGATAAGATGAACCAAAACATACACAAATGAATTAAAAACACTTCTGTTTCTTTATTGATGGATTACATTGAAATGGAGTTTTATTTACGGCATAAAACCCAACAGGTTCTAGGTCCCGACCCTGGTTCTGTGTCCCTAGTCTGGTTCCATGTTATGGTTTGAGTTCAAGTTCAGGTTCGGATCCCGAGTCCAGGTTTGGTTTGGGATCCGGGTCCGGCTCGCAATTCGGGTCTAGGTCTGATTTGGAGTCTGGGACCTGGTCCGGTTATGGTTCTGGATCTAGGTCCAATTTCAATTATGATTCCAAGTCCAATTCCTAGTTCAAGTCCCGGTCAAGTTCCAGTTTTGAATCCAATTTTGGGTCACAGGGTACGGGTTCGGGTCCACTTTTGGGTTTGGGACTAGGTTCAGGTCTGGGTGTTGGTTCGGGTCCTGGTCAGGGTTTAGGTCCAGGGCTGGGTCCCAAATCTAGACACCGACTACGGGTTTTGTCCAAGCCTTGGGTTCAGATCCAGATCCCAATCTTGGGTCGCATTTTGGTTCCATTTCTTGTGCCGTGTCACGAGCTGGGTCCTAGGTTCATGTTCGGGCCTGGTTCAGGTATTAGGTCCCGGTCCTAGTTCTGTTTCCCAGGTCCCTATCATGATTCTCGGTCTAGGTCCCGATTATTGTGTGGGTTTGGGTCCCGGTCTAGGTTCGGGTTGTAGTCCTAGTCTCGGTTCGGGTTTAGGTCTCTGTCTAGGTTTTGATCTGGGTTCGGGTTTGGGTTTAGGTCTTGGTCCTTGCCCTAGTCTTAGTTCGGTTCTAGTTCCATTTGCGATTCTGAGTTCTAGTTTGGGTTTGAGTATGGGTCAGAGTTCGAGTCCTGGTCTGAGTTTGGGTTTGGGTCTGGATTTCAGTCTAGGTCCAGATCAGGCTTCAGGTATGTGTTCGCGTCTGGGTCTTGGTTTAGGTTGGGTCCGAGTGCCAAGTTCCAATCCCGATCTGAGTCTGGATTCAGTTCTGGGTCTAAGTCCTTCGTTTTGATCCTTGTCTGGGTTCGAGTTTTGGTCTGGGTCCGGGTCTAGCTTTG
The DNA here is from genome assembly GCF_029168945.1 of Cannabis sativa. Lineage (NCBI taxonomy): Eukaryota > Viridiplantae > Streptophyta > Magnoliopsida > Rosales > Cannabaceae > Cannabis > Cannabis sativa. The sequence continues at coordinate 79,760,496 of NC_083603.1, read as the reverse complement.
GGTCTGATTCTAGCTGTGGGTTTGAGTTCGGGTTGGAGTTTGTGTCCCTGTTTGTGTCCAGGTCTGGACCCTGATCGGGGTCTAGGTTCGGGTCCAGGTCCAAGTTTGGGTCCCGAGTGCAGGTCCAAGTTTGGGTCTTGGTCAGCATCTCGGTACAGATCTAGGTCCAACATTTTGATCCCAGTCTGGTTCTTGGTCTGAGTCCAAGTTCGTATCCACGTCCCTATATAGGTCCAAGTCTGTGTTGGGGATTGAGTCCCAGATTTAGGTCCAAGTCCGGGTCTCAGTTGCGGTCTGGGTACACGACCTTGTCTGGGCCCGAGTTCCAGTCTCAGTTTGGGTCTGAGGGTAGGCCTGTGTTCGGTTCTTGGTCTTTCTCCGGGTCCTGGTCCTGGTCACGGTCCTAGTCTTGTTCTAGGGTTGTGGTTCGGCGATTCTTGTTCTTGTTCTAATTTTGGGTCCCAGGTGTAGGTCTGGGTTCGGGTTTGGTTCTTCATCTGGGTTCTGGTCCTAGTTTGAATGCCAGATCTAGACACCGACTACTGGTCTGTTCCAGGCCCCGTTACCCGAATCTCGAGTCAAGATGAAAATCACTGTCACAGATCTCAGTCTCGTTTTGGTTCAGGTCCCACGTCCCATTTTTGAGTTTGAGTTCGGGATCGAGACTGGGGTGCGGTTCTAGGTCCCGACCTTGGTTCTTTGTCCTTAGTTTAGTTCCATGTTTGGGTCTGAGTTCAAGTTCTGGTTCGGGTCCCGAGTCCAGTTTTAGGTTGGGATCCGGGTCCGGCTCCCAATTCGGGTGTAGGTCAGATTTGGAGTCTGGGTTTTGGTCTGGTTACGATTCTGGATCTAGGTCCAATTTCAGTTATCATTCCAAGTCCAAGTCCTAGTTCCAGTCCCGGTCAACTTCCGGTTTTGGTTCCAAATTTGGGTCACAGGGTACGGGCTCAGGTCCACTTTTAAGTTTGGGACTGGGTTCAGGTTCGGGTGTGGGTTTGGGTCCTTGTCAGGGTTCGGGCCCAGTACTGGGTCCTAAATCCAGACACCGACTACGGGTTTTCTCCAAGCCGTTGGTCCAGATCCGGATCCCAGACTCGGGTCCCAGTTTGGTTCCATTTCTGGTGCCGGGTCACGAGTTGGTTCCAGTCTGTGTTCTGTTCTAGGTCTGGGTCCGGGTCTTATTCACAGTCCTAGTCTTGTTCTAGGATCCTGGTTTGACGATTCTTGGTCAGGTTCTAATTTTGGGTCCCAGCTCTAAGTCTGGGTTCGAGTTTCGTTCTTCGTCTGGGTTCTGGTCCTAGTTTGAGTCCCAGATCTAGACACCGACTACTGGTCTAATCCATGCCCCGTTACCTGAATCTCGAATCAAGATCTGGATCACTTTCACGAGTTTCGGTGTGGTTCAGGTTCAGGTCCCAGGTCCCATTTTTGAGTTTGAGTTTGGGATCGAGACTGGGTGCGGTTTCAGGTCCCGACCCTGGTTCTTTGTCGCTAGTCTTGTTCCATGTTTGGTCTGACTTCAGGTTTGGAACTTGAGTCCAAGTTTTGGTTGGGATCTGGGTCTGCCTCCCAATTCGGGTCTAGGTCTGATTTAGGTCAAATTTTAGTTATGAGTCCAAGTCCAAGTCCTAGTTCCAGTCCCGGTAAACTTCCGATTTGGGTTCCAATTTTGGATCACAGGGTACGGGTTTGGGTCCACTTTTTGTTTTGGACTGGGTTCAGGTCTTGGTGTGGGTTCGGGTCCATCACAGGGTTCGGCTCAAGAGTTGGGTCCCAAATCCAGACACCGACTACTGGTTTTGTCCAAGCCCTTGCTCCAGATCCAGATCTTAATCTTGGATCCTAGTCTTGTTCCATTTGTGGTGCTGAGTCACGAGCTAGGTCCTAGGTTTAAGTTCGGGTCTGGGTCGGATACCAGGTCCTGGTCCTAGTTCTTTTTCCCAAGTACCTATCTTGATTCTGGGTCCATGTCCCGGTTATTGTGTGGGTTTAGGTCCCGGTCTAAGTTCGGGTTCGAGTCCTAGTCTTGGTTCGGGTTTAGGTCTCTTTTTGGTTTTTGATCTGGGTTCGGGTTTGGGTTTAGATCTTTGTCCTGGTCCAAGTCCTAGTTCAGTTCTAGTTCCATTTGCGATAATTAGTTCGAGTTTGGGTTTTAGTTAGGGTCGGAGTTCGAATCCTGGTTTGAGTTTTGGTTCGGGTCCGGATTTCAGTCTAGGTCCAGATCAAGCTCCGAGTGTAGGTTCGAGTCCTGGGTCTTGGTCTAGGTTGGGTCTGAGTCCCAAGTTCCAATCCCGATCTTAGTTTGGATTCAGTTCTTGGTCTAAGTCCTTGCTTTTGATCCTGGTTTGGGTTCGAGTTTGGGTCTTGGTATGGGTCTAGCTTTGGGTCTAATTCTAGGTGTGGGTTTGAGCTCGGGTCCAAGTTTGTGTTCGGGTTTGTGTCCAGGTCTGGACGCCGATCTGGGTCTAGGTTCGACTCCAGGTCTAAGTTCGAGTCCCGAGTGCGGCTCCAAGTTTGGGTTTGGGTCAAGATCTTAGTCCAAATCTAGGTCCGGCATTTCGATCCCAGTCTGGGTATTGGTCCGAGTCCAGGTTCATATCCGGATCCCTATCTAGGTCCAAGTCTGTGTTTGGGATCGGATCCCAGATTTAGGTCCAGGTGCGGGTCTCAAATCTGTTCTGCGTACACGACTGTGTCGCGGCCTGAGTTCTAGTCTCAATTTGGGTCTGAGGCTAGGTCTGTGTTCAGTTCTAGGTCTGGGTTCTAGTCCTGGTCACAGTCCTAGTCTTTTTCTAGGGTCCTGGTTCGGCGATTCTTGTTCAGGTTCTAATTTTGTGTCTCAGGTCTAGGTCTGGGTTTTGGTTTAATTCCTTGTCTGGTTCTAGTTTGAGTCCAAGATCTAGACACCGACTATTGGTCTATTCCAGGCCCTGTTACACGTATCCCGAGTCAAGATCTGGATCACTGTCACGGGTCTAGGTCTTGTTCTGGTTCAGAACCCATATCCCATTTCTGAGTTTGGGTTCGGGATCGTGGCTGTGGTGCAATTCTAGGTCCCGACACTAGTTCTTTGTCCTTAGTTTGGTTCCATGTTTGAGTCTGAGTTTAGGTTCGGGTTCGGGTCTCGAGTGCACGTTTGGGTTGGGATTCGGGTCCGGCTCACAATTTGGGTCTAGGTCTGATTTGGAGTCTGGGTCCTGGTCCGGTTACTATTTTGGATCTAGGTAAAATTTCAGTTATGATTCCAAGTCCAAGTCCTAGTTCCAGTCCCAGTCAACTTCCAGTTTTGGTTCCAATTTTGGGTCACAGTGTACGGGTTCAGGTCCAATTTTGGGCTTGGGATTGGGTTCAGGTCCGAGTGTGGGTTTGGGTGCTTGTCAAGGTTCGGGTCCAGGGCTAGGTCCCAAATCCAAACACTAACTACGATTTTGTCCAAGCCCTAGGTCCAAATCTAGATCCCAATCTCGGGTCCCAGTCTGGTTCCATATCCGGTGCCGGGTCACGAGCTGGGTCCTAGGTTCAAGTTCAGGTTTGGGTCGGGTACTAGGTCCTGATCCAAGTTCTGTTTCCCAGGTCTCTATCCTGATTCTTGGTCCAGGTCCCGGTTATTGTGTGGGTTTGGGTCCAAGTCTAGGTTCGTGTTCGAGTCCTAGTCTCGGTTCGGGTTTAGGTCTCTGTTTAGTTTTTGATCTGTGTTCGGGTTTGGGTTTAGGTCTTGGTCCAGGTCCTAGTCCTAGTTCGGTTTTACTTCCATTTGTGATTCTGAGTTCGAGTTTGGGTTTGAGTTAGGGTCGGAGTTCGAGTCCTGGTCTGAGTTTGGGTTCGGGTCCGGATTTTAGGCTAGGTCCAGATCAGGCGCCGGATGTGGGTTCGCGTCCTGGGTTTTGGTCTAGGTTGGGTCCGAGTACCAAGTTCCAATACCGATATTCGTCTGGATTAAGTTTTGGGTCTATGTCCTTTCTTTTGATCCTGGTCTGGGTTTGAATTTGGGTCCGCGTCCAGGTCCGGGTCTAGCTTTGGGTCTAAATCTAGGTATGGTTTTGAGTTTGGGTCCGAATTTTTTTCCGGGTTTATGTCCAGGTCTGGACGCCGATCTGGGTCTAGGTTCGGCTCCAGGTCCAAGTTCAGGTCCTGAGTGCGGGTCCAAGTTTTGGTTTAGGTCAAGATCTCGGTCCAGATCTAGGTCCAACATTTCGATCCCAGTCTGGGTCTTCGTCCGAGTACAGGTTCGTATCCAGATCCCTATCTAGGTCCAAGTCTATGTTTGGGATTGGGTAGAAGATTTAGGTCAAGGTCTGGGTCTTAGTTCCGTTCTGGGTACACGACTGTGTCCCGGCCCGAGTTCTAGTCTCAAAGTGTGTCTGAGGCTAAGTCTGTGTTTAGTTCTAGGTCTGGGTCTGGGTCCTGGTCACGGTCCTAGTCTTGTTCTAGGGTCCTGGTTCGGCGATTCTGGTTCAGGTTCTAATTTTCGGTCTAGGTCTAAGTGTGGATTCAGGTTTGGTTCCTCGTCTGGGTTCTGGTCCTAGTTTGAGTCCAAGATTTAGACACCGACTATTGCTCTTTTCCAGGCCCTGTTACACGTATCCCGAGTCAAGATCTTGATTACTGTCACGTGTTTAGGATTGGTTCTGGTTCTGGTTTAGGTCCCATGTCCCATTTCTTAGTTTGGGTTTGGGATCAAGACTTGGGTGCGCTTTTGAGTCCTGACCCTGGTTCTGTGTCCCTAGTCTTGTTCCATGTTTGGGTTTGAGTTAAGGTTCGGGTTCGGGTTCAGGTCTGGAGTCAAGTTTTGGGTTGGGATCCCAGTCCGGCTCCCAATTCGGTCTAGGTCTTCTTTGGGGCACGAGTCCTAGTCCGGTTACGGTTCTGGATCTAGGTCCAATTTTAGTTATCATTCCAAGTCCAAATCCTAGTTCCAGTCCCGGTCAACTTCCCATTTTGGTTCCAATTTTGTGTCACAGGGTACGGGTTCGGGTCCACTTTTGGTATATGGACTGGGTTAAGGTCCGGGTGTGGGTTCGGGTCCTTGTAAGGGTTCGGGTCAAGGGCTGGGTCCCAAATCCATACACTGAGGACGGGTTTTGTCCGAGCCCTGGGTCCAGATCTGGATCCCAATCTCGGGTCCCAGTCTTGTTCCATATCTAGTGCCGGGTCACGAGCTGGGTCCTAAGTTCAAGTTCGGGTTTGGGTCAGGTACTAGGTCCTGGTCCTAGTTCTATTTCCCAGGTCCCTATCCATATTCTGGTCCAGGTCTCGGTTATTGTGTGGGTTTGGGTCCCGGTCTAGGTTCGGGTTTAGGTCTCTGTCTGGGTTATGATCTGGGTTCGAGTTTTGGTTTAGCTCCTTGTTCTTGTCCTAGTTCGGTTCTAGTTCCATTTGCAATTTTGAGTTTGAGTTCGGGTTTGAGTTCGAGTCGGAGTTCGAGTCCTTGTCTGTGTTTGTGTTCGGGTCAGGATTTCAGTCTAGGTCCAGATCAAGCTCTGTGTGTGGGTTCGCGTCCTGGTTCTCTGTCTAGGTTGGGTCCGAGTCCCAAGTTCCAATCCCGATCTGAGTTTGGATTCAGTTCTGGGTCTAAGTCCTTTGTTCTGATCCTGGTTTGGGTTTGAGTTTGGGTCTGGGTCCGGTTTGGCTTTGGGTCTGATTCTAGGTGTGGGTTTGAGTTTGTGTTCGAGTCTGTGTCCGGGTTTGTGTCTAGGTCTGGACCCCGATGTGGGTCTAGGTTCGGGTCCAGGTCAAAGTTTGGTCCCAAGTACGGGTCCATGTTTGGGTCGTGGTCAAGATATCGGTCTAGATCTACGTCCAGCATTTTGATCCTAGTCTGGGTCTTTGTCCGAGTCCAGGTTCGTATCCGGATCCCTATCTAGGTCCGAGTCTGTGTTTGGAATTGGGCCCCAAATATTGGTCCAGGTCCGGTTCTTTGTTCCGTTCTGGGTACACGACCTTGTCGGGGCCCGAATTCGAGTCTCAGTTTGGATGTGAGGCTAGGTCTGTGTTCGGTTCTAGGTCTGTGTCCAAGTCCTTGTCACGGTCCTAGTCTTGTTCTAGGGTCCTTGTTCGGCAATTCTCGTTCAGGTTCTAATTTTGGGTCCCATGTCTAGGTCTTGTTTTGGGTTTTGTTCTTCGTCTGGGTTCTGGTGCTAGTATGAGTCCCAGATCTAGACACCGGCTACTGGTCTGTTCTAAACCCCGTTAACTGAATCCCGAGTCAAGATCAGAATTACTGTCACGGGCCTCGGTCTTGTTCTGGTTCAGGTGCGAGGTCCCATTTTTGAGTTTTGGTTCGGGATTGAGACTGGGGTGCGGTTCTAGGTCCCGACCCTGGTTCTGTGTCCCTTGTCTGGTTCCATGTTTGGGTTTGAGTTCAGGTTCGGGTTCGGGTCCCGAGTTAGGTTTGGGTTGGGATCCGGGTCCGGCTTCCAATTCTGGTCTAGGTCTGATTTGGAGTCCTGGTCCTCGTCCGGTTACGGTTCTGGATCTAGGTCCAATTTCAGTTATGATTCCAAGTCCAAGTCCTAGTTCCAGTCCCGGTCAACTTCCCGTTTTGGTTCCAATTTTCGGTCACAAGGTACAGGTTCGTGTCCACTTTTGGGTTTGGGACTTGGTTCAGGTCCGAGTGTGGGTTCGAGTTCTTGTCAGGGTTCTGGTCCAGGGCTGGGTCCCAAATCTAGACACTGACTACGGGTTTTGTCCAAGCCCTGGTTCGAGATCTGGATCCCAATCTTGCGTCCCAGTCTGGTTCCATTTCTTGTGCCGGGTCACGAGCTGGGTCTTAGGTTTAAGTTCGTGTTTGAATTTTTTTACCAGGATCTAGATTTACTACCATGTATGTTTCATTAACATCCTAATATAAATTCTAAAACAATGAAATAAACACATAAGGGTTTAAGGAAACCTTACATTGCTCGCAGCAGAATATAACGACTCCTTCCGTTCAGATCTCTAGCCCTTGATTCCTTTTTGTAGTAGAGCATCATAAAGATCTGAACCTTGATCTCTTATTGTTTGGAATTCTCCTACAGTCTTACACACTATGATTGAGATACCACTTGATGTGTGTGGGCACTCACTCATTCACTCAAGGTTCGAAATTGAAGAGGAAAAGAAGAGAGAAGGGAAGTGACGGCTATGTATAGAATAGGAGGCTCAACTTTCATTTGAGAGAGTTAACAAAGTTAAGTGTGAATGAGAGCCATCACTATCTATTTATAGGTAACCACCTAGGTTTAAGTTAGAATTATTTGGCATTAAAATAATAAAAAATTAAATGATAAAAGCCTACAATAGTGGCCCGCCTGGGCTTTGGATTATGGGCCTCACTTATGCAATTTTGCTGTTTTATCATTTCTGCATCTCATTTTCTCAAAAACGCCAATTTTCAAATTCAACCATTTAAATGCCAATTCTAATTATTTAATAACTAAAAATTAATTATTAAATGATATTGTCATTTAACATATTTATTAATTACACATATAAAGTCTCTTAATTAATAAATAAACCTAGAATCTCTTTTCTTTACAATTTTGCCCTTGTTTAGTGAAAATTCATAAACTAGACATGGTCTAACTTTAGAATTATAATTGATTAATCAAAATCAATTAATTGAGTCTTACAAGCAGTATGGTCTCAACTAGTATGGGGACCATTGGTCTATATATCCGAGCTTCCAATAAACAGATGAAGAATTTATATCTTATTTTCACTCACTTATTAATTCTTCGTTGAATCCACGCATAGAACTTAGAATTGCACTCTCAGTATATAGAACGCTCTATATGTTCCACGATATAGATACGTCATAAGTTATCCATTGTTATAATCCTAATTTGATCAATGATCCTCTAATAGATGATCTACATTGAAAAGGGACTAAGTTACCGGTAAAACTTCAATGTATTTTATCCTTAAAACACTTAGCTCCGTATAAATGATATTTGAGCAAATTGGCCCTAGGTCCAGATCCGGATCCCAATCTTGGGTCCCAGTCTGGTTCCATTTTTTGTGCCGTGTCACAAACTGGGTCCTACGTTCAAGTTCGGGTCTCGGTCGGGTACTATGTCCCGGTCGTAGTTCTATTTCCAAAGTCACTATTCTTATTCTGGATCCAGGTCCAAGTTATTGGGTGGGTTTTGGTCCCGTCTAGGTTTAGGTTCGAATACTAGTCTCGGTTAGGGTTTAGATCTCTGTCTGGGTTTTGATCTAGGTTCGGGTTTGGGTTTAGCTCCTGGTCCTGGTCCTAGTCCTAGTTCAGTTCTAGTTGCATTTGCAATTCTTACTTCGAGTTTGGGTTTGAGTTCGGGTCGGAGTTCGAGTCTTGGTCTGAGTTCGGGTTCGGGTCCGGATTTCAGACTAACTCTAGATCAAGCTCCGGGTGTGGGTTCGCATCCTGGGTCTTGGTCTAGGTCGGGTCCGAGTGCCAAGTTCCAATATCGATCTGAGTCTGGATTCAGTTCTAGGTCTAAGTCCTTGGTTCTGATCCTGGTCTGAGTTCGAGTTTTGGTCCGGGTCCGGGTCTAGCTTTGCGTCTAATTCTAGGTGTGGGTTTGAGTTCGGGTCGGAGTTTGTGTCTTTGTTTGTGTCCAAGTCTGGACCCCGATCTGGGTCTAGGTTCGGGTCCATGTCCAAGTTCCGGTCCCGAGTGCAGGTCCAAGTTTTGTTCTTGGTCAGCATCTCGGTACAGATCTAGGTCCAGCATTTCGATCCCAGTCTGGTTCTTGGTCCGAGTCCAAGTTCGTATCCGGATCCCTATATAGGTCCAAGTCTGTGTTGGGGATCGAGTCCCAGATTTAGGTCAAAGTCCGGGTCTCGGTTTCGGTCTGGGTACACGACCTTGTCTGGGCCCGAGTTCCAATCTCAGTTTGGGTCTGAGGCTAGGTCTGTGATCGGTTCTAGGTCTGGGTCCGGGTCCTGGTCACGGTCCTTGTCTTGTTATAGGGTCCTGGTTCTGCGATCCTTGTTCAGGTTCTAATTTTGGGTCCCAAGTCTAGGTCTGGGTTCGGGTTCGGTTCTTCGCCTGGGTTCTGGTCCTAGCCTGAGTCCCAGATCTAGACACTGACCACTAGTCTGTTGTAGGCCCCGTTACGAGAATCCCGAGTCAAGATTTGGATCACTATCACGGATCTCGGTCTGGTTCTGGTTCACGTGCCAAGTCCCATTTCTAAGTTTGGGTTCGAGATCGAGACTGGGGTGCTGTTCTACGTCCGGACCCTGGTTCTGTGTCCCTAGTCTGGTTCCATGTTTGTGTTTGAGTTCAGGTTCGGGTTCGGGTCCCGAGTCCAGGTTTGGGTTGGGATCTGGGTCCGACTCCCAATTTCGGTCTATGTTTTATTTGGAGTCCGTGTCCTGGCCCGGTTACGGTTCGGGGTCTAGGTCCAATTTCATTTATGATTCCAAGTCCAAGTCCTAGTTCCAGTCCCGGTCAACTTCCGGTTTTGGTTCCAATTTTGGGTCACTGGGTACGGGTTCGGGTCCACTTTTGGGTTTTGGACTGGGTTCAGCTCTGATTGAGGGTTCGGGTCCTTGTCAGGGTTTGGGTCCAGGGTTGGGTCCTAAATCAAGACACCGACTATAGGTTTTTTCCAAACCCTAGGTCAGAATCTAGATCCCAATCTCGTGTCCCAGTCTGGTTCCATTTCTTGTGCCAGGTCACGAGCTAGGTCCTAGGTTCAAGTTCAGGTTTGGGTCGGGTCATATGTCCCGGTCCTAGTTCTATTTCCCAGGTCCCTATCTTGATTCTAGGTCCAGGTCCCGGTTATTGTGTGGGTTTTGGTCTCTGTCTGGGTTTTCATCTGGGTTCGGGTTTGGGTTTAGGTCTTGGTCCTGATCCTAGTCTTAGTTCAGTTCTAGTTCCATTTGCCCTTCTTAGTTCGAGTTTGGGTCTGAGTTTGAGTCGGAGTTCGAGTCCTGCTCTAAATTTGGGTTCGGGTATGGATTTCAGTCTAGGTCCAGATCAGGCTCCGGGTGTGGGTTCGCGTCCTTGGTCTTTGTCTAGGTTTGGTCTCAGTCCCAAGTTCCAATCCCGATCTGAGTCTGGATTTAGTTCTGGGTCTAAGTCCTTGGTTCTGATCCTGGTCTGGGTTCGAGTTTTGGTCCGGGTCTGGGTCAAGCTTTGGGTCTAATTCTAGGTGTGGGATTGAGTTCAGGTCGGAGTCTGTGTCCTTGTTTGTGTCCAGGTCTGGACCCCGATTTGGGTCTAGGTTCGAGTCTAGGTCCAAGTTCAGGTTCCGAGTGCGGGTCCAAGTTTGGGTCTTGGTCAGGATCTCGGTCCAGATCTAGGTCCACCATTTCGATCCCAGTCTGGGTCTTGGACCGAGTCCAGGTTCATATCCGGATCCCTATCTAGGTCCAAGTCTGTGTTGTGGATCGGGTCCCAGATTTTGGTTAAAGTTTGGGTCTATGTTCCGGTCTGGGTACACGACCCTGTCCGGGCTCGAGTTCCAGTCTTACTTGGGGTCTGAGGCATGTCTCTGTTCGGTTCCACGTCTTGGTCTGGGTCCTCGTCACGGTCCTAGTCTTGTTCTAGGGTTCTAGTTCGGCGATTCTTGTTCAGGTTCTAATTTTTGGTCCCAAGTCTAGGTCTGGGTTCGGGTTTGGTTCTTCGCCTGGGTTTTGGTATGTTCCAGGCCCCGTTACCAGAATCCCGAGTCAAGATCTGGATCATTGTCACGGCTCTCGGTCTTGTTCTGGTTCAGGTCCAGGTCCCATTTCTGAGTTTGGGTTCGAGATCGAGACTGGGGTGCGTATCTAGGTCAGGACCCTGGTTTTGTGTCCATAGTTTGGTTCCATGTTTGGGTCTGCGTTCATGTTCGGGTTCGGGTCCCGAGTCCAGGTTTGGGTTGGGATCCGTGTCTGATTTGGAGTCCGGGTCCTGGTTTGGTTACGGTTCAAGATCTAGGTCAAATTTTAGTTATGTTTCAAAGTCCAAGTCCTAGTTCCAGTCCCGGTCAACTTCAAGTTTTGGTTCCAATTTTTGGTCACAAGGTACGGGCTCGGGTCCACTTTTGTGTTCGGGAATGGGTTCATGTCTGAGTGAGGGTTCGGATCCTTGTCAGGGTTAGGGTCCAGGGTTGGGTTCCAAATCCAGACAACGACTAATTGTTTTGCCCAAGCCCTGGGTCCAAATCTAGAACCCAATCTCGGGTCCCAGTCTGGTTCCATTTCTCGGGCTGGGTCACGAGCTGGGTCCTAGTTTCAAGTTCGGGTCTGGGTCAGGTACTATGTCCCGGTCCTAGTTCTGCTTCCAAGGTCTCTATCCTGATTCTTGATCCAGGTCCCGGTTATTGTGTGGGTTCGTGTCTCGGTCTAGGTTCGAGTTCGAGTCCTAGTCTCAGTTCGGGTTTAGGTCTCTGTCTGGGTTTTGATCTCGGTTCGGGTTAGGGTTTAGGTCGTGGTCCTAGTCCTAGTCCTAGTTCGGTTGTAATTCCATTTGCGATTCTTAGTACGAGTTTGGGTTCGGGTCTGGATTTTAGTCTAGGTCCAGATCAGGCTCCGTGTGTGGGTTCGCGTCCTGGGTCTTGGTCTAGGTTGGGTCTGAGTCCCATGTTGCAGTCCCGATCTGAGTCTGGATTCAGTTCTGGGACTAATTCCTTTGTTCTGATTCTGGTCTGGTTAGAGTTTGGGTCTGGGTCAAGGTCTAACTTTCGGTCTGATTCTAGGTGCGGGTTTGAGTTCGGGTCGGAGTTTGTGTCCGTGTTTGTGTCCAGGTGTTGACCCCGATCTGGCTCTAGGTAAGGGTCAAGGTCCAAGTTCGGGTCCGAGTGCGGGTCCAAGTTTGGTTCTTGGTCAGGATCTCGGTCCAGATCTAGGTCCAGCATTTCGATCCCAGTCTTGGTCCCAGTCCAGGTTCATATCTGAATCCCTATCTAGGTCCAAGTGTGTGTTTGGGATCGTGTCCTTGATTTAGGTCCAGGTCCAGGTCTGAGTTCCAGTATGGGTACACGACCGTGTCCGAGCCCGAGTTCCAGCCTCAGTTGGGGTCTGAGGTTATGTCTATGTTCGGTTCTACGTCTGGGTCCGCGTCCTGGACACGGTCCTAGTCTTGTTCTAGGGTCCTGGTTCGGCGATTCTTGTTCAGGTTCTAATTTTGGCTCCCAGGTCTAGGTCTGGGTTCGAGTTTAGTTCTTCCTCTTAGTTCTAGTCCTAGTCTGAGTCCCAAATCTGTTCCAGGCCTTGTTACCCGAATCCCGAGTCAAGATTTGGATCACTGTCACGGGTCTAAGTCTTTGGTTCTGATCCTGGTTTGGGTTCGAGTTTGCGTCCGGGTCCGGGTCTAGCTTTGGGTCTAATTAAAGGTGTGTGTTTGAGTTTGGGTCCAAGTCTCTGTCCGGGTTTGTGTCTGTTAGGTTTTATGCCCTAAATAAAACTCTTTACAATCTGATTAGTTATCAATATAAGAAATTTGAAGTGATTGATGTTTGCATGAATTTTACATGCTAATGGTTTAATATGTTTAATATGTTTATTACATTCATACACACAAAATCAGTTAAATCCAGATCATATGTTTATTCACAATTACAGTATCGTCAACACAGTGGAATGTGATTGTGATCATATTAATCAAAAGTTTTGGTCCCTGTTTCATCAGTGTTATTGGATTTACACTAATGTGATAATCAGCGATGATGTGTACTTACACTTAGAGTAAGTGTTATGTTCTTTCCAGGACATTAGTAAAGTATACTAGTTTCGAATGTATGGAGTATACATTGGACTGGACCGATATTGCAACTAAGTTAAGATATTACAAACTTGCCGTTATACATATCTTTCCAAGTCAATATCAGTAGTTGATCTTAAGATTAAAAAGAATCTAAATCCTGATATGCTTGGGCTCAACTCAGGAGTGCTATTCATGTTCTTAGATTTATTAGTTAAGCCTACTTTCGGGTCAGGGTGATACGTATATTTTGGGAACATGATAGTATGATTGAGTGGGAGTGCTGAACATAAATATGGAATCTATAGCTTCTACTGGTGTATAGAAGTCAAGTGATGATTCCCTTCGAGCTTAGCAAATAGAAGTAAATGGATGAGCTCTTGTTTAACTGACTAATTATTAGATCACTAAACACCATTTACAGGTAGCTAAGTGTTTTAAGGGGCAAAATACATTGAGGGGTGAGAACGGTAAAGAAATCCCAACTCGATGTAAATCATCTATATAGAGGATCTTTAAATCACAATAAGATTATACCAATGGTTAAATGAGATAGTATATTGGTATCGTGAAACATGCAATATGCTCTATATAAGTCTGAGAGTGCAATTCTAAGTTCTAAGAGTGGATTCAACGAAGAATTAATAAGTAGGAATTTACTTGGTAAATTTGGTTCACTTATTGGAAGCTCAGCATATAGATCCATGGTCCCCATTCTAGTTGAGAACATTCTGCTTGTAAGACTCATTAATTGATTCGTGATTGATCAATTATAATTCTAAAGTTAGACTATGTCTAATTTTATGAATTTTCACTAAGCAGGGGTGAAATTGTATGGAAAAGAGTTTTCTAGGTTTATTTATTTATTAATAGACTTTATATGTCTAATTAATAATTAAATTAAATGACAATATTATTTAATAATCTATTTTAGTTATTAAATAATTAGTTTTGGCATTTAAAAGGTTAGAATTGGAAAATTGGCATTTTTGAGAAAATAGAGATAAAATTTGATAAAATTGCAAAATTAAGTAAGGCCCAATAACACCATATGGCCGGCCACTTAATGATGATTTTTCAAATTATTATTTTCATTATTTTAATGCCAAATAATTCTAAATCTCGACCTAGTAGTTGCCTATAAATAGAAAGTGATGGCTCGGTCAAATCATAAGTTTTCAGATTAGCTTTCTGACAGAAATTTCTCTCTTCAGAAAACTGAGCCTTCCTCACTCTCTACCTTGGCCAAAATCTCTCTCTCTCTTTTCCCTTCATCTTTTTCGTGACCCTAGTGAAAGAGTAAGTGCCCACACACAGCAAGCAGTAACTCAATCATAGATTGGAAGACTGTGAAGGATCAAAGCTTTAAGAAGAAGGAGATTCGGGCTCAGATCTTGATTATACTCTGCTACAGAAAGGAATCAAGGGTTAGAGATCTGAGTGGAAGGAGACATTTTGTAAAGCCCGCTTAGTTAATTTGGAAATTAGCAGTTGTTTATGTTTAAATTATGAAATTATTTATAGCTATTTAAATAATTTATTACTGTTATTTACGGAATTCAGAAATGCATGATTATGTCATCAGTAGCTTTTATATTTTGCATTTCCGGTGTCCGGTATTTTGGAACTCGGCGTTTGGCTCAGTAGAAATCACAACTTAGTATGTTAGTATTTTGGGGACGGGTTTTAGACATTGGGAATGTCGGGAATGGCCGGGAATTTAGAATTTCCCAAAAATACCCATTTAGTATGATTTATGTGATTTTATGGTGGAGGGGCAAAATGGTCTTTTTGCCCCAATGACTTTTTGTCTTTTAGTGACTTTTTATTTGAAAATTAATTGTTTATTTTAATTATTTGTTGGCTGAAATAAAATGTGATATGTGGCTTAAATTCCTTTTTCCACAAAATTTCAACACTTAGTCTAAATTAAAAGAAAAATTTCAAGGAAAACACTCCCTTTTCTCTCTCTCTTTTTCGGCTGAAACTTGGGGTTCAAGAGCTGGAATTTTTGTGGTGATTCAAGCTTGGATTGCAAGCTCTAGTAATCCTTTGTTGAGGTATTTCTTTATGTGATTTCTCTACCTTGTTTTCCTGGGTTTGTTTGATGAAAAAGTTGAGAAAATGCATGTTAATTTGAAGTTCTTGCTGCTGTGTTTAATTGTTGTTTCCAGTAGCTTAATTAGGTTTTAAATGGATGGATTATATAGGTTTTAATGCATGCTAGTGGTGTTGTTTAAAGCTTTGAATTTCCTATGCAAATATGTGATTTTTGAGTGAAATGGTTCATTTTGTTTCTGTGAAATTGGTGGGTGTTCTTGTATGTTTTCAGAAGCTTATTTATGCTTAGTTAAGTAGAATTAACTAGGTTTGGATGCATGTTAGTGGATTTAACCAAGTTTGAGTTTTGGAACTCAAAGCTTGGTCTTTAATGGTGATTTTTGTATATGTGTTTTCTGGGTGGTTTTGATGCCTTGGATTTGTTCTAGGGATAGTTTAGAGCATGTGTCCGGAAAGTTTGAGACCAATTGGGGTTGAATTGGTCGAGTTATGAGAATTTTAGTTGGCTGCTCGCGAGGAACCGGAATTCGGTTGTGCATCCGAATTCGGATGAGGGTTCGATAATTCCGGAACCGGAATTCCGGTTGGGCAACCGGTCTGCCGGTTGGGGAATTTTTCTGAACCCTAGTTTTCCTCGTTTTTAGGTTTTTAGGGGTATTGCCATGCTTTTTATCGATAGGGAAACTTTTAGTTCTTAGTTTTAGTCCCCGGGAAGTGATTTAGCGTGTCACTTATAGCGTTGTGATTTTTATGATTTAGGAGCCGATGTCCGCCGCTCGGCTTCGAGTTCCGGTCGGGTTGGCCAAGCTTTTGAAATCGGAATCCGTGTAAGATTAGTATAACATTATGCATATGTAGATTACATGTTTAGCGAGCATGTAGGAAGCCTATTAGATTACATTAGTTGTATGTTGGCTTCGAACCATCCAACCCTGTCACGTCGATGCACGGAGTATGACCAGCGGCGGAGTATGACCGGCTTTGACCGATCAGCCGACACTTGGTTGGTGGTTCCGTGCTATTGACGTATCCGTCGTCAGTACAGCTGGAGTATGACCGGCACGGAGTATGACCGGTTCGACCGATCGGGAGGATATAGTAACACGTCGGTACAGCCGGAGTATGACCAAGAATGGAGTATGACCGGTTCGACCGATCAGGTTGTTACGTGTCAATAGTACCGTCCCTATGAACGTTCAGAACTCAGTACCATGTTGGACATGGCAGTAGTGGCTCAGTACCATGTTGGACATGGCAGTAGCGGGACTCAGTATCGTGTTGGACACGGCAGTCAGTTTTATGTATGATATTATTATGCTTTTCTTACTGAGTCTGTCGACTCACAGTTTATGTTCATGTGTAGGTAAAGGCAAGGCTATAGCTGATGGACCGTGAGCGAGCTTTTGAGATTGTACATGTCGGGGCGGTTAGGCCTGGAGCGTACGATCCTCGGGACAGCAAGGCTGAATTTTTGTAACTGTCGTTAGACGACTTTTATTTTGATGTAATAGTTAAACAGTGAAACTTTTTGTAAATATTTTTATAATCGGGATCCCGAGTCTTTTATAATATGTTTTACAAGTTTAATCAAAAAGCAAAATTTTAATTAATCACGTTTTTCCATAAACCTCGTTGATTAGCAACGAGCTGCACAGTACGTTTAAAAATCACGTAATACGCCTAAGGTAGTTAGGGTGTTACACATTTATTCCGCTGCATCAATGTAAGGTTTTCTTAACTTTATATGTGTTTATTTTATCGTTTTAGAAAGTTCATATTTAGGATGTTTAAACAACATACTTGTGAGTAGATCTAAGATCCTGGTAAATAATTCCCAACAACTAGCCTCAGAGCCATGGTAATTGATTTACTTACATGAGCGTCACTGAGTATACTACTCAGTTTGATCGGTTGGCGAGGTTAGCCTCGGGAATTGTGCCGACCGACTTCAGCAAGAAGGAGAAGTACTTGGACGGGTTGAATCCCAAGATCAGGCATGACCTGATGATCACCACGGACGACAACACCACCTATGCTCAGATGGTGGAGAAGGCACTGCGAGCTGAGGGCGCAGTGGGGTGCATGTCAGAATCAGCCAGTACTCCGGTGAGTGGCGGAGCTCCTACCCCTCCTGCATCAGGTTATAGCAGGGGGAGTAGTGGTTCGGCCATTGATCAGAGGAAGAGGGCACCCACTGCTTCCGGCGGCTCGAGTCAGAACAAGAGGTTCCGGGGGAACCAGAACCGAGGGAGTCGTCCTGGTGGTATTGAGACCCGATTCTCCTATCCCGAGTGCCCTAGCTGCAAGAGGCACCATCGGGGTGAGTGCAAAGGTCAGGGATGCTTTCATTGTGGCATGCCCGGACACTTCAAGAGGGAATGTCCCCAGCTCCGGCAAGAGGCACCGAGAGCTCCAGCGATACCCACTCCAGCCAGGGTGTTTGCTATCACGCAGGCTGATGCAGATGCCAGCCCATCAGTTGTTACAGGTCAGCTTTTTATTAACAACTCGCTTTATTCAGTGCTGTTTGATTCTGGGGCTACACATTCTTATGTAGCGGCCAGGGTCTTTAGTAAGTTGGGTAGACCCTTTGATAGATATGAATCAGGGTTTGGAACCCTGTTACCTGGCGGAGAATTGGTTATCTCCAATAGGTGGATTAGGTCTATGCCGATCAGGATAGATGGTAGAGAGTTAAGCGCTGATCTGATAGAGATGAGCTTAATCGAATTTGATATTATTTTAGGAATGGATTTCCTATCTAAATATTCGGCGAGCATTGACTGTAAAAGGAAGATGGTGGTCTTCCAACCGGAAAGTGAAGAACCGTTTGTATTTGTGGGTTCAGTTCAGGGATCTCGGATCCCGGTGATCTCGGCTATGTCAGCGAGAGAATTGTTGCACGGTGGGTGCTTAGGGTTTCTGGCCGTGGTGGTGGACACCACTCGGCTAGACACCATTCGGCCAGAGGACATCAGAGTGGTTCGGGAATTTTTGGACGTTTTTCCCAAAGAACTTCCAGGGTTACCACCTCAGCGGGAGATTGACTTCGTGATTGACTTGGCACCAGGGGTGGATCCGGTTTCCAAAGCCCCGTATAGGATGGCTCCAGCTGAACTTAAGGAATTAAAGATTCAGCTCCAAGGGTTGCTTGACATAGGGTTCATTCGGCCAAGTGTGTCACCACAGGGAGCCCGGTTTTGTTCGTCAAGAAGAAGGATGGATCTATGAGGATGTGCATCGACTACAGAGAGTTGAACAAGCTGACGGTGAAGAATAAATATCCACTACCTAGGATCGATGACTTGTTCGATCAGCTTCAGGGGAAGACGGTCTTTTCTAAGATTGATCTCCGTTCGGGTTATCATCAGTTGAGAATCCGAGAGGAGGACATTCCGAAGACAGCTTTCCGCACTAGGTATGGACACTACGAGTTTCTGGTTATGTCATTCGGACTAACCAATGCTCCTGCAGCATTCATGGACCTGATGAATAGAGTATTCAAGGATTTCCTCGATATCTGTGTGATTGTGTTTATCGACGACATCCTCGTGTACTCTCAGTCAGAAGAGGAGCATGAGTTACATCTTCAGATGGTGCGCAACGACTTCGAGAACATAAGCTCTACGCCAAGTTCAAGAAATGTGAGTTACGGTTGTCTCGGGTGTCCTTCCTAGGGCACATTGTGAGTAAAGATGGGATCAAGGTGGATCCGGGAAGATTGAATCCGTCGGGGATTGGCCAAGACCGAAGACGGTGACGGAGATCGAAGCTTCTTGGGATTAGGCGGGTACTACCGTAGGTTCGTGGAGGGTTCTCCAAAATTTCAATGCCCCTAACCGAGATTACAAAGAAGAATCGGCGATTTATACGGTCGGATAAATGCGAAGCTAGTTTTCGGGAGCTAAAGCGAGAGATTGATTCTTTGCTCCGTACTAGCTTTGCCTTCGGACAAGGAGAAATTCGTAGTCTACTGTGACGCATCCAAACAGGGTTTGGGGTGTGTATTGATGCAAGCCGATCAGGTCATCGCTTATGCCTCCCGTCAGTTAAAGGATTATGAACAGCGATACCCGACTCATGATTTAGAATTAGCCGCAGTGGTTTTTGCACTGAAGATTTGGCGGCATTACCTGTATGGAGAGAAGTGTGAGATCTACACCGACCATAAAAGTCTCAAGTATTTCTTTACTCAGAAAGATTTGAACATGAGACAAAGGCGTTGGTTGGAATTAGTGAAGGATTATGATTGTGAGATCCTCTATCATCCCGGAAAAGCCAATGTAGTGGCCGATGCCCTGAGCAGAAAGGGTCCCGGGCAAGTATCTAGCATGGTTCAGATCTCACCTCAGCTAGCAGAGGATATGGTTAGATCCAGCATTGAGTTTGTGGTAGGTCAGCTTCACAACTTAACGCTGCAATCTGATCTGTTGGAAAGAATAAAGGTTGCTCAGATGACAGATCCGGAGTTAGTAAAGATCCGAGATGAGGTATTGGCTGGTCAAGCCAAAGACTTTTCAGTGTCATACAGTGGGATGCTTTTGTATAAAGCCAGGGTTTGTGTTCCGAACAGTGCGGAACTTAGAAATGAGATCTTTGAGGAGGCTCATTCTACTCCATATTCTCTGCATCCCGGCACCACCAAGATGTACCAAGATTTGAAACCGTACTTCTGGTGGAACGGTATGAAGAAGAATTTGGTAGAATTCGTATCGAGATGCCTCACTTGTCAGCAGATCAAGGCCGAACATCGAGACCCGGCGGGGTTGTTGCAGCCTCTAACCCTACCAGAATGGAAATGGGAGGATATTACGATGGATTTTGTGGTCGGGTTACCTAGGACCACGGGTTTGCATGATTCCATCTGGGTAGTGGTGGACCGATTTACGAAATCTGCTCATTTTCCGCGGTCGAACAACATTTACAGTGGATCAGTTGGCAGAGTTATATGTCAGGGAGATAGTGAGACTTCACGGGGTACCGAAGTCTATAGTTTCGGACAGGGATCCGAAATTCACCTCCAAATTTTGGCAAAGTTTGCAACGGGCAATGGGTACGAAGCTAAAATTCAGTACAGCATTTCATCCTCAGACAGATGGTCAGTCCGAAAGGACAATTCAGATATTGGAGGATATGTTGAGAGCCTGTGTTATGGACTTTGAGGGTTCATGGAGTAAATATCTACCGTTGATAGAATTTTCGTACAACAACAGTTATCAGAGTACGATAGGGATGGCTCCCTATGAACTGTTGTACGGTAGGAAATGTAGATCCCCTATCCACTGGGATGAGACGGGGGAGAGGAAATACCTAGGTCCAGAGTCAGTTCAGCGGACCAATGAGGCGATAGAGAAGATAAAAGCTAGAATGCTTGCCTCACAGAAGCGGACGGAAGAGTTACGCAGATCCGAAACGCAGAGATGTTGAGTTCCAAGTAGGGGAACATGTATTTTTACGGGTATCTCCGATGAAGGGGATTAAACGTTTCGGGAAAAGAGGCAAGTTATGCCCTAGATTTACAGGACCTTTCGAGATTCTCGAGAAGATAGGTCAAGTGGCATATCGGTTAGCATTGCCTCCAGCCTTATCAGCAGTGCACAACGTATTCCATGTCTCAATGTTGAGAAAATACGTTTCAGACCCCTCTCATATACTCAGTTATGAGAGTCTTCAGCTTCAGCCAAACATGTCATATGAGGAACAACGAGTGCAGATCCTGGATAGAAAGGATAAAGTCCTTCGGAATAAGACCATACCATTGGTCAAGGTTCTCTGGAGAAACAGCAAGGTGGAGGAAGCCACCTGGGAGCTAGAGTCAGATATGAGAGCTCAATATCCAGAGTTATTCAGGTTAGATTTCGGGGACGAAATCCTTTTAAGGGGGGGATAGTTGTAAAGCCCGCTTAGTTAATTTAGAAATTAGCCGTTGTTTATGTTTAAATTATGAAATTATTTATAGCTATTTAAATAATTTATTACTGTTATTTACGGAATTCAGAAATGCATGATTATGTCATCAGTAGCTTTTATATTTTGCATTTCCGGTGTCCGGTATTTTGGAACTCGACGTTTGGCTCAGTAGAAATCACAACTTAGTATGTTAGTATTTTGGGGACGGGTTTTAGACATTGGGAATGTCGGGAATGGCCGGGAATTTAGAATTTCCCAAAAATACCCCTTTAGTATGATTTATGTGATTTTATGGTGGAGGGGCAAAATGGTCTTTTTGCCCCAATGACTTTTTGTCTTTTAGTGACTTTTTATTTGAAAATTAATTGTTTATTTTAATTATTTGTTGGCTGAAATAAAATGTGATATGTGGCTTAAATTCCTTTTTCCACAAAATTTCAACACTTAGTCTAAATTAAAAGAAAAATTTCAAGGAAAACACTCCCTTTTCTCTCTCTCTTTTTCGGCTGAAACTTGGGGTTCAAGAGCTGGAATTTTTGTGGTGATTCAAGCTTGGATTGCAAGCTCTAGTAATCCTTTGTTGAGGTATTTGTTTATGTGATTTCTCTACCTTGTTTTCTTGGGTTTGTTTGATGAAAAAGTTGAGAAAATGCATGTTAATTTGAAGTTCTTGCTGCTGTGTTTAATTGTTGTTTCCAGTAGCTTAATTAGGTTTTAAATGGATGGATTATATAGGTTTTAATGCATGCTAGTGGTGTTGTTTAAAGCTTTGAATTTCCTATGCAAATATGTGATTTTTGAGTGAAATGGTTCATTTTGTTTCTGTGAAATTGCTGGGTGTTCTTGTATGTTTTCAGAAGCTTATTTATGCTTAGTTAAGTAGAATTAACTAGGTTTGGATGCATGTTAGTGGATTTAACCAAGTTTGAGTTTTGGAACTCAAAGCTTGGTCTTTAATGGTGATTTTTGTATATGTGTTTTCTGGGTGGTTTTGATGCCTTGGATTTGTTCTAGGGATAGTTTAGAACAGGTCTGGAAAGTTTGGGACCAATTGGGGTTGAATTGGTCGAGTTATGAGAATTATAGTTGGCTGCCTGCGAGGAACCGGAATTCCGGTTGTGCATCCGGAATTCCGGATGAGGGTTCAGTAATTCCCAGAACCGGAATTCCGGTTGGGCAACCGGTCTGCCGGTTGGGGAATTTTTCCGAACCCTAGTTTTCCTCGTTTTTAGGTTTTTAGGGGTATTGCCATGCTTTTTATCGATAGGGAAACTTTTAGTTCTTAGTTTTAGTCCCCGGGAAGTGATTTAGCGTGTCACTTATAGCGTTGTGATTTTTATGATTTAGGAGCCAGTAATCCGCCGCTCAGCTTCAGTTCCAGTCAGGTTGACCGGCACACCTGAAATCGGAATCTAGGTAATTAGTATAACAGTATGCATATGTAGATTACATGTTTAGCGAGCATGTAGGAAGCCTATTAGATTACATTAGTTGTATGTTGGCTTCGAACCATCCAACCCTGTCACGTCGGTACGAACAGCCGGAGTATGACCAAGGCGGAGTATGACCGGTTTGACCGATCAGTGACACTTGGTTGGTGGTTCCGTGCTATTGACGTATCCGTCGGTACAGCTGGAGTATGACCAATGCCGGAGTATGACCGGTTCGACCGATCAGGAGGATATAGTAACACGTCGGTACAGGCTGGAGTATGACCAGCAGCCGGAGTATGACCGGTTCGACCGATCAGGTTGTTACGTGTCAATAGTACCGTCCCTATGAACGTTCAGAACTCAGTACCATGTTGGACATGGCAGTAGTGGCTCAGTACCATGTTGGACATGGCAGTAGCGGGACTCAGTATCGTGTTGGACACGGCAGTCAGTTTTATGTATGATATTATTATGCTTTTCTTACTGAGTCTGTCGACTCACAGTTTATGTTCATGTGTAGGTAAAGGCAAGGCTATAGCTGATGGACCGTGAGCGAGCTTTTGAGATTGTACATGTCGGGGCGGTTAGGCCTGGAGCGTACGATCCTCGGGACAGCAAGGCTGAATTTTTGTAACTGTCGTTAGACGACTTTTATTTTGATGTAATAGTTAAACAGTGAAACTTTTTGTAAATATTTTTATAATCGGGATCCCGAGTCTTTTATAATATGTTTTACAAGTTTAATCAAAAAGCAAAATTTTAATTAATCACGTTTTTCCATAAACCTCGTTGATTAGCAACGAGCTGCACAGTACGTTTAAAAATCACGTAATACGCCTAAGGTAGTTAGGGTGTTACACATTTATTCCGCTGCATCAATGTAAGGTTTTCTTAACTTTATATGTGTTTATTTTATCGTTTTAGAAAGTTCATATTTAGGATGTTTAAACAACATACTTGTGAGTAGATCTAAGATCCTGGTAAATAATTCCCAACAACTAGCCTCAGAGCCATGGTAATTGATTTACTTACATGAAATTTGGACTTTAAAACGATTGTTTGTATGTTCTTTGGATGGTATCATGTTGTATTGAGTGTTATTTGATGATTGATTGATGTTTGTGAAATTTTCGTGAAAAATAATTGTGATTTCGTTTCTGGAATTATTTTTGTTGGATAGTATGGAAAAAATTAAGCAAGTTAGCCTTTTACAGAACTTAATTTGGATTTTATTTGAATTAGTTATGATTTTTTAAAGATTTGAAAAAATCGGGGCTGTGCTGATATTTTCCTGCGATCGCAAATCTGTCCGTACAGTTTCGAATTTTTTCGTTTTTCTTCGATTTTTCATGCTTTTTCATGTAATTAACTTCTAATTTTTTGTATGGTTTTGTATATATACTATTACTATTCCTAATTCAATTCTAATTATCATTTTGAATTAATTTAATATTTTTTTTAATTTAATTCAAGATATTAGTGTAATTTGAATTTGAATAGAATTAGTATCTATCTTCTTGCTTAAAAATCTATCTTATTTTTAAATTTGATTATATTTTTTTTTAAATTTAAGGTCAGATTTTATAAGATATTTATAAAATCTTTTAAGATATTTTAAAATATCTTATCTTTTAAGATTTTTTTTAATAATATCTTATCTTTTAAGATTTCTTTTAAAATTAAATCTTTTTAGATATTTTGACCTTATTTAAATTTAAAATAAGATATTTATAATAATGTAATTTTAAATAGATATAAGATATTTTGCTAACTTTTAAATTTTGTTATTTTATTTATTTAAATTAAATTTAAAAATCTGAAAAGATATTTCATTTATCTTTTCTAATTTTTATTTAATTTTTATTTTTAAAATAACATTTAATTTTTAAAAGTAGTTAGCAAATTTTGAAATGATATTTAGGTTGGTTGAAACCTAATTTTTCAAAATAGTAGGTTTAATTTTAAATATTTTATTTTTTAAATAATTTCGAAATTTAAATTTATTTTTTATTTTATTTTCGAAATTAATTAATTTTTTTTTTAATTTTATTTTTTTTCGAAATTAATTAAAATATTTTTTTATTTAATTATTTATTTTTCGAAATTATTTATTTAAAATTAAATAAATCCTACTTCCAACTATCCAGCTAACCTTGTTGTAGGAGTATGTGGTTTTAACTTGTATGTAAGTTTTTTTTTAAAACCTGTTATTACTTGATTGCAAATAGCCATGGTTACTTTTTGCCAGATCTAATGATCTGATGGCTCCCTTTGTCAAGTTAATAATTTGTAATAGGTAAATTTTACAATCTTCTTTTATCTGTGTATGACCTAGCAACATGATAGGATCCATCCAAAGTGTGCCTGTGTGAGCCTATATGTTTATTTTATTATATAGATGCATATAGGTTGTTGCTAAATAAAATGTCACACCATGATAGATTTTATTTAGGTCCATTTAGTTTTTGGACCTATTCAATTAATAATAGTTATTCATTTTAAGGTTAAATTCCTCTCTTTTGGGCCTCGTGTGAGAGTTGGGAGCCATAGAAGTGGGTACGACATACTGAACACAACACCCCCTCACATGAACTACCCCAATTGTGAAGGCCCATTTGCCTGATTTGAATAACTGTACTAGGTTAATTATATTAGTTTGACCTAATAAAATTGAATTAGCAACATAATTAACTTTTAAAATATATGAAATTTATTTTCATTTTAATATTTTAAAGTTAATTTTAAGAAAAACACTTTTAGTTTAGATATTATTTCTAGATAAACTATGTGTATTTTTCTTGTATTTAATTAAATATAGAATTTTAACTAACTAAGATTCTTTCTGGAGCTTATTTAATTAAATATTCCTATTTAAGTTATAAATTAGTTGTATCAACTGATTTTTCTTAACTAACTTAAATTTGAATATTTGATTTAAATTTTAAATCAAGTTGAGGAATCTTAGGCATTAGTTATTAAAGATTCTTAAGATATTTTTTAAGTTAATATTTTTTCAAATATTAACTTGAAATGGAATATCTTAGATATTTTTTGGTTAATATCTTTTCAAATATTAACTTTAAAAGATATCTTCAAATTAAGTGGTTACAACTTAATTTGTGATATTTAATTAAATCTAGATTTGAAATTATTTAAGTTTTAGATTTTTTCTATATAACTTAAATTAGATATTTTTCAAATTTTGAAAAGATACTTAGTCAAATAAGATATTTTCTAGATAGTAATTTCTAGACTACTTATTATTTTTTAATATTTAAATAGGAAAATCATGCTTTGTGAAATTAATTATTTAAATAATTAATTTGGGTACAATTTTATTAAGTATATTTTTCCTATTATTAAATAGAAATTAATAATTAAGTCTTCTCTACACTTAATTATTATTTCTTGAATTTAATACATTTAATTAAGTTGAAAAATCTAAATATCTAAGTTGATTTTCATCATGATACTTAAATATTTATTGATTTTTTCATGACACTTAATTAAATAGAAAATTATTTTTAGGTTGAAATTTAATTTTTCAACTTAAATTTAAATAATTTTCAATATATATATTTTCCTTTATTTTATTAATCAATTTCGAAATTTGCATTTTATTTATGCAATATTTTTGATTTTTTTTTTATTTTGAAAAATAGATTGAGTTGTAAATTAATTATTTATTTTAATTAATTCTTGGACCAACTCAAGTCAATGATTTTTTCATTTAATTGATTAATTTAAAATAAATAAATTTAAAATATATACTTTAAATTTTTGCTTGAAGTATTTCTTTTCTATTTTTATTATTTTCGAAAATTGTATTTTTATATACTTTAAATTTTCGAACCCAATAAATATATTCTCAAAGGAAATTTTTAAGTTGCTAATTATTTATTTAATTCAACTTAAATTAATTTCCTTAATATTTATATTTAGATTATTACTAAGATGGAAATAATTAATTTTATTTCAATCACCATCTAAGTATAATTTTATAAATATTATATTAAATTCTTATTTTTGAATTTTAATTCTTAAATAGAATTTAATGAGATTTATTTATTAGAATAATAAAGAAAATACATTTTAAACAATGAGCTTTATTATTATTAAGATATTCGATCTCCATTGTGGGTTTTACACCGCGTTTGTTTTAGTGAGTAATCCTCCCTAATGGAGGAACGTTCATTAGCAATTTCGCACCGTTTAATCTCGCATGATAAGTGGTTTGTAAGTGTTTTATATGGTATAGATCACCCTAATGGTGGCGACCATATTTGACTTGCAAATTGCGAAACAATGGTAGAAGCTCATGAGATAGAATAGCCTTGACTCTCGCCTAAACGGGACAACGCTGGATTCTGATCTTGATCGAATAAAAGGTTGCTAGAATGTTTAACATTTTAGATTTGCTGACAACTCTATTCCATGGATGGTACCTTTGACTCTCGCCTAAACGGGACACTGATATCAGTTTGTTGAAAACCTTGGAAATTATTTAGGATTGAATTTTTTAAGTATTTTCTCATATCATTCCTACTTGCTATGTGCTTATAACTTCTGAATTGATTTTGTGTGTTAAACCATTATTAATTTCTATTTGTTGATTTCTATTATTTTGTAGTATTCTGTTTTGTCAAAATGAATCCCATGTTATCAACATTCTTGCGAAAATAAGCTGAATGGATCTAACTTTAATAAATGGAATGAGAACATTAATATTGCTCTCATAGGAGAAAGTGCCTTGTTTGTTTTAACTGAGCCGTCACCTGAAGTGCCTGTGGACAATGCAACCAAAGCTGTGAAAGAAAAGTATGAGCGTTGGCAGAAAGCGAATGACAAAGCTCTATACTTTATGCTTTCTAGCATGGTTGACACCCTCAAAACTCGGTTTTCTAAAGGCGAGAATTTCATGAAGTTATGACGAAGTTAAATGAGCTATTCGGTAAGGCATCGCTTCAGTCACGCTTTGACGCGACTAAGAAGTACATTAACGCACGGATAGAACCTCATCAAAACGTGCGTGATCATGTTCTCCTCATGTCCAGTTATTTCCAAGAAGCCCAGGATCATGGTGCTGAAATGGACAGTGCTACTCAAGTTAGTCTTATCTTGAATAGCCTGACTCCAGCATTTCTACCATACACATCAAATTATGTCATGAATAAGAAGGAAATTGACTTTCATGAATTAGTCAATGACCTTCAAACTTATGAAAATTTGATTGGAGGACCCAAGAAGAAAGGGAGTAAACCTCACAATCCTGGTAATGGTAATGGGACGATAAAACCTGAAGCTAATGTTGCCTCTGCTTCAAAGCCCAAAACGAAGAAGAAGTGGAAGAACACCAAGAAGCGAACAAAAGTCATGAAAAAGACTGCTCCTTCTGGTGATGCTACACTTAAAAGAAAGTGTTTCCACTGCAATGAAAAAGGTCATTGGAAACCCCAGTGTCCTAAACTTCTTGCAAAGAAACAAGGTATTTCCTTTCATAAACTTTAAGAGTTTTAGTGAATTATTATCCAATTGGATTTATGATTTTGGACTAACTTTGTTTATTTGTTTTCTTCTTCTTATAGGCCAAGCTACTTGAACTCAATTGAGTTGGATCAGCAAGCTGGACCAAGGGTGAAATCGTCCAGATGAAGATGAAGCTCTTCAATTTTTTTTGAATTAATTGTTTTAGTTTAAAGACAATTTGGATTTCAAATTTTAGTCAGGGATATTTATCCCTGTTTCTCTCATATTGTTGCAATATTTTTTTCAAAATTCCCTGTTGCAATTTATGAGATTGAGCTTCATTTAATTTTATCTTCATCAATTACTACAACATTATATTTATATGTTTGTATGTGTAAGTGTTTTTATTATTGATGCAAATTCTATAATATTTACAACTCTTCATCGAGTTATATTATATAAACACTAGAAATTATTTCTATGTTTATCAATAATTGTTAATTCTCATACAATTATTAAGAATTTGTTTAATAAAAGGATCTTATGATCTGATAGGGGTGGAGAAAAGTTAAGAAAACTATGCAGTTCAACGATCTTTTATATCTAATGAACTCTGGATAGTATTCAACTCCACATAAACTCTATCACACTAAGAGAATCATGATCTTTACAACCTTTAGGGGTGGATCATAATCTCTATATACTTAGGGGTGGAGGTTATCCATAGTACCCTATATGTATATTCTTAGGGGTGGAGTCTATTCCACAATTCCCTATGAAACACATATCTTGTTTAAACATGGAAGTAATATAATGAGTCAGCTATTGTCAATATAAATTCTTGATCTTGATTGTATGTTCCATTTCGATTTTACTGTTGTAAGTAAAAGTTTGATACCTTTGAAAGTTTTTTGTTAAAGTTTCACACTACCTTAATTGAGTGGGAGAATTTTAAAGTTCTATACCCATCTTCATTAGGTTGATAATTGTGATAGGTACTTAAGAACACTACTGAAAAGCAAATCTAACCATTCACATGGATAGGTATAGCTTATCAGAATTATGAGAATAAGATAAAGAACTCTAGTTCAGTCCATTCGAATTACTTGAACCAAGAATTCTTAATCCTCATAAAATTTTGATGGTATCTTAATTTTGATTACTTTAATCTCTCGCATGTATTTTTCACTTCAAATACTAGTCTGCTATGTTGATGACTTAGTCTTGACTTAAAGTTTCAGACTAATACAAAAAGTCACAACTAGGTAACTCTCCAAACAATCAGACGTTAAAAGTATTATTTAACCAGATATCTGCTATTGAGTGGGAGCTATCTGAGATGTAATCAAATAGGGAACATTAGAAGATATTCAAGAAGGATTTATGAAAGTGATCTATATGTCAGATATTAAGGAACTGTGTATCAGTTATCCTTGTATCTCACCATCTAATTTCGATTTATATGAGATGGTGCTTACATTGGGGGTGGAGGAATTATTGTATAATAATTCAAGCTCTACCAGAGAAGAACTATAA
Organism: Cannabis sativa; assembly: GCF_029168945.1. Classification (NCBI taxonomy): domain Eukaryota; kingdom Viridiplantae; phylum Streptophyta; class Magnoliopsida; order Rosales; family Cannabaceae; genus Cannabis; species Cannabis sativa. The sequence continues at coordinate 79,731,432 of NC_083603.1, read as the reverse complement.
CTTGGTCTTTCGAAAATACCAGAAAGTTATATCACTGAAGAAAAGTCTACACTGTATTATCTCAATTACATATTTTAAAATATGAGAGATATGTCTTCTGTCAATTCAGATGTACTTTTAAAACAGTAAAGATTTCAGTATCCCTTGATGAGTAAAGCATATAGTAAAGGATGTTTCATAAGAGTATTTATGAACTAGTTTCCAGAAGTTTGGGTGGATTCAAATATACCACACTTGATCTGAAGATCAAGACATCAGATTGACCTATTTGCACAGTTTGTTTTATATTAGTGCAAGTGGGAGTTTGTTAGGTTTTATGCCCTAAATAAAACTCTTTACAATCTGATTAGTTATCAATATAAGAAATTTGAAGTGATTGATGTTTGCATGAATTTTACATGCTAATGGTTTAATATGTTTAATATGTTTATTACATTCATACACACAAAATCAGTTAAATCCAGATCATATGTTTATTCACAATTACAGTATCGTCAACACAGTGGAATGTGATTGTGATCATATGAATCAAAAGTTTTGGTCCCTGTTTCATCAGTGTTATTGGATTTACACTAATGTGATAATCAGCGATGATGTGTACTTACACTTAGAGTAAGTGTTATGTTCTTTCCAGGACATTAGTAAAGTATACTAGTTTCGAATGTATGGAGTATACATTGGACTGGACCGATATTGCAACTACGTTAAGATATTACAAACTTGCCGTTATACATATCTTTCCAAGTCAATATCAGTAGTTGATCTTAAGATTAAAAAGAATCTAAATCCTGATATGCTTGGGCTCAACTCAGGAGTGCTATTCATGTTCTTAGATTTATTAGTTAAGCCTAGTTTCGGGTCAGGGTGATACGTATATTTTGGGAACATGATAGTATGATTGAGTGGGAGTGCTGAACATAAATATGGAATCTATAGCTTCTACTGGTGTATAGAAGTCAAGTGATGATTCCCTTCGAGCTTAGCAAATAGAAGTAAATGGATGAGCTCTTGTTTAACTGACTAATTATTAGATCACTAAACACCATTTACAGGTAGCTAAGTGTTTTAAGGGGCAAAAGACATTGAGGGGTGAGAACGGTAAAGAAATCCCATCTCGATGTAAATCATCTATATAGATGATCTTTAAATCACAATAAGATTATAACAATGGTTAAATGAGATAGTATATTGGTATCGTGAAACATACAATATGCTCTATATAAGTCTAAGAGTGCAATTCTAAGTTCTAAGAGTGGATTCAACGAAGAATTAATAAGTAGGAATTTACTTGGTAAATTTGGTTCACTTATTGGAAGCTCAGCATATAGATCCATGGTCCCCATTCTAGTTGAGAACATTCCGCTTGTAAGACTCATTAATTGATTCGTGATTGATCAATTATAATTCTAAAGTTAGACTATGTCTAATTTTATGAATTTTCACTAAGCAGGGGTGAAATTGTAAGGAAAAGAGTTTTCTAGGTTTATTTATTTATTAATAGACTTTATATGTCTAATTAATAATTAAATTAAATGAAATTATTATTTAATAATCTATTTTAGTTATTAAATAATTAGTTTTGGCATTTAAAAGGTTAGAATTGGAAAATTGGCATTTTTGAGAAAATAGAGATAAAATTTGATAAAATTGCAAAATTAAGTAAGGCCCAATAACACCATATGGCCGGCCACTTAATGATGATTTTTCAAATTATTATTTTCATTATTTTAATGCCAAATAATTCTAAACCTAGACCTAGTAGTTGCCTATAAATAGAAAGTGATGGCTCAGTCAAATCATAAGTTTTCAGATTAGCTTTCTGACAAAAATTTCTCTCTTCAGAAAACTGAGCCTTCCTCACTCTCTACCTTGGCCGAAATATCTCTCTCTCTTTTCCCTTCATCTTTTTCGTGACCCTAGTGAAAGAGTAAGTGCCCACACACAGCAAGCAGTAACTCAATCATAGATTGGAAGACTGTGAAGGATCAAAGCTTGAAGAAGAAGGAGATTCGGGCTCAGATCTTGATTATACTCTGCTACAGAAAGGACTCAAGGGTTAGAGATCTGAGTGGAAGGAGACATTTATTCCGCTGCATCAATGTAAGGTTTTCTTAACTTTATATGTGTTTATTTTATCGTTTTAGAAAGTTCATATTTATGATGTTTAAACAACATACTTGTGAGTAGATCTAAGATCCTGGTAAAATAATTCCCAACAACGTCCAGGTCTGGACCCCGATCTGGGTCTAGGTTCGGGTCAAGGTCCAACTTAGGGTCCCGAGTGCGGGTCCAAGTTTGGGTTTGGGTCAAGATCTCGGTCCAGATCCAAGTCCAGCATTTCGATCCCAGTCTGGGTCGTTGTCCGAGTCCAGGTTCTTATCCGGATCCCTATCTAGGTCCAAGTCTATGTTTGGGATCGGGTCCCTGATTTAGGTCCAGGAGTGGGTCTCAGTTCCGGTCTACAACACGATCGTGTCTCGGCCCGAGTTCCAGTCTCAGTTTGGGTTTGAGGGTAGGTCAGTGTTCGGTTCTACGTCTGGGTCCAGGTCTTGGTCACGGTCCTAGTCTTGTTCTAGGGTCCTTGTTCAGAGATTCTTGTTCAGGTTCTAATTTAAGGTCCTAGGTCTACGTTTGGGTTCGGGTTTGGTTCTTCATCTTGGTTTTGGTCCTAATCTAAGTCCCAGATCTAGACACCGACTACTAGTTTTTTCCAAGCCCAATTACCCGAATCCCAATATCCGGATCACTATCACGGGTCTCGGTCTGGTTCTTGTTCACGTCCCAGGTCCTATTTCTGAGTTTGGGTTCGGGATCGAGACTATGGTGCGGTTCTAGGTCCCGACCCTGGTTCTGTGTCCATAGTCTGGTTCCATGTTTGGGTCTGAGTTCAGGTTCGGGTTCAGGTCCCAAGTCCATGTTAGGGTGGGGATCCGGGTCCGGCTCCCAATTCGGGTCTCGGTCTTATTTGGAGTCCGGGTCCTGGTCTGGTCACGGTTCTGGATCTAGGTCCAATTTCAGTTATGATTCCAAGTCCTAGTTCGAGTCCCGATCAACTTCCAGTTTTGGTTCCAATTTTTGGTCACACGGTACGGGTTCAGGTCCACTTTTTGGTTTGGGAGTGGGTTTAGGTCCGGGTGTGGTTTCGGGTCCTCGTTAGGGTTCAGGTCCAGGGCTGGGTCCCAAATCCAGACACCGACTACTAGTTTTGTCCAAGCCTGGGATCCAGATCCGGAACCCAATCTCAGGTCCTACTGTGGTTCCATTTCTGGTGCCGGGTCAGGAGCTGGGTCCTAGGTTTAGGTTCTGGTCTTGGTCCAAAACCGTGTCCGGTGCCGAGTTCCAGTCTCAGTTTGGGCTTGAGGCTAGGTCTGTGTTCGGTTCTAGGTCTGGGTCCAAGTCCTTGTCACGGTCCTAGTCTGGTTCTAGGTTCTTGGTTTGGCGATTCTTGTTCAGGTTCTATATTTGGGTCCCAGGTCTAGGTCTGGGTTCGGGTTTTGTTCTTCGTCTAGGTTCCGGTCCTAGTCTGAGTCATAGATCTAGACATCGACTAGTGGTCTGTTCCAGGCCACGTTACCCGAATCCCGAGTCAAGATCAGGATCACTTTCACGGGTCTCGGTCTGGTTCTAGTTCAGGTCCCAGGTCCCATTTCAAAGTTTGGGTTCAAGATCAATAATGGGATGCGGTTATAGTTCCCGACCCTTGTTCTGTGTCCCTAGTCTGGTTTCATGTTTGGGTCTGAGTTCCGGTTCGGGTTCGGCTCCCCAATCCAGGTTTGGGTTGGGATTAGGGTCCGGCTCCCAATTCGGGTCTAGGTTTGATTTGGAGTCCGGGTCCTCGTCCGGTTACGGCTCTGGATCTAGGTCTAATTTTAGTTATGATTCCAAGTCCAAGTCGTGGTTCCAGTCCCGGTCAACTTCCGGTTTTGGTTCCAATTTTGTGTCACAGGGTACGGGTTCGGGTCCACTTTTAGGTTTGGGACTGGGTTCACATCTGGGTGTGTGTTGGGGTCCTTGTCAGGGTTCAGGTTCAGGGCTTGGTCCCAAATCCAGACACCGACTACGGGTTTTGTCCAAGCCCTGGGTCCAGATCCGGATCCCGATCTCGGGTCCCAGTCTGGTTCCATTTCTGGTGCAGGGTCACGAGCTGGGTCCTAGGTTCAAGTTCAGGATTCCTAAGTTCCAATCCTGATCTGAGTCTGGATTCAGTTCTGGGTCTAAGTCATTGTTTCTGATCCTGGTCTAGTTTCGAGTTTGAGTTCGGGTCCGAGTTTGTGTCCGGGTTTGTGTCCACGTTTGGAGCCCGATCTGTGTCTATGTTCGGGTCCAGATCGGGGTCCAGGTCCAAGTGGGGGTCCCGAGTGCGGGTCCAACTTTGGGTCTTGGTGAGGATCTCGGTGCAGATCTAGGTCCAGCATTTGGATCCCAGTCTGGGTCTTGGTCCGAGTCCAGGTTCGTATTCAGATCTATATCTAGGTCCAATTCTGTGTTTGGGATCGTGTCCCAGATTTAGGTCCAGGTCTGGGTCTCAGTTCCAGTCTGGGAACACGACCGTGTCCGCGCTCGAGTTCCAGTCTAAGTTTAGGTCTGAGGCTAGGTCTGTGTTCGGTTCTAGGTCTAGGTCCAGGTCTTGATCACGGCCCTAGTCTTGTTCTAGTGTCCTGGTTCGGCGATTCTTGTTCAGGATCTAATTTTTTGTCCCAAGTCTAGATTTGGGTTCAGGTTTTATTCTTCATCAGGGTTTTGGTCCTAGTCTGAGTCGTAGATCTAGACACTGAATACTTGTCACTTCTAGGCCCCGTTAACTGAATCCCGAGTCAAGATCTAGATCACTGTCACGGGTCTTGGTCTTGTTCTGGTTCAGGTCCCAGGTCCCATTTCTGAGTTTGGGTTTGGGATCGAGACTGAGCTGCGGTTCTAGGCCCCAACCATGGTTCTATGTCCCTAGTCAGGTTACATGTTTGGGTCTGTGTTCAGGTTCGGGTTTAGGTCTTGGTCTGGGTTTTGATCTGGGTTCGGGTTTCGGTTTAGGTCCTGGTCCTGGTCCTAGTCCTAGTTCGGTTCTAGTTCCATTTGCGATTCTAAGTTTTAGTTTGGGTTTGAGTTCGGGTGGAAGTTTGAGTCCTGGTCTAAATTTTGGGTTCGGGTCTGGACTTCAGTCTAGGTCCAGATCAGGATCCAGGTGTGGGTTCGCGTCCTGGGTCTTGGTCTAGGTTAGGTCCCAGTCCAAGTTCAAATCCCAATCTAAGTTTGGATTAAGTTCTGTGTCTATGTCCTTGGTTTAGATCCTGGTCTGGGTTCGAGTTTGGGTCCTGGTCCGGGTCTAGCTTTGGGTCTGATTCTAGGTGTGAGTTTGAGTTTGGGTCCGAGTCTATGTCTGGGTTTGTGTCTAGGTTTGGACCCCGATCTGGGTCTAGGTTCGGGTACAGGCCCAAGTTCGAGTCCCGAGTGCGGGTCTAGGTTCGGATATCGAGTCCAGGTTCTGTTTGGGATCCGGGTCCGGCTCCCAATTCGGGTCTAGGTCTGATTTGGAGTCGTGGACCTGGTCCGGTTACAGTTCTGGATCTATGTCCAATTTCAATTATGATTCCATGTCCAAGTCCTAGTTCCAGTCCCGGTCAACTTCTGGTTTTGGTTCCAATTATGGGTCACAGGGTATGGGTTCGGGTCCACTTTTGAGTTTGGGACTAGGTTCAGGTCTGGGTGTTGGTTCGGGTCCTGGTCAGGGTTCGGGTCCAACATTGGGTCCCAATCGAGACACCGACTACGGGTTTTGTCCAAGCCCTAGGTCTAGATCCAGATCGCAATCTTGCGTCGCATTTTGGTTCCATTTCTGGTGCCGGGTCACGTGCTGGGTCCTTGTTGGAAATTATTTTACCAGGATCTTAGATCTACTCACAAGTATGTTGGAAATAAACACATATAAAGTTAAAGAAACCTTACATTGGGTGCAGCGGAATATAATGAATCCTTCCGTTCAGATATCTAGCCCTTGATTCCTTTCTGTAGCAGAGCATTGTCAATATCTGAACCTGGATCTCTTTCTCTGAATCTTTGATGCTGAAACTCCTTCTTGCTAAAAGTCTATCTTCACGATCTTCCTCACTATGGTTGAGGTATCACTTGCTGTGTGTGGGCACTATTCTCACACTAAGAATTTCGAAATTGATAGGGAAGAAAGAGAGAGGGAGTGGTCGGCCACATAGGGAGAGAGAAGGCTTAGGTTTTTCTGAATCAGAAGTGTCTGAAGAAAAGTGTAATTTTCCTGAAGCCTTCACTATCTATTTATAGCATTCCACTAGGGTTAGGTTTGAATTATTTGGCATTAAAATAATGAAAATAACAGAGGTAAATTCCTATAAAAGTGGCCGGCCCTATACTAGTGGATTTGGGCCTCACTTTTTGCAATTTTACAGTTTTATCTTTTCTGCATCTGATTTTCTCAAAAATGCCAATTTTCTAATTCAACCATTTAAATGCCAATTCTAACTATTTAATAACGATAAATAATTATTAAATAATATTGTCATTTATCATATTTATTAATTGAACCATACAAAGTATCATAATTAACAAATATGCCCCTAAAACTATTTCTTTACAATTTCGCCCTTACTTAGTGAAAAATTCACAAATAGACATAGTCTAATTTGAGAATTATAATTGATTAATCAAAACTAATTATATGAGTCTTACAAGCAATATTATCTCAACTAGTGCGGGGACCATGGGTCTATATAACCGAGCTTCCAATAAGTTGATCAAGATATTAGCACTAAAATTCACTAACTTATTAATTCTTCGTTGAGTCCACGCATAGAACTTAGAATTGCACTCTCAGTATACAGAATGCTCTATATGTTCCACCATATAGACGCATCATTAGTTATCCATTGTTATAATCCTAATGTGATCAATGATCCTCTATAGGAATGATCTACAGTGTAAAGGGATTAGATTACCGTTACACCCTACAATGTATTTTATCCTTAAAACACTTGACCCCGTATGAATGATATTTCAGCTTATGTGAAATGAGTACTCCACCATTTCTGTTCGTTTGGTCAAGCTCGAAGGAGATCATCCTTTGCTTACTATTCGCCAGATAGAAGCTATAGATTCCATGTTTATGCTAGCGCTCCCACTCAATTGCACTACCGTGTTCCCAAATTGTACGTATCACCCTGACCTAAAAGTAGGCTTAACTAACAAATCAAAGAACACGAATAGCCTTTCAAGATTGAGCCTAATCATAACAAGATTAAGAACATTTGATCTAGGATCAACTAGGTGATATTGACTTGAATAGATATTACGATAAGTTTAATAAATCTAAGTCAAAGTTCAATATCGGTCCCTTTCGATGCATACTCCATGCATCCAACCTGAGCTTTAATTTAACCAATGCTCTGGAAAGAACATAGCACTTCTCCAAATGCAAGTAAACTCTGTTGTAGATTATCATATCAGTAAAACCCTATTTCTGATAAATCTAGGAAACTTTATTCACATAGTCATGTTTACTTTCCATAATGTGTTGACAGCACAATAAACAGGATCAAGTATGTGAAAAGGGTTTCAGATGAATTCATACATTATGTACACATAATCATGAATTAAATCATGTGAACCATGCAAAATTAAATGTTATTTCTGATCTATATTAATAAGTAAATCTGATTATATTGAAATGAGTTTTATTTAGGGCATAATACCCAACAAACTCCCATTCTATATACTGAGAGTGGAATTCTAAGTTCTATGCGTGGATTCAACGAAGAAGTAATAAGTTAGTGAATTTTAGTAATAAATTCTTGATCTGCTTATTGGAAGCTCGGTTATATAGACCCATGGTCCCCCCACTAATTGAGATAATATTGCTTGTAAGACTCATATAATTGGTTTTGATTAATCAATTATAATTCTCAAATTAGACTATGTCTATTTGTGAATTTATCACTAAGTAAGGGCGAAATTGTAAAGAAAGAGTTTTAGGGGCATATTTATTAATTATGATACTTTGTATGGTTCAATTAATAAATAAGATAAATGACAATATTATTTAATAATTATTTATAGTTATTAAATAGTTAGAATTGGCATTTAAATGGTTCAATTAGAAAATTTGCGTTTTTGAGAAAATCAGATGCAGAAAAGATAAAACTGCAAAATTACAAAAAAGTGAGGCCCAAATCCACTATGCATGGCCGGCCACTTTTGTAGGGAATTTAAACTGATATTTTCATTATTTTAATGCCAAATAATTCAAACCTAACCCTAGTTGATTGCTATAAATAGACAGTGAAGGTTTCATGAAATTTACCCTAAATTTCTACACTCTTCTTCTGACTTTTCATTCAGAAAAAATTGAGCCTCTCTCTCTCCTTATCTTTAGCCGCCACCTTGCTCTCTTCCTTCCCTCTTCAATTTCGAAATACTTAGTGTTAGAGTAGTGCCCACACACAGCAAGTGATACGTCAATCATAGTGAGGAAGATCGTGAAGAAAGACTTTCAGCAAGAAGGAGTTTCAGCACTAAAGAATCAGAGAAAGAGATCCAGGTTCAGATATTGATAATGCTCTGCTACAGAAAGGAATCAAGGGCTAGATATTTGAACGGAAGGAGTCATTATATTCCGCTGCACCCAACGTAAGGTTTACTAAACTTTATATGTGTTTATTTCATCGTTTTAGAAAGTTCATATTTAGGGTGTTAATCAATATACTTGTGAGTAGATCTAAGATCTTGGTAAAATAATTTCTAACAACTGGCGTCAGAGCCATGGTAATTGATTTGCTTGCACGAAATTTGGACTTTAAAATGATTGTTTGATGTTTTGGATGGTATCATGTTGTATTGAGTGTTATTTGATGATTGATTAATATTTGTAAATTTTCGTAAAAAAAATAATTGAATATCTGTTTCTGGAATTATTTTTATTCGATAGTATGGAAAAAATTAAGCAATTTTTTTTTTTACAGAACTCAATTTCGATTTAATTTGAATTAGTTATGATTTTTTGAAGTTTCGAAAAATATCGGATCGAGCAACAGGGATACGCGCGCGGAACATGCTGCATGCAGCCTCCTGCGCCCACATCCATCGCCCATGCAGCCCCTTGCGCGCCCATGGACAGTATGCTTGGCATACTATCCGTACAGCTCGCATATTTTTCGTTTTTCTTCGTTTTTTCATGCTATTTCATGGATTTAACTTCCGATTTTTTGTGTAGTTCTGTATTTATACATTTTCTATTCCTAATACAATTCTAATTATCATAATTAATTTAATTAATATTTTTTAAATTTAATTCATGATATTAGTGTAATTTGAATTTGAAAAATAGTAAATATCTATCGTTTTTGCTTAATTGTCTATCTTATTTTTAAATTTGATTATATCTTATCTTATTTTTAAATTTGATTATATCTTATCTTATTTTTAAATTCAAGGTCAGATATTAAATTTTTTAAATTAATTTTTTTTAAAATAATTTGACCTTATTTAAATTTAAAATAAGATAACTATAATCATGTAATTTTAAATAGATGTAAGATATTTTGCTAACTTTTAAATTTTGTTAATTTATTTATTTAAATTACATTTAAAATCTGAAAAAGATATTCATTTATCTTTTTTAATTTTTTATTTAATTTTTATTTATAAAATAACATTAAATTTTTAAAAGTAGTTAGCAAATTTTGAAATGATATTTAGGTTGGTTGAAACCTAATTTTTCAAAATTGAAGGTTTAATTTTAAATTTTTTTTTTAAATTTTCAAAAATAATTTTTTTTTATTTAATTAATTATTATTTTTTTTTTGAATTTATTTATTTAAAATTAAATAAATCCTACATCCAACTATTCAGCTAACCTTGTTGCAGGAGTATGTGTTTTAGCTTGTTTGTAAGTTTTTAAAACCTATTATTGCTTGATTGCAAATAGTCATGGTTAACTTGTTGACACATCCAATGATCTGATTTTAACTCATAGCTCCCTTGGTCAAGTAAATAATTTGTAATAGGTATATTTACAATCTTCTTTCATCTGTGTATGACCTAGCAACATGATAGGATCAATCCAAATTGTGTGCGTGTGTGAGCCTATGTGTTTAATTTCATTATAGATGCATATAGGTTGTTGTTGCTAAATAAAATATCATAGTTCTTGATAGATTTTATTTAGGCCCATTTAGTCTTGGGCTATTCAATTAATAACAATTGTTCATTTTAAGGATAAATTCCTCTCTTTTGGGCCTTGTGTGAGAGTTGGGAGCCATAGTAGTGGGTACGACATACTGAACCCAGCACCCCTCACATGAACCACCCCAATTGTGAAGGCCCATTTGCCTGATTTGAATAACTGTACTAGGTTAATTAAATTAGTTTAACCTAATAAAATTGATTAGCAACATAATTAATTTCATTTATTTTGAAATTAATTTAAGAAAACCATAGTTTAAAGAATTTCTTATTCTAAGTTAAACTATATGTATTTTCTTGTATTTAATTAAATATAGAATTATAACCATCTAGATTCTTTCTGAAGCTTAATTTAAATTTTTCATTAAATATTCCTATTTAAGCTGACATTTAGTTATCTCTAACTAACGAGCTTAAATCTGAATATCTTTTGGATTTAAAATTTCAAAATTAAGTTGAGGAATTTTAGGCATTAGTTATTAAGATTCTTTAGATATTTTTTAAGTTAATATCTTTTCGAATATTAACTTAAAATGGAATATTTTAGATATTTTTTAAGTTAATATCTTTTCGAATATTAACTTAAAATGGAATATTTTTAAATTAAGTGGTTACAACTTAATTTTTGATATTTAATTAAATTTAAATTTGAAAAATGTTTAGGTTCTAGATTTTTTCTAATACAACCTAAATTAGATATTTTTTCAAATTTTGTGGAAAAGATACTTAGTCAAATAAGATATTTTCTAGATAGCTATTTCTAGACTACTTATTATTTCTAATATTAAATAGGAAAGTATTATACATTGTGAAATTAATTATTTAAATAATTAATTTTGGTACAATTTATTTTAAGTATATTTTTCCTAGTATTAAACTAGAGATTAATAATTAAGCCTTCTCTACACTTAATTATTTTTTTCTTGAATTTAATACATTTAATTAATTTGAAAATGAAATATCTAAGTTGATTTTCACCATGATACTTAAATATTTCTTTTTCATGACACTTAATTAAATAGAAATTTTTCTTTAGTTGAAATTTAATTTTTCAACTAAATTTAAATAATTTTCAAAATATATTTTTTCTTTATTTTATTAATCAAATTTTGAAATTGCATTTCTTGAATGCTGGAATTTCGAATTTTATTTGAAAAATAGATTAAAGTTGTAAATTATTTATTTTAATTTTGGACCAACTTAAATCAATGATTTTTTCATTTATTGATTAAATTAAAATAAATTAATTAAAGTATATTATTAGAAATTAAATTAATTGGTCAAATGAAAATCTAGATAGATATTATCTTTTTTTCTTGAAGTATTTTTCTAGTGTATTTAATTAAATAGAAAATTAATATTTAAGTTGATTTTTATCATCATACTTAAATATTTGAAATTTTTCTTATATATTTAATTAAATAGGAAAATTATATTTTTTGTTGTAAATTAATTTTATTAATTAATTTTGGGCCAACATTAAATTAGAATAATTTTTCCAGGATTTATTTTTTATTTTAACATGGACTTTCAAAAATTGTATTCTTAAATAGTTTAATTTTTCGAAATGCAATATATATTTATAGAAAATTAAATTTGAGTTGTAAATTAATTTAAATTAATTTTGTAACAACTTAAATTGAATATTTTTCTAAATATTTATTGGAAATTATTACTAAGGTGGAAATAATTCATGTTATTTTCATATCCATCTAAGTAGAATTTATAAATATTAAATTAAAATCTATATTTAGAATTTTTCATTCTAAATTGGAAATTTTAACTAAATATATATATATATTTAAAATAAATAGAGAAAATAAAAGGAATCAAAGAAAATATAACTCTCTTTAAATAATGAGCTTTATTATTAAGATATTTGATCTCCATTGTTGGTTTTACATCGCGTTTGTTTTACGGAGTAATCCTCCCTAATGGAGGAACGTTCATTAGCAATTTTGCACCGTTTAATCTCGAAAGATAAGTAGTTTGTAAGTGTTTTATATGGTATAGATCACCCTAATGGTGGCGACCATATTTGACTTGCAAATTATGAAACAATGGTGGAAGCTCATAAGATAGAATTGCCTTAACTCTCGCCTAAACGGGAGAACGCTGAATTCCAATCTTGATCGAATAAAAGGTTGCTAGAATGTTTAACATTTTAGATGAGCTGACAACTCTATTCAATGGATAGTAGCTTTGACTCTCGCCTAAACGGGACACTGATATCAGTTTGTTGAAAACCTTGGAAATTATTTAGCATTGTATGTTTTAGTATTTTCACTTGTCATTCCTACTTGCTATATGTTTAATAATTTTTGAATTGTGTATGAATTTATATTGAACCATGTTATTTTTTGTTATTAAGTTGTAGTTTAATTTCGAATCTTCATTGTTGGTCTAACTTGGTTTGTTTATCTAATGAGATAAATCCCTAGTGGATTTTCACAATTAGACATACATAATAGTGTTAGATCTCGAAAGATAAATCTTGTATATGCAACATCTAGCTGTTCATCAATTCATTACACCTTAGACTAGTATTTTTACGATATGAAACAAGAAGATTGTATAAATAATATTACTTTGACTTTCGCTAATCGAAGCATTGTTGGATTCTTATTTAATAAACGAAATTATCCTAATTCCTCTTAGCTTATTCATTTCGAATTGGCTCAATAACATATCATTGGATGAATGGTCTATAAATCATTTCATGTCATTCTATATTTTCTCTTAAGAAATTAAATGACGCATATGATTATAATCCCGAAATTCTATTCCCAATTGATATAAATCCTCAATCTCAGAAATCTCCTACTTGTATGGACAAAACAGACTTAGAGTTAAATTAGTAGTGGTGGTTCAAGATAGAATTACTCATTATAATTGGTATAAATTTAAGTCTTTGACTTTAATTTTAGATTCCAAACGGAAATTTTCTTATATTTCTAATTCCAGAATACAATACAGTTACACTTTCTCAAGTGTTTAATATCCATCTTCTATTAATGGATTCAAACTGTATGGAATATGAGTTAGGTATTTTGTGACCAGGATCCACTTGCAGTATTCTAAGAACTCTTTGAAGTAACTAATCCTAAATCATCAAAAGACACTACAACATTTTTTTTTATCTATGGCATTTGTATCTTATCATAGTGGATTTGAGAAGATCAATCTATGCAAAGAGTTAATATGCCTATATCCACTGAAAGTAGTTCATCTCATTCGCAGATGGATGTACATTCAGGGGTGGATATGAGTTATTCGTTGTATTCTTAAAACGATCACTCTAGATTATACCTTATGCAAAGAAATTTGAAATGTTTGAAAAATTTCTTATATTTCTAGCAATGGTTAAATCCATTAAGGTAAGTGGTTAAAGATCTTGCGAAGTGATAGGGGTGGAGAAATAGTTAGTAGATATGCAGTTCAAAGATCATTAAATTGATTTTTGAATTATATCCAAACTTACCTCCCCAGAAATTTCGAGTTGCATGTTGATGATTAGTTACTAGTCGTTGCCTAATTCCTTCTATGGTAATACAATTTCAGAATGATGTAATGGTTGTATGCTTAATGTAAATCATTACTAGATTCATGGATGACCTAATCAAAATCTTAAGAAAATCTAGAACTGTTAACCATGGTTTGTTAGCTATTCTATGTGATTAGGGGTGGACCATCCCATAGTCAATAGATAAGAAAGTGTTTGTTCAAACAAATACTACTTTTCTAAGATAATGACTAAGTCTGAAAATAAAGTAGCAAATAGAGGAGATATTTATTTCTTGATTCCAAAAGTGTTCTATCATCTTATTTGACATATGATGATCCCACTGCCTATGTTGTCTTGTCACAACAAAAGAGGTTAATACCATTTAGTTTTCTTAGACATAGTTCACGGTACCTTGTCATAGTGGGAGAGTTTCTAGGAACTCACCTGCTTGGAAGATACTAGTGATTAAAATCCATTGTGAGTTTAAACAAGTAATGGATTGGCAAGATAAGAAACTAAGAAGAAAAGTCAATAGAACTATGGTTTAATCCATTCACATGGAATAACCTAAAGTTTTCTATTACAAGGACATAAAAGGAAATTTTAGTCAATAAGTCTATTCTATGGACTTAACAAACTTCCTGTTCATAGTATTATAGGTTTGAGTTTATCTAAGCCTATGGCTTGTGGTATACCTGGTAATTACTTACTCTAATGCAAGCAACTTATTTTAGTAAGATGCTGAAGCATTTTCTTTCTAATGGCAATCTATAGAAGCTTCACAACTTCTTAGACATAGATTTTATTTATCTAAGGAAAAGTCTCAACTATTCCGGAAAAGATAAAGCCATGAAAGAATTTCTTAAATCAATAGTGAGAGGTCTTAGATATGCTTTTGTATGCCTTAGACCAGACACCTGCTGTTGAGTGGGAGTAATGCGTAGGTATCACATTAATCCAGGAGAAGAACATTGGAAGACAATCAAGTAAATCTTAAGATTAAGAAGAGGAACTATATGTTAGTCTATAAGGGCGTGTTTAAAACTCTTAGACTACACCACATAAGATTTCGAAATTTGCCTTTGTGCTAGAAAATCTTTCTGATAAGATGGTGATTACTCTGGGGGTGGAATAGTGATTTTGGAGAAGTGTAAAAACCTATCTGAAGTCTCTAGGTCTACCAGAAAGGGACTGAATGTTAAAGTTGCAGGAAAGGTACTTATTCAGTCTAAGGAAAGTTCTATACATTTTTGGCAAGATTCCAAATTGCCTAAACTACTAGTGTTAATTTCCTGATTAACCAAAAGTAGTTGCCAAAGGTATAGAATCCAGTATCCCAAGAGAGTAGACATATAGAGAGTAATTTCACATTATCAATGATTTTGTGATTAAGGAAGAGTAATGGTGGAGAAAAGATTGTGTTTAATTCAACCTTTCAAATCCTATTACGAGGAGTTTACTACTACTAAACTTGATTTGTATATCAAGGTTTCGAGATTATTTGAAATGCACATTTTTGTTTTATATTAGTGCAAGTGGGAGTTTGTTGGGTTTTATGCCCTAAAAAAAACTCATTTCAATATAATCAAATTTACTTATTAATATAGGTCAGAAATAACATTTTATGTTGCATGGTTCACATGATTTATATCATGATTATATGTACATAATGTATGAATTCATCTGAAACCCTTTTCACATACTTGATCCTGTTTATTGTGCTATCAACACATTGAAAAGTAAACATGACTATGTGAATAAAGTTTCCTACATTTATCAGACACAGGGTTTTACTGATATGATAATCTACAACAGAGTTTACTTGCATTTGGAGAAATGCTATGTTCTTTCCAGAGCATTGGTTAAAGTAAAGCTCAGGTTGGATGCATGGAGTATGCATCGGAAGGGACCGATATTGAACTGTGTCTTAGATTTACTAAACTTACCGTAATATCTATTCAAGTCAATATCGCCTAGTTGATCCTGGATCAAATGATCTTAATCCTGTTATGATTAGGCTCAATCTCAAGAGCCTATTCGTGTTCTTTGATTTGTTAGTTAAGCCCACTTTTAGGTCAGGGTGATACGTACATTTTGGGAACACGGTAGTGCAATTGAGTGGGAGCGCTAACATAAACATGGAATCTATAGCTTCTATCTGGCGAATAGTAAGTAAAGGATGATCTACTTCGAACTTGACCAAACGAAATAAATGGTGGAGATCTTATTTCACATAAGCTGAAATATCATTTATACGGGGTTAAGTGTTTTAAGGATTAAATACATTGTAGGGTGTAACGATAATCTAATCCCTTTACAGTGTAGATCATTCATATAGAGGATCATTGATCAAATTAGGATTATAACAATGGATAACTAATGATTTGTCTATATGGTGGAACATATAGAGCATTCTATATACTGAGAGTGCAATTCTAAATTCTATGCGTGGATTCAACGAAGAATTAGTAAGTTAGTGAATTTTAGTAATAAATTCTTGATCTGCTTATTGGAAGCTCGGTTACATAGATCCATGGTCCCCCACCAATTGAGATAATATTGCTTGTAAGACTCATATAATTGGTTTTGATTAATCAATTATAATTCTCAAATTAGACTATGTCTATTTGTGAATTTATCACTAAGTAACGACGAAATTGTAAAGAAAGAGCTTTAGGGGCATATTTGTTAATTATGATACTTGTATGGTTCAATTAATAAATATGATAAATGACAATATTATTTAATAATTATTTATAGTTATTAAATAGTTAGAATTGGCATTTAAATGGTTGAATTAGAAAATTGGCGTTTTTGAGAAAATCAGATGCAGAAAAGATAAAATTGCAAAATTGCAAAAAGTGAGGCCCAAATCCACTATGCATGGCCGACCACTTTTGTAGGGAATTTAAACTGATATTTTCATTATTTTAATGCCAAATAATTCAAAGCTAACCCTAGTTGAATGCTATAAATAGATAGTGAAGGCTTCAGGAAATTTACACTAAATTTCTACACTTTTCTTCTGACTTTTCATTCAGAAAAAACTGAGCCTCTCTCTCTCCCTATCTTTAGCCGCCACCTTGCTCTCTTCCTTCCCTCTTCAATTTCGAAATACTTAGTGTTAGAGTAGTGCCCACACACAGCAAGTGATACCTCAATCATAGTGAGGAAGATCGTGAAGAAAGACTTTCAGCACTAAAGAATCAGAGAAAGAGATCCAGGTTCAGATATTGATAATGCTCTGCTACAGAAAGGAATCAAGGGCTAGATATCTGAACGGAAGGAGTCATTATATTTCGCTGCACCCAATGTAAGGTTTACTAAACTTTATATGTGTTTATTTCATCGTTTTAGAAAGTTGATATTTAGGGTGTTAATCAACATACTTGTGAGTAGATCTAAGATCCTGGTAAAATAATTTCCAACATTCGGGTCCTAGTCTGGTTCCATTTCTTGTGCCGGGTCACGAGCTGGGTCCTAGGTTCAAGTTCAGCATTCCTAAGTTCCAATCCCTATCTGAGTCTGGATTCAATTCTGGGTCTAAGTCGTTGGTTCTGATCCTGGTCTAGGTTCGAGTTTGAGTATGGGTCAGAGTCTGTGTCCGAGTTTGTGTCCAGGTTTTGACCCTGATCTGGGTCTATGTTCGTGTCCAGATCAGGGTCCAGGATCAAGTGGGGGTCCCGAGTGTGGGTCCAAGTTTAGGTCTTGGTCAGGATCTCGGTGCAGATCTAGGTTCAGCATTTTGATCCCAGTCTGGGTCTTGGTCTGAGTCCAGGTTCGTATCCGAATCTATATCTAGGTCCAAGTCTGTGTTTGGGATCGTGTCCCAGATTTAGGTCCAGGTCTGGGTCTCAGTTCCGGTCTGGGAACACGACCGTGTCCGGCTCGAGTTCCAGTCTCAGTTTGGGTCTTAGGCTAGGTCTGTGTTTGGTTCTAGGTTTGGGTCCAGCTCTTGATCACGGCCCTAGTCTTGTTCTAGGGTCTTGGTTCGGCGGTTCTTGTTCAGGATCTAATTTTTGGTCCCAGGTCTAGGTTTGGGTTCGGGTTTGGTTCTTCGTCTGGGTTTTGGTGCTAGTCTGACTCGTAAATCTAGACACCGAATTTTGGTCACTTCCAAGCATCGTTACCTGAATCCCGAGTCAAGATCTAGATCACTGTCACGGGTCTCGGTCTGGTTCTAGTTCATGTCCTAGGTCCCATTTCTGAGTTTGGGTTTGGGATCGAGATTGAGGTACAGTTCTAGGTCCTGACCCTGGTTCTGTGTCCCTAGTCTGGGTCCATGTTTGGGTCTGAGTTCAGGTTCCGATTTAGGTCTTTGTTTGAGTTTTGATTTGGGTTCGGGTTTCGGTTTAGGTCTTGGTCCTGGTCCTAGTCCTAGTTCGGTTCTAGTTCCATTTGGGATTCTAAGTTTAAGTTTGGGTTTGAGTTCGGGTCTGGGTCCGGGTTTGGGTTTGTACTCTAGGTCTGGGTCCGAGTCTTGTTCTAGGGTCCTGGTTCGGCGATTCTTATTCAGGTTCTAATTTTGGGTCTAGGTCTAGGTGTGGGTTCAGGTTTGGTTTCTCATCTGGGTTCTAGTCCTAGTCTAAGTCTAAGATTTAGGGACCAACTATTGGTCTGTTCCAGGCCGTGTTACGCGTATCTCGAGTCAAGATCTGGATCACTGTCATGGGTCTAGGTCTGGTTCTTGTTCTGGTTCAGGTCCCATGTCCCAATTCTGAGTTTGGGTTCGGGATCGAGACTGGGGTGCGGTTTTGAGTCCTGACCTTGGTTCTGTGTCCCTAGTCTGGTTCCATGTTTGGGTTTGAGTTCAGGTTCAGATTCGGGTTCGGGTTCGGAGTCCAGGTTTGGGTTGGGATCCCAGTCCGGCTCCCGATTCGAGTCTAGGTCTTATTTGGAGTACGGGTCCTGTTTCGGTTACGTTTCTGGTTGTAGGTCCAATTTCAGTTATGATTCCAAGTTCAAATCCTAGTTCCAGTCCCGGTCAACTTCCCGTTTTGGTTCCAATTTTGTGTCATAGGGTACGGGTTCGGGTCCACTTTTGGGGTTGGGATTGGTTCAGGTTCAGGTGTGGGTTCGGGTCCTTGTAAGGGTTCGGGTCAAGGGCTGGGTCCCAAATCCAGACACTGACTACGGGTTTTGTCCAAGCCCTGGGTCTAGATCCGGATCCCAATCTCGGGTCCCAGTCTTGTTCCATTTCTTGTGTCGGGTCACGAGCTGGGTCCTAGGTTCAAGTTCGGGTCCGGGTCAGGTACTAGGTCCCGGTCCTAGTTCTGTTTCCCAGGTCCCTATCCTGATTCTGGTCCAGGTCCCCCTTATTGTGTGGGTTTGGGTCCCGGTCTAGGTTCGGGTTTACGTCTCTGTCTGGCTTATGATCTGGGTTCGGGTTTTTGTTTAGCTCCTGGTCCTAGTCCTAGTTCAGTTCTAGTTCCATTTGCGATTCTGAGTTCGAGTTTGGGTTTGAGTTTGGGTCAGAGTTCGAGTCCTTGTCTGAGTTTGGGTTTTGGTCAGGATTTCAGTCTAGGTCCGGATCAGGCTCCGTGTGTGCGTTCGCGTCCTGGTTCTCTGTCTAGGTTGGGTCAGAGTCCCAAGTTCCAATCCCGATCTGAGTCTGGATTAAGTTCTGGGTCTACGTCCTTGGTTCTGATCGTGGTCTGGGTTAGAGTTTGGGTCTGGGTCTGGGTTTGGTTTTGGGTCTGATTCTAGGTGTGGGTTTGAGTTTGGTTGTGAGTCTGTGTCAGGGTTTTTGTCTAGGTCTGGACCCCGATCTCTGTCTAGGTTCGGGTCCAGGTCAAAGTTTGGTCCCGAGTACGGGTCCAAGTTTGGGTGGTGGTCAAGATCTCGGTCTAGATCTAGGTCCAACATTTCGATCCTAGTCTGGGTCTTGGTCCGAGTCCAGGTTCGTATCCGGATCCCTATCTAGGTCCAAGTCTGGGTTTGGAATTGGGTCCCAAATTTAGGTCCAGGTCCGGTTCTTAGTTCCGTTCTGGGTACACGACCGTGTCATGGCCCGAGTTCGAGTCTCAGTTTGGATCTGAGGCTAGGTATGTGTTCGGTTCTAGGTCTGGGTCCAGGTCCTGGTCACGGTCCTAGTCTTAATCTAGGGTCCTTGTTCGTTAATTCTCGTTCAAGTTCTAATTTTGGGTCCCAAGTCTAGGTCTGGTTTTTGGTTTGGTTCTTCGTCAGGGTTCTGGTCCTAGTCTGAGTCCCAGATCTAGACCGTGACTACTGGTCTGTTCTAAGCCCCGTTACCTGAATCTCGAGTCAAGATCTAAATCACTGTCATGGGTCTCGGTCTTGTTCTGGTTCAGGTCGCAGGTCCCATTTCTGAGTTTTGGTTTGAGATTGAGACTGGGGTGCGGTTCTAGGTCCCGACCCTGGTTCTGTGTCCCTTGTCTGGTTCCATGTTTGGGTCTGAGTTCAAGTTCGGGTTCGGGTCCAGACTCTAGGTTTGGGTTGGGATCCAGGTCCGTCTCCGAATTCTGGTCTAGGTCTGATTTGGAGTCCTGGTCCTCGTCCGGTTACAATTCTGGATCTAGGTCCAATGTCAGTTATGATTCGAAGTCCAAGTCCTAGTTCCAGTGCCGGTCAACTTCCCGTTTGGGTTCCAATTTTGGGTCACAAGGTACGGGTTTGGGTCCACATTTTGGTTTGGGACTGGGTTCAGGTCCGGGTGTGGGTTCGGGTCCTTGTCAGGGTTCTGGTCCAGGGTTAGGTCCCAAATCCAAACATTGACTACGGGTTTTGTCCAAGCCCTGGTTCCAGATCTGGATCCCAATCTTAGGTCCCAGTCTTGTTCCATTTCTTGTGTCGGGTCACGAGCTGGGTCCTAGGTTCAAGTTCGTGTGGGAAATTTTTTACCAGGATCTAGATTTACTACCATGTATGTGTTGGGTTTTATGCCCTAAATAAAACTCTATTTCAATGTAATCTATTTTATTCAACATCAATAAAGAAACAGAAGTATTTTTTCAGTCATTTGTGTATGTTTTGGTTCACTTTATCAATTGCTTGTCTATTTGATTTATAAATTCATCTTAAACCCTTTTTCTCATACTTGATTCTGCTTATTGTGTTGTCATCACATTGGAAAGTAAACATGACTATGTGAATAAAGTTTCGTAGATTTATCAGACACAGGGGTTTTACTGATATGATAATCTACAACAAGAGTTTACTTGCATTTGGAGAAATGCTATATTCTTTCCAGAACATTGGTTAAAGTAAAGCTCATGTTGGATGCATGGAGTATGCGTCGGAAGGGACCGATATTGAACTTTGACTTAGATTTAATTAAACTTACCGTAAAATCTATTCAAGTCAATATCGCCAAGTTGATCCTAGATCAAATGTTCTTAATCCTGTTATGATTAGGCTCAATCTTGAAAGGCTATTCGTGTTCTTTGATTTGTTAGTTAAGCCTTCTTTTAGGTTAGGGTGATACGTACATTTTGGGAACACGGTAGTGCAATTGAGTGGGAGCGCTAACATAATCATGGAATCTATAGCTTCTATCTGGCGAATAGTAAGCAAAGGATGATCTCCTTCAAGCTTGACCAAACGAACATAAATGGTGGAGTACTCATTTCACATAAGTTGAAATATCATTTATACGGGGTCAAGTGTTTTAAGGATGAAATACATAGTAGGGTGTTATGGTAATCTAATCCCTTTACAGTGTAGGTCATTCATATAGAGGATCATTAATCACATTAGGATTATAACAATGGATAACTAATGATGCGTCTATATGGTGGAACATATAGAGCATTCTATATACTGAGAGTGCAATTCTAAGTTCTATGCGTGGATTCAACGAAGAATTAATAAGTTTTAGTGCTAAATTCTTGATCTACTTATTGGAAGCTCGGTTTTATAGACCCGTGGTCCCCGCACTAGTTGAGATAATATTGTTTGTAAGACTCATGTAATTGGTTTTGATTAATCAATTATAATTCTCAAACTAGACTATGTCTATTTGTGAAATTTTCACTAAGTAAGGGCGAAATTGTAAAGAAAGAGTTATTATGGGCATATTTGTTAATTATGATACTTTGTATGGTTCAATTAATAAATATGATACATGACAATATTATTTAATAATTATTTATAGTTATTAAATAGTTAGAATTGGCATTTAAATGGTTGAATTAGAAAATTGGCGTTTTTGAGAAAATTAGATACAAAAGTGTTAAAATTGCAAAATTGCAAAAAGCAAGGCCCAAACCGAATAAGCCATGGCCGGCCACTTTTGTAGGCAATTTAAACTGATATTTTCATTATTTTAATGCAAAATAATTCAAACCTAACCCTAGTGGAACGCTATAAATAGGTAGTGAAGGCTTCAGGAAAATTACACTTCTGAATCAGAAAACCTGAGCCTTTCTCTCTCTACCTTGGCCGCCACCCTCTCTCTCTCTTCTTCCTTGATAATTTCGAAACCCCTTAGTGATTAGAGTAGTGTCCACACACAGCAAGCAATACCTCAATCATAGTGAGGAAGATCGTGAAGAAAGATCATCAGCAAAGGAGTTTCAACATCAAGGATTCAGAGAAAGAGATCCAAGTTCAGATCTTGATAATACTCTGCTACAGAAAGGATACAAGGGTTAGAGATCTGAACGGAAGGAGTCATTTAATTCCGCTGCACCCAATGTAAGGTTTCCTAAACTTTATATGTGTTTATTTCATCGTTTTAGAAAGTTCATATTTAGGGTGTTAATCAACATACTTATGAGTAGATCTAAGATCCTGGTAAAATAATTTCCAACAACTGGCCTCAGAGCCATGGTAATTGATTTTCTTGAAAGAAATTTGGACTTTAAAACGATGGTTTGTTGTTTTTTGGATGGTATCGTGTAGTATTGAGTGTTATTTGATGATTGATTGGTGTTTGTGAATTTTCATGAAAAATAATTGAATATCTGTTTCTGGAATTATTTTTATTGGATATTATGGAAAAAATTGTGCAAGTTACTTTTTTTCAGAACTCAATTTCGATTTAATTTGAATTAGTTATGATTTTTTGAAGATTCGAAAAAATCGGGGTTGAGCTGAATCCCACCTGCGCGCGCGGAAATCATGGGTGACACGCATTCTGCCGAGCAAACTCCGCCCAGCACCCAGCACACGCGCGCAGACGGGTATGCACTGCATCCTGTCCGTACAACTTGCAATTTTTTCGTTTTTCTTTGTTTTTTCAGGCTTCTTCATGGAATTAACTTCTAATTTTTTGTGTAGTTCTGTATTTATACTATTACTATTCCTAATTCAACTCTATTTATCATAATGAATTAATTTAATATTTTTAAATTTAATTCATGATATTAGTGTAATTTGAATTTAAAAATAGTTAGTATCTATTTTTTTTTGCTTAATAATCTATCTCATTTTAAAATTTGATTATATCTTATCTTATTTTTAAATTTAAGGTCAGATTTTAAAATTAATTTAATTTTTTTTTAAATAATTTGACCTTATTTAAATTTAAAATAAGATAACTATAATCATATAATTTTAAATAGATGTAAGATATTTTGCTAACTTTTAAATTTTGTTATTTTATTTATTTAAATTACATTTAAAATCTGAAAAAGATATTCATTTATGTTTTTTAATTTTTTATTTAATTTTTATTTATAAAATAAAATTTAATTTTTAAAAGTAGTTAGCAAAATTTTGAAATGATATTTAGGTTGGTTGAAACCTAATTTTTCAAAATTGTAGGTTTAATTTTAAATTTATTTTTTTTTTAATTGTTCAAAATTTTTCTTTATTTTATTTTAATTTTTTTAAAATAAATATTTGATTTATTTAATTAATTATTTCGAAATTATTTAATTTAAAATTAAATAAATCCTAAATCCAACTATCCAGCTAACCTTGTTGCAGGCGTATGTGTTTTAGCTTGTGTGTAAGTTTTCAAAACCTATTATTACTTGACTGCAAATAGCCATGGTTACTTTTTGCAAGATCTAATGATCTGATGGCTCCCTTGGTCAAGTAAATAATTTGTAACAGGTATATTTACAATCTTCTTTCATCTGTGTATGACCTAGCAACATGATAGGACCCATCCAAAGTGTGCCTGTGTGAGCCTATGTGTTTAATTTAATTATAGATGCATATACGTTGTTGTTGCTAAATAAATTATCATAGTTCTTGATAGATTTTATTTAGGCCCATTTAGTTTTTGGGACTATTCAATTAATAACAGTTGTTCATTTTAAGGTTAAATTCCTCTCTTTTGGGCCTTGTGTGAGAGTTGGGAGCCATAGAAGTGGGTACGACATACTGAACCAAGTACCCCCTCACATGAACCACCCCAATTGTGAAGGCCCATTTGCCTGATTTGAATAACTGTACTAGGTTAATTACACTAGTTTAACCTAATAAAATTGATTGGCAACATAATTAATTTCATTTATTTTAAAATTAATTTAAGAAAACCATAGTTTAAAGAATTTTATATTCTAAGCTAAACTATATGTATTTTCTTGTATTTAATTAAATATAGAATTATAACCATCTAGATTCTTTCTGAAACTTAATTTAAATTTTCCATTAAATATTCCTATTTAAGTTGATATTTAGTTATCTACAACTAACCAACTTAAATCTGAATATCTTTTGGATTTAAAATTTCAAAATTAAGTTGAGGAATTTTAGGCATTGGTTATTAAGATTCTTTAAGATATTTTTTAAGTTAATATCTTTTCGAATATTAACTTAAAATTGAATATTTTAGATATTTTTTAGGCTAATATCTTTTCGAATATTTACTTAAAATGAATATCTTCAAATTAAGTGGTTATAACTTAATTTTAATTTAATTAAATCTGATTTGAAAGATATTTAAGTTGATTTTTTTTAGATTACTCTTAAACAAATTAAACAAGATATTTTCAAATTTGTTCCATTTATTATTCGAATTTATTTTTTCCAATTTAAATAATAATTGAAATTTAATTAAAGTTGATTTTTTATTTAAACCAACTTTCATTTGTAATTTTTCATTATTATAATATGGAACTTGTTCGATATTTATTTGAATTTATTTTTCAAATTAAAAAATAATTGAAAATTAATTGAAGTTGATTTTTTATTTAAACCAACTTTAGTTTGTAATTTTTCATTATTATAATATCGAATAAAATGATTATACAAAATACATATATTATTTTTAAATAATGAGCTTTTAATCAAGAGACATTCGATCTCCATTGTTGGTTTTACATCGCGTTTGTTTTAGTGAGTAATCCTCCCTAATGGAGGAACGTTCATTAGCAATTTCGCACCGTTTCATCTCGAAAGATAAGTAGTTTGTAAGTGTTTTGTATGGTATAGATCACCCTAATGGTGGCGACCATACTTGACTTGCAAATTATGAAACAATGGTGGAAGCTCATAAGATAGAATTGCCTTGACTCTCGCCTAAACGGGACAACGCTGAATTCCAAGCTTGATCGAATAAAATGTTGCTAGAATGGTTATCATTTTACATGAGTTGACAACTCTATTCAACGGATGATGCTTTGACTCTCGCCTAAACGGGACACTGTATCAGTTTGTTGAAAGACCTTGGAAAACAAACTATGTTAGATTTAGTATTTCTATAACATATGTCATTACTTGTTATTTTCTGAACTGTCTATGAATTTATGAGCCAAAACCTTACTTCTGTTTTATTGATGTGTTGTAGTGTCATTATGAATAACCCTCACCCCGATCCTCTCCTAGTTAATATCTTAGGAAAAGAACTCTATAGTGTGAAAATGCATCCTGGTAGTTGCATAAACTCGCACCTGTTGATGATGAATCTGAAGTTCCAAAAGGCAAATCTAGTGGGAATTTATTTATCAAGAGAACAATGGGTCCAACTCATCCTTAATAGTCTTCCTCTGGAGTATAATGAATTTGTTATCTCTTACATGATCAACAATTCTAACTCCTCCAACATGGACAAGCTTGAAGCAGAATTACGAGCCCATGAAAGGAATCTGATTGCAATAGGTTCCCCTGGGTTTGCAATTAATAATCAGAGGAAAAGGACTTGGTATGAAGGATCTAGCAAAGCTGCTTCTTCAAGTATAATTATCAGACATAATCTTCTATGTTCGAATTGTAATGAAAAGGGACATCATGAAGAACGATGTCCCAGGCTTCTAAACAATTTAAACGAAGGTAATGCTTTTGTCTTTGAATCATGTGTTTTAGAGAACGACAAATCCGTCTGGATTGTTGATTTTGGGTCTACTAACCATGTATGTTCTTCACTGCAGTTGCTTGAAACTTGGGAAAATCTGCTTCCAGGAGAGTTAAAGCTTAAAGTTGGCAATGGCGAATTAGTATCGGTCAAAGCTAGAGGAAAAGCCGCATCAAGTTTCAACAAAGATTTTCAATTTTAGAAAATGTTTTATTTATTCCAAACTTTAGTAGAAACTTGATTAGTGTCCCATGTTTGCAAACACAATCTTATATATTGAATTTTTCGAGTACAAATTGTACAATTTCTCGTAATGGATTTAAAATATGTGTTGCTACAATGGAACAAGGGCTTTATGTTTTAAGACCGAATACTCAAATCTCACTAAGTAGTGAACTTTTCAATAGGCTAACCAAAGACGGTCCATTGAAAAATGTCGTCTTAGGTGAACTGCCAATATGCGAGTCCTGCCTAGAAGGAAAAATGACTAAACGTTCTTTCTTTGCAAAGGGAGAGCGTGCCAAAATCCCTCTAGGGTTAGTACATTCCGATGTCTGCGGACCTTTGAATGTCAAAGCCCGAGGTGGTTATAAGTATTTTGTCACCTTCATTGACAATTTCTCTAGATACAGTTTTCTTTACCTAATGCAAAAGAAATCTGAAATGTTTGAAAAGTTCAGGAGTTTCATGCTTTGGCCCAAAACGAATTAGGTAAATCATTAAAGATCTTGCGAACTGATAGGGGTGGAGAATATATGGATATGCAGTTCAAAGATCATTTAATTGAACTTAGAATTGAATCCCAATACACTGCCCCAAGCACTCCACAACAAAATGGAGTTGCTGAAAGAAGAAATCGCACTCTTTTGGAAATGGTTAGGTCTATGCTGAGTTATTCAACTCTGTCTACGTCCTTCTGGGGATATGCTATACAGATGGCAAATGACATTTTAAATGTTGTTCTATCTAAAGCAGTCCCTAAGACACCCGTCGAACTTTGGAATGGTCGTACACCTAGTTTACGCCATTACAGAATTTAGGGGTGCCCTGCTCATGTCTTAAGAAAGAAAGAAGGCAAACTTGAATCACGTACCGAAGTATGCATGTTTGTCAGTAATTCTAAAGAGACTACGGGTGGACTATTTTATAGTCACATGGATAACAAAGTGTTTGTTTCTACAAATGCTACTTTCCTTGAAAAGAACTATATTAAAGACGGCAAACCGAAAAGTAAAGTTGTTCTAGAGGAATTGCTATCAAATTTAAGTCCTTCCAATGTTCCGTCCTCTTCCACTCGTGAAGAAGACAGTCCCACTCCCTCAGTTGAACAAACTGAGAAATCTACTACTAAAGTTTCTGTTCAGAAGATCACCGCACCTCGTCGTAGTGGGAGGGTTTCAACAAAACCTGCTTGTTATGGCTTGGATGGTGAAATCAATAGGGTCGTAGGTGACGGTATTGAAGACGATCCATTAACCTATAAAAAGGCAATGGCTAGTCCGCAACGGAAACAATGGTCAGCCGGCATGGATTCAGAAATGGATTCCATGAAAAAGAACAAAGTCTGGGAATATGTAGACGCACCTGACGACTATCATTTGTTAGGATGGAAGTGGGTTTACAAGAAGAAAAGAGGAGCTGGAGGCGAAGTCGAAACTTTTAAAGCTAGACTTGTAGCCAAAGGTTATACCCAAAGAGAAGGCGTGGACTATGAGGAAACTTTTAGTCCTGTTGCCATGCTCAAATCCATCCGAATTCTTCTTTCCATAGCTGCTGCTTTCGATTATAAAATCTGGCAAATGGATGTCAAGACTGCCTTCCTTAATGGGGTACTTGAAGAAACCATCTATATGGAGCAACCAGAAGGTTATGTTCTTCCTGGGCAGGAAAAGAAAGTTTGCAAATTAAATAGGTCTATCTATGGACTTAAGCAAGATTCTCGCTCATGGAACAAAAGGTTTGATGAAATCATCAAGACCTACGGCTTTCTTCAGAGTGAAGATGAACCTTGTGTTTACCAACTCAAGGAAGACCAAGTAGTAGTATTCCTGGTCCTTTATGTTGATGACATTTTGATTATTGGAAACAATATCAAGAAAATGACTCACATTAAGGAATGGTTTAACACTCAATTCGATATGAAAGATTTGGGTAAAGTAGCCTATGTTCTTGGTATTCAGATTATTAAAAACCGGAAGAACAAATCTCTTGCTCTCTCTCAAACAACCTACATAGACAAAGTCTTAGAGAGATTCTCCATGAACAACACTAATGGGGCAAACATGCCTTCTAGATATGGTATTCATCTATCTAAGGAGTAGTCTCCGACTGATCCTCAAGAGATAGAGGACATGGCGAAAATTCCCTATGCCTCTGCAGTTGGAAGTCTAATGTATGCAATGTTATGCACTAGACCTGACATCTGTTATGCAGTGGGAATCGTGAGCAGGTATCAGTCTAATCCAGGACATGAACATTGGAATGCAGTTAAGTATATTCTGAAATACTTGAAGAGTACAAGGAATCTTGTGTTAGTCTACAAGGGTGGTGCTTTAAATCCCATAGGCTACACTGATTCAGATTTCCAGGCAAGTCTTGAAGACTAGAAATCAACATCTGGGATGGTGTTTACTCTTGGTGGTGGAGCAGTGGTTTGGAGAAGTGCAAAACAAACCGCGATATCAGACTCAACTATGGAAGCTGAATACATAGCTGCAGCCGAAGCTGCTAAAGAACTTGTCTGGCTAAGAAAGTTCTTCACCAGTATAGGTGTTATTTCTGGAATGGAAAAGCCTCTAGTCTTACTTTGTGATAACAATGGAGCAATAGCAAACAGTAAAGAACCTCAAAGCCACAAGAAAAGCAAACACATTGAATGGAAGTATCACTTTATCAGAGGGGATGTACTAGTTGAGAAAGTTGACACAGAGGACAACCTAGCTGATCCATTTACCAAAGTCCTGGCCGTGAAAACATTTGAAAAGCACCGTGAGAATTTAGGATTAATTGATATGTACTTATTAGTTTTATATTAGTGCAAGTGGGAGTTTATTGGGTTTTCTGCCCTAAATAAAACTCCATTTCAATGTAATCTATTCTATTCAACATCAATAAAGAAACTGAAGTATTTTTTCAGTCATTTGTGTATGTTTTGGTTCACTTTATCAATTGATTGTCTATTTGATTTATAAATTCATCTTAAACCCTTTTTCACATACTTGATCCTGTTTATTGTGTTGTCATCACATTGGAAAGTAAACATGACTATGTGAATAAATTTCCTAGATTTATCAGACACAGGGGTTTTACTGATATGATAATCTACAAAAAGAGTTTACTTGCATTTGGAGAAATGCTATGTTCTTTCCAGAACATTGGCTAAAGTAAAGCTCAGGTTGGATGCATGGAGTATGCATCGGAAGGGACCGATATTGAACTTTGACTAACATTTAATTAAACTTATCGTAAAATCTATTACAGTCAATATCGCCAAGTTGATCCTAGATCAAATGTTCTTAATCCTGTTATGATTAGGCTCAATCTTGATAGGCTATTCGTTTTCTTTGATTTGTTAGTTAAGCCTTCTTTTAGGTTAGGGTGATACGTACATTTTGGGAACACGGTAGTGCAATTGAGTGGGAGCGCTAACATAAATATGGAATCTATAGCTTCTATCTGGCGAATAGTAAGCAAAAGATGATCTCCTTCAAGCTTGACCAAACGAACATAAATGGTGGAGTACTCATTTCACATAAGTTGAAATATCATTTATACGGGGTCAAGTGTTTTAAGGATGAAATACATAGTAGGGTGTTATGGTAATCTAATCCCTTTACAGTGTAGGTCATTCATATAGAGGATCATTAATCACATTAGGATTATAACAATGGATAACTAATGATGCGTCTATATGGTGGAACATATAGAGCATTCTATATACTGAGAGTGCAATTCTAAGTTCTATGCGTGGATTCAACGAAGAATTAATAAGTTAGTGAATTTTAGTGCTAAATTCTTGATCTACTTATTGGAAGCTCGGTTTTATAGATCCATGGTCCCCGCACTAGTTGAGATAATACTGTTTGTAAGACTCATGTAATTTGTATTGATTAATCAATTATAATTCTCAAATTAGACTATGTCTATTTGTGAAATTTTCACTAGGTAAGGGCGAAATTGTAAAGAAAGAGTTATTAGGGGCATATTTGTTAATTATGATACTTTGTATGGTTCAATTAATAAATATGATAAATGACAATATTATTTAATAATTATTTATAGTTATTAAATAGTTAGAATTGGCATTTAAATGATTGAATTAGAAAATTGGCGTTTTTGAGAAAATTAGATACAAAAGTGTTAAAATTGCAAAATTGCAAAAAGCAAGGCCCAAACTCAATAAGCCATGGCCGACCACTTTTGTAGGCAATTTCAACTGATATTTTTTTTTATTTTAATTCCAAAAAATTCAAACCTAACCCTAGTGGAATGCTATAAATAGGTAGTGAAGGCTTCATGAAAATTACACTTCTGAATCAGAAAACCTGAGCCTTTCTCTCTACCTTGGCCGCCACCCTCTCTCTCTCTTCTTCCTTGATAATTTCCAAACCCCTTAGTGATTAGAGTAGTGCCCACACACAGCAAGCAATACCTCAATCATAGTGAGGAAGATCGTGAAGAAAGATCATCACCAAAGGAGTTTCAGCATCAAAGATTCAGAGAAAGAGATCCAGGTTCAGATCTTGATAATACTCTGCTACAGAAAGGATACAAGGGTTAGAGATCTGAACGGAAGGAGTCATTTAATTCCACTGCACCCAAGGGTTTCCTAAACTTTATATGTGTTTATTTCATCGTTTTAGAAAGTTCATATTTAGGGGGTTAATCAACATACTTGTGAGTATATCTAAGATCCTGGTAAAATAATTTCCAACAGTATGTTTCATTAACATCCTAATATGAATTCTAAAACAATGAAATAAACACATAAGGGTTTAAGGAAACCTTACATTGGTTGCAGCGGAATATAATGACTCGTTCCGTTCAGATCTCTAGCCCTTGATTCCTTTCTGTAGCAGAGCATCACAAAGATCTGAACCTTGATCTCTTTCTCTCCTTCCTTTGATGCTGAATCTCCTTATTGTTGTTTGGAATTCTCCTACAGTCTTACACACTATGATTGAGATACCACTTGATGTGTCTGGGCACTCACTCATTCACTCAAGGTTCGAAATTGAAGAGGAAAAGAAGAGAGAAGGGAAGTGGCGGGTATGTATAGAATAGGAGGCTCAACTTTCATCTGATAGTGTTAACAAAGTTAAGTGTGAATGAGAGCCATCACTATCTATTTATAGGTAACCACCTAGGTCTAAGTTAGAATTATTTGGCATTAAAATAATGAGAAAATAAATGATAAAAGCCTACAATAGTGGCCGGCCTGGGCTTTGGATAATGGGCCTCACTTATGCAATTTTGCTGTTTTATCATTTCTGCATCTCATTTTCTCAAAAACGCCAATTTTCAAATTCAACCATTTAAATGCAAATTCTAATTATTTAATAACTAAAAATTAATTATTAAATAATACTGTCATTTAATATATTTATTAATTAGACATATAAAGTCTCTTAATTAATAAATAAACCTAGAATCTCTTTTCTTTACAATTTTGCCCTTGCTTAGTGAAAATTCGTAAACTAGACATAGTCTAACTTTAGAATTATAATTGATTAATCAAAATCAATTAACTGATTCTTACAAGCAGTATGGTCTCAACTAGTATGGGGACCATGAGTCTATATATCCGAGCTTCCAATAAACAGATCAAGAATTTATATCTTAAATTCACTGGCTTAATAATTCTTCGTTGAATCCACTCATAGGAATTAGAATTGCACTCTCAGTATATAGAACACTCTATATGTTCCACGATATAGATATGTCATTAGTTATCCATTGCTATAATCCTAATTTGATCAATGATCCTCTAATAGATGATCTACATTGAAAAGGCACTAAGTTACCGGTAAACCTTCAATGTATTTTATCCTTAAAACACTTAGCTCCGTATAAATGATATTTCAGCAAATGGAAATGAGATCTCCACCATTTATCTCTGTTTAGCTAAGCTCGAAGGATATCACTGTTTCACTTCTAAATTCCTATAAAAGTTATAGATTCCATATTTATGGTAGCTCTCCCACTCAATTATACTATCATGTTCCCAAAATGTACGTATCACCCTGACCAAAAAGTAGGCTTAACTAACAAATCAAAGAACATGTATAGTACTCTTAAGATCGAACCTAACCATATCAGGATTAAGATCATTTGATCTAGGATCAACGGGTGATATTGAATTGAATAGATATTACGGTAAATTTTAATATATCTAATCAAAGTTCAATATCGGTCCCTTCCGATGTATACTCCATACATCTGATGCTGGTAAACTTTGCCAATTTCCTGGAAAGGACATAACACTTATCCAAGGTGTAAGAATAACTATCGCTGATTATCATGTCAGTCTAAATCCAGTGAACTGACAAATCATGGAATAAACTTTCGAACATATAATTAAGATTATATTCCACTGTGCTGACAACACTATAATCATTAACAAATTCATATGTTCTAGACTTAAATAGAACTCATACATTACATATATAATCATGAAATAAATCACGTGAACCATGCAACATTAAATGTTATTTCTGATCTTTATTAATAAGTAAATATGATTATATTGAAATGAGTTTTATTTAGGGCATAAAACCCAACAAACTCCCACTTGCACTAATATAAAACAAAATGTGCATTTCAAATAATCTCAATACCTTGATATACAAATCAAGTGTAGTAGTAGTAAACTCCTCGTAATAGGATCTGACAGGTTGAATTAACCACAACCTTTCCTCCACCATTACTCTTCCTTAATCACAAAACCATTGATAATGTGAAATTCCTCTCTCTATATGTCTACTCTCTTGGGATACTGGATTCTATAATTTTGGCAACTACTTTTGGTTAATCAGGAAATAACACTAGTAGTTAAGACAAGTTGGAACAGTGCCACAAATGTATAGAATTTTCCTTAGACTGAATAAGTACCTTTCCTGCAACTTTAACATTCAGTCTCTCTCTGGTAGACTAAGAGACTTCAGACAGGTTTTTACACTTCTCCAAAATCACTACTCCACCCCCAGAGTAATCACCATCTTATCAGCAGACTTTCTAGCACAAAGGCAAGTCTAGAAATTTGATGTGGTGTAGTCTTAGAGTTTTAAACACACCCTTATCGACTAATATATATTTCCTCTTCTTAATCTTAAGATTTACTTGATTGTCTTCCAATGTTCCTCTCCTGGATTAATCTGATACCTACTCATTACTCCCACTCAACAGCAGGTGTCTGGTCTAAGGCATACTAAAGCATATCTGAGACCTCTCACTGTTGATTTAAGGAATTCTTTCATGGCTTTATCTTTTCCGGTTAGTTGAGACTTTTCCTTAGATAAATAAAATCTACGCCTAGAGGTCGAAAAGCTTCTATAGATTTCCATTAGAAAAGAAAATGCTTCATCATCTTACTAAAGTAAGTTCGGTCTGGTTATAGTTCAGGTCCGAGGTCCCATTTCAGAGTTTGGGTTCGGGAGCGAGACTGGGGTCCGGTTCTAGGTCCCGACCCTGGTTCTGTGTCCTTAGTATGGTTCCATGTTTGGGTCTGAGTTCAGGTTCAGGTTCGGGTCCCGAGTCCAGGTTTGGGTTTGGATCCGGGTTCGGCTCCCAATTCGGGTCTAGGTCTTATTTGGAGTTAGGGTCCTGGTCCGGTTACGGTTCTGGATCTAGGTCCAATTTCAGTTATGATTCCAAGTCCAAGTCTTAGTTCTAGTCTCGGTCAAGTTCCGGTTTTGGTTCCAATTTTGGGTCACAGGGTACGGGTTCGGGTCCACTTTTGGGTTTGGGACTCGGTTAAGGTTTGGGTGTGGGTTCGGGTCCTTGTCAAGGTTCGGGTCCAGGGCTGTGTCGTAAATCCAAACACCGACTACGGGTTTTGTACAAGCCCTTGGTCCAGATTTGGATCCCAATCTCGGGTCCCAGTCTGGTTCCATTTCTGCTGCCGGGTCACGAGTTGGGTCTTAGGTTCAAGTTCGGGTCTGGGTTGCGTACTAGGTCCGGGTCCTAGTTCTGTTACACAGGTCCCTATCCTGATTTTGGGTCCAAGTCCCGGTTATTGTGTGGGTTTGGGTCCCGGTCTAGGTTCGGGTTCGGGTTTAGGTCTCTTTCTGGGTTTTGATCTGGGTTTGGGTTTTGGTTTACGTCCTGGTCTTGAACCTATTCCTAGTTCGATTCTAGTTCCATTTGCCATTCTGATTTCGAGTTTGGGTTTGAGTTCAGGTCGGAGTTCGAGTCTTGGTCTGAGTTCGGGTTACCGTCCGGATTACAGTCTTGGTCCAGATCAGGCTCCAAGTGTGGGTTCCCGTCCTGGGTCTGGTCTAGGTTGCGATTGAGTCCCAAGTTCGAATCCCGATCTAAGTCTAGATTCAGTTCTTAGTCTAAGTCCTTGGTCCTGATCCTGGTCTAGGTTCGAGTTTGGGTTTGGGTTCGAGTCTAGCTTTGGGTCTGATTCTAATTGTGGGTTTGAGTTTGGGTCCGAGACTGTGCCCGGGTTTGTTTTCGGGTGTGGACCCCTATTTGGGTCTAGGTTAAGGTCCAGGTCCAAGTTGGGGTCCCGAGTGCGGGTCCAAGTTTGGGTCTGGGTCAGGATCCCGGTCAAAATCTAGGTCGAGCATTTTGATCCATGCCTGGGACTTGGTCCAAGTCCAAGTTCCTATCCGGATCCCTATCTAGGTTCAAGTCTCAGTTCCGGTCTGGGTACACGACCGTGTCCGAGCCCAAGTTCCAGTCTGAGTTTGGGTATGAGGCTAGGTCTTTGTTCGGTTATAGGTCTGGGTCAGGGTCCTGGTCACGGTCCTAGTCTTGTTCTAGGGTCCTGGTTCGACAACTCTTGTTCAGGTTCTAATTTTGGGTCCCATGTCTTGGTCTTGGTTCGGGTTTGGTTCTTCGTCTGGGTTCTGGTCCTAGTTTGAGTCCCAGATCTAGACACCGACTACTGGTCTGTTCCAGGCCCCGTTACCTGAATCCTGAGTCAAGATCTAGATCACTGTCACGGATCTCGATTTGGTTCTAGTTAAGGGCCCAGGTCCCATTTCTGAGTTTGGGTTCGGGATCGAGACTGGGGTGCGTTCTTGGTCCCGACCTGGTTCTGTGTCCCTAGTCTGGTTCATTGTTTGGGTCTGAGTTGAGGTTCGGGTTCGGGTCCCGAGTCCAGGTTTGGGTTGGGATTAGGGTCCGGCTCCAAATTCGGTTCTAGGTCAGATTTGGAGTCCGAGTCCTTGTGCTGGGTCCAATTTCAGTTACGATTCTAAGTCCAAGTCCTAGTTCCAGTCCCAGTCAACTTCTGGTTTTGGTTCCAATTTTGGGTCACAGGGTACGGGTTCGGGTCCACTTTTAGGTTTTGGACTGGTTTTAGGTCCGGCTGTGGGTTCGGGTCCATCTCAGGGTTCGGCTCGAGAGCTTGGTCCCAAATCTAGACACTGACTACAGGTTTTGTCCAAGCCCTTGCTCCAGATCCGGATCCCAATCTCGGGTCCCAGTCTAGTTCCATTTGTTGTGCCGAGTCACGAGCTGGGTCCTAGGTTCAAGTTCGGGTCTTGGTCGGATACCTGGTTCTGGTCCTAGTTCTTTTTCCCAAGTCCCTATCCTGATTCTAGGTCCTCGTCCCGGTTATTGTGTGGGTTTATGTCCCGGTCTAAGTTCGGGTTCGAGTCCTAGTCTTGGTCGGGTTTAGGTCTCTTTTTGGTTTTTGATCTGGGTTCGGGTTTGGGTTTAGGTCCTGGTCCTGGTCCTAGTCCTTGGTCAGTTCTTGTTACATTTGTGATTATGAGTTTGACTTTGGGTTTTAGTCAGGGTCGGAGTTCGAGTCTTGGTCTGAGTTTGGGTTCGTGTCCGGATTTCAGTCTAGGTCCAGATCAGGCTCCGGGTGTGGGTTCGAGTCCTGGGTCTTGGTCTAGGTTGGGTCCGAGTCCCAAGTTCCAATACCGATCTTAGTCTGGATTCAGTTCTGGGTCTAAGTCCTTGCTTTTGATCGTGGTCTGGGTTCGAGTTTGGGTCTGGGTACGGGTCTAGCTTTGGGTCTAATTCTAGGTGTGGGTTTGAGTTCGGGTCCGAGTTTGTGTGCGGGTTTGTGTCCAGGTCAGGACGACGATCTGGGTATAGGTTCGGCTCCAGGACCAAGTTCGGGTCCCGAGTTCGGGTCCAAGTTTTGGTCTGGGTGAAGATCTCAGTCCAGATCTAGGTCTAGCATTTCGATCCCAGTCTGGGTATTGGTCCGAGTCAAGGTTCATATCTGGATCCCTATCTAGGTTCAAGTCTGTGTTTGGGATCGGGTCCTAGATTTAGGTCCAGGTCCGGGTCTCAGTTCTGTTCTGGGTACACGATTGTGTTCGGGCCCGAGTTCCAGTCTCAATTTGGGTCTGAGGCTAGGTCTGTGTTCAGTTCTAGGTCTAGGTTCAAGTCCTGGTCAAGGTCCTAGTCTTGTTCTAGGGTCCTCGTTCGGCGATTCTTGTTCAGGTTCTAATTTTGGGTCCTAGGTCTAGGTCTGGCTTCAGGTTTGGTTCCTTGTCTGGGTTCTGGTCCTAGTCTGTGTCCAAGATCTAGACACCGCCTATTTGTCTATTCCAGGCCCTGTTACGCGTATCCCGAGTCAAGATCTGGATCACTGTCACGGGTCTAGGTCTAGTTCTGGTTTAGAACCCATGTCCCATTTCTGAGTTTGGGTTCGGGATCGAGGCTGGGGTGCAGTTCTAGGTCCCGACCCTAGTTCTTTATCCCTAGTCTGGTCACATGTTTGAGTCTAAGTTTAGGTTCGGGTTCGGGTCCCGAGTCCAGGTTTGGGTGGGGATCCGGGTCCGGCTCCCAATTCTGGTCTATGTCTGATTTGGAGTCTTTGTCCTGGTCCGGTTACGGCCTTGGATCTAGGTCCAATTTCAGTTCTGCTTCCTAGGTCCCTATCCTGATTCAAGTTCAGGTCTGGGTCAGGTAATATGTCCCAATCCTAGTTCTGTTTCCTAGGTCTCTATCCTGATTCTAGATCCAGGTCCCGGTTATTGCATGGGTTTTGGTCCCAGTCTAGGTTCGGGTTAAAGTCCTAGTTTGAGTTTGGGTCGGAGTTTGAGTCCTTGTCTGAGTTTGGGTTAAGGTTCGGATTTTAGTCTAGGTCTAAATTAGGCTCCCGGTGTTGGTTCGCGTCATGGGTCTTGGTCTAGGTTGTGTCCGAGACCCAAGTTCCAATCCCGATCTGATCTTATCCTGGTCTCGGTTCGAGTTTGGGTCAGGGTCCGGGTCTTGCTTTGGGTCTGATTCTAGGTGTGGGTCTGAGTTCTGGTCCGAGTCTGTGTCTGGGTTTGTGTCCAGGTTTGGACCCCGATCTAGGTCTAAGTTCCAATCCAGGTCCAAGTTGGGGTCCCGAGTCCGGGTCCAAGTTTGGGTCTTGGTCAGGATCTCGATCCAAATCTAGTTCCAGCTTTTCGATCCTAGTCTGGGTCTCTGTGTAAGTAAAGGTTCGTATCTGGATCCCTATCTTGGTCCAAGTCTGTGTTGGGGATCAGGTTCAAGATTTAGGTCCAGGTCTGGGTCTCAGTTCCGCTCTAGTTACACAACCGTGTCTGCGCCTGAGTTCCAGTCTCAGTTTAAGTCTGAGGCTAGGTCTGTGTTCGGTTCTAGGTCAGGGTCCGGGCCCTGGTGACGGTCCTAGTCTTGTTATAGGGTCGTGGTTCGGCAATTCTTGTTCAGGTTCTAATTTTGGGTCCCAGTTCTAGGTCTGGGTTCGAGTTTTGTTCTTCGTCTGGGTTCTGGCCCTAGTCTGAGTCCAACATCTAGACATCGACCACTGGTCTGTTCCAGGCCCCGTTACCCGAATCCCGAGTCAAGATCTGGATCATTGTCACGGGTCTCGATTTGGTTCTAAGTTTGGGTTTGGGATCGAGACTGGGGTGCGGTTCTAGGTCCGGACCCTGGTTTTGTGTCCCTAGTCCGGTTCCATGTTTGGGTCTTAGTTCACGTTTGGGTTCGGTTCCTGAGTCTAAGCTTGGGTTCGGATCCGGGTCTGGCTCCCAATTCGGGTCTAGGTCTGATTGGGAGTCCGGGACCTGGTCCGGTTACGGTTCTAGATCTAGGTCAAATTTCAGTTATGGTTCCAAGTCCAAGTCTTAGTTCCAGTTCTAGGCAACTTCCGGTTTTGGTTCCAATTTTCGGTCACAAGGTACGGGTTCGGGTCCACTTTTGGGTTTGGGACTGGGTTCAGGTCCGAGTGAGGGTTCGAGTCCTTGTCACGGTTTGAGTCAAGGGCTGGGTCCCAAATCAAGACAATGACTATAGGTTTTGTCCAAGCCCTTGGTCAAGATCTAGATCCAAATCTCGGGTCCAAATCTGGTTCCGTTATTTGTGCCGTGTCACGAACTGGGTCCTAGGTTCAAGTTCGGGTTTTGGTCGGGTACTATGTCCGGTCCTAGTTCTCTTTCCCAGGTCACTATCTTGATTTTTGATCCAAGTCCAAGTTATTGTGTGAGTTTTGGTCCCGGTCTATGTTGGGGTTCGAGTATTACTCTCGGTTCGGGTTTAGATCTCTGTCTGGGTCTTGATATGGGTTCGGGTTTGGGTTTAGCTCCTGGTCCTTGTCCTAGTCCTAGTTCGGTTCTAGTCCATGTTTAGGTCTGAGTTCAGGTTTGGGTTCGGGTCCTGACTTCAAGTTTGGGTTCAGATCCGGGTGCGGCTCCCAGTTCGGGTTTAGGTCTGATTTGGAGTCCGGGAATTGGTCTGGTTACGGTTCTAGATCTAGGTCCAATTTTAGTTATGGTTCCAAGTCCAAGTCCTTGTTCCAGTCCCAGGCAACTTCCGGTTTTGGTTCCAATTTTGTGTCACAGGGTACGGGTTCGGGTCCACTTTTCGGTTTGGGACTGGGGTCAGGTCCGAGTGAGGGTTCGGGTCCTTGTCAGGGTTTGAGTCCAGGGCTGGGTCCCAAATCTAGACACCAAATATAGAATTTGTCCAAGCCCTTGGTCAAGATCCGGATCCCAATCTCTGGTCCCAGTCTGGTTCAATATTTTGTGCCGTGTCACGAACTGGGTCCTAGGTTCAAGTTCGGGTCTGGGTCTTGTACTATGTCCCGGTCGTAGTTCTGTTTCCCAGGTCACTATCTTGATTTTTGATCCAGGTTTAGATCGCTGTCGGGGTCTTGATCTGGGTTCGGGTTTGGGTTTAGCTCCTGGTCCTTGTCGTAGTCCTAGTTCGGTTCTAGTTCCATTTGCGATTCTTACATCAAGTTTGGGTTTGAGTTCGGGTCGGAGTTCTAGTCCTGGTCTGAGTTTGGGTTCGGGTCCGGATTTCAGACTAAGTCCAGATCAAGCTCCCGGTTTGGGTTCGCATCCTGGGTCTTGGTATAGGTTGGGTCTGAGTCCCAAGTTTCAATCCCAATCTGAGTTTGGATTCAGTTCTAGGTCTAAGTCCTTGGTTTTGATACTGGTTTAGGTTCGCGTTTTGGTCCGGGTCCGGG
Source organism: Cannabis sativa (assembly GCF_029168945.1). Classification (NCBI taxonomy): domain Eukaryota; kingdom Viridiplantae; phylum Streptophyta; class Magnoliopsida; order Rosales; family Cannabaceae; genus Cannabis; species Cannabis sativa. The sequence goes on along the minus strand of NC_083603.1, from coordinate 79,691,910 downwards.
TCTAGCTTTGCGTCTAATTCTAGGTGTGGGTTTCAGTTCGGGTCGGAGTCTATGTCCGTGTTTGTGTCCAGGTCTGGACCCCGATCTGGGTCTAGGTTCGGGTCTAGGTCCAAGTTCGGGTCCTGAGTGTAGGTCCAAGTTTGGGTCTTGGTCAGCATCTTGGTACAGATCTAGGTCCTGCATTTCGATCCCAGTCTGGGTCTTAGTCCGAGTCCAAGTTCGTATCCGGATCCCTATCTAGGTCCAAGTTTGTGTTGGGGATCGGGTCCCAGATTTAGGTCCAAGTCCGGGTCTCAATTTCGGTCTCGGTACAGGACTGTGTCTAGGCCCGAGTTCAAGTCTCAATTTGGGTCTAAGGTTAGGTCTGTGTTCGGTTCTAGGTCTGGGTCCGGGTCCTGGTGACGATCCTAATCTTGTTATAGGGTCTTGGTTCGGAAATTCTTGTTCAGGTTCTAATTTTGGGTCCCAGGTCTAGGTCTGGGTTCGGGTTTGGTTCTTTGTCTGGGTTCTGGTCCTAGTCTGAGTCCCACATCTAGACACCGACCACTGGTCTGTTCTAGGCCCCGTTACCCGAATCCCGAGTCAAGATCTGGATCACTGTCATGGGTGTCGGTCTGGTTCTGAGTTTGGGTTCAGGATCGAGACTGGGGTGCGGTTCTAGGTCCGGCCCCTGGTTCTGTGTCGCTAGTCTAGTTCCATGTTTGGGTCTGAATTCAGGTTTGGGTTTGGATCCTGAGTCCAAGTTTGTGTTCGGTTCCGGGTCTGGCTCCCAGTTCGGGTCTAGGTCTGATTTGGAGTCCGGTTACGGTTCTAGATCTAGGTCCAATTTATGTTATGGTTCCAAGTCAAAGTCCTAGTTCCAGTTCCAGGCTACTTTCTGTTTTGGTTCCAATTTTGGGTCGCAGGATACGGGTTCGGGTCCACTTTTGGGTTTGGGACAGGGTTCAGGTCCGAGTGAGGGTTCGGGTCCTTGTCAGGTTTCTTGTCCAGGGCTGGGTCCCAAATCCAGACACCAACTATAGGTTTTGTCCATGCCTTGGGTCGAGATCTGGATCCCAATCTCAGGTCCAAGTCTTGTTCCATTTTTTGTGCCGTGTCACGAACTAGGTACTACGTTCAAGTTCGGTTCTGGGTCGGGTACTATGTCGCTGTCCTAGTTCTGTTTCCCAGGGCACTATCTTGATTCTGGATCCATGTCCAAGTTATTGTGTGGGTTTTGGTCCCGATCAAGGTTCGGGTTCGAGTCCTAGTCTCGGTTTGGGTTTAGATCTCTGTCTGGGTTTTGATTTGAGTTCGGGTTTGGGTTTAGCTCCTGGTCTTGGTCCTAGTCCTAGTTCTGTTCTAGTTCCATTTGCGATTCTTACTTTGAGTTTGGGTTTGAGTTCGGGTCGGAGTTCGAGTCCTAATCTGAGTTTGGGTTCGGGTCCAGATTTCAGACTAAGTCTAGATCAAGCTCCGGGTGTGGGTTCGCATCCTGGGTCTTAGTCTAGGTTGGGTGTGAATCCCAAGTTCCAATCCTGATCTCAGTCTGGATTCAGTTCCTGGTCTAAGTCCTTGGTTCTAATCCTGGTCTTGGTTCGAGTTTTGGTCCGGGTCCGGGTCCGGGTCTAGCTTTGCGTCTAATTTTAGGTGTGGGTTTGAGTTCTAGTCGGAGTCTGTGTGAGTGTTTGTGTCAAGGTTTGGACCCCGATCTGGGTCTAGGTTCGGGTACAGGTCCAAGTTCGGGTCCTGAATGCAGGTCCAAGTTTGGGTCTTGGTCAGCATCTCGGTACAGATCTAGGTCCAGCATTTCGATCCCAGTCTGGGTCTTGGTCCGAGTCTAAGTTTGTATTCGGATCCCTATCTAGGTCCAAGTCTGTGTTGGGGATCGGGTCCCAGATTTAGGTCCATGTCTGGGTCTATGTTCTGCTCTGGTTACACGACCATGTCTTGGCCTGAGTTCCAGTCTCAGTTTGGGTCTGAGGCTAGGTCTGTGTTCGGTTCTAGGTCTGGGTCCGGGTCCTGGTGATTGTTCGAGTCTTGTTATAGGGTCCTTGTTCGGCAATTCTTGTTCAGGTACTAATTTGGGGTCCCAGGTCTTGGTCTGTGTTCGGGTTTGGTTCTTTGTCTGCGTTGTGGTCCTAGTCTGAGTCCCACATCTAGACATCGACCACTGGTCTGTTCCAGGCCCCGTTAGCCGAATCCCGAGTCAAGATCTAGATCACTTTCACGGCTCTCGGTCTGGTTCTGAGTTTTGGTTCGGGATCGAGACTGGGGTGCGGTTCTAGGTCCGGACCATTGTTCTGTGTCCGTAGTCTGGTTCCATGTTTGGGTCTGAGTTCAGGTTTGGGTTCGGGTCGTGAGTTCAAGTTTGGGTTCGGATCAAGGTGCGGCTCCCAGTTCGGCTCTATGTCTGATTTAGAGTCCGGGACCTGGTCCGGTTACAGTTCTATCTGTAGGTCCAATTTCAGTTATGGTTCTAAGTCCAAGGCCTTGTTCCAGTCCCAGGAAACTTCCGATTTTTGTTCCAATTTTGGGTCACAAGGTACGGGTTCGGGTCCACTTTTGGGTTTGGGACTGGGTTCAGGTCCGAGTGAGGGTTCGGGTCCTTGTCAGGGTTCGAGTCCAGGGCTGGGTCCCAAATCCAGACACCGAATATAGAATTTGTGCAGGCCTTCGGTCCAGATCTGGATTCCAATTTCGAGTCCCAGTCTGGTTCAATTTTTTGTGCCGTGTCACGAACTGGGTCCTAGGTTCAAGTTCGGGTCTGGGTCGGGTACTATGTCCCGGTCAGAGTTCTGTTTCCCAGGTCACTATCCTGATTCTGGATCCAGGTCCAAGTTATTGTGTCGGTTTTGATCCCGATCTAGGTTCGGGTTCGAGTCCTAGTCTCGGTTCTGGTTTAGATCTCTGTCTGGGTTTTGATCTGGGTTCGCGTTTGGGTTTAGCTCCTGGTCCTGGTCCTAGTCCTAGTTTGGTTCTATTTCCATTTGCGATTCTTACTTCGAGTTTGGGTTTAAGTTCAGGTCGGAGTTCGAGTCCTGGTCTGAGTTTGAGTTTGGGTCCATATTTCAGACTAAGTCCAGATCAAGCTCCGGGTGTGGGTTCGCATCCTGGGTCTTGGTCTAGGTTGGGTCCGAGTCCCAACTTCCAATCCCGATCTGAGGCTGGATTCAGTTCTGGGTCTAAGTCCTTAGTTCTGATCCTGGTCTGGGTTCGAGTTTTTGTCCGGGTTTGGGTCTAGCTTTACCTCTAATTCTAGGTGTGGGTGTGATTTCGGGTAGGAGTCTGTGTCCGTGTTTGTGTCCAGGTTTGGACCCCGATCTGGGTCTAAGTTCGGGTCCAGGTCCAAGTTCGGGTCCAGAATGTAGGTCCAAGTTTGGGTCTTTGTCAGCATCTCGGTACAGATCTAGGTCCAGCATTTCGATCCTAGTCTGGGTCTTGGTCCAAGTCCAAGTTCGTATCCGGATCCCTATGTAGGCCCAAGTCTGTGTTGGGGATCGAGTCCCAGATTTAGGTCCCAGTCTCGGTCTATGTTCCGCTCTGCTTACACGACCGTGTCTGGGCCCGAGTTCCAGTCTCAGTTTGGGTCTGAGGCTAGGTCTGTGTTCGGTTCTAGGTTTGGGTACGGGTCCTGGTGACGGTCCTAGTCTTGTTATAGGGTCCTGGTTCGGCAATTCTTGTTCAGGTTCTAATTCTAGGTCCCAGGTCTAGGTCTGGGTTTGGGTTTGGTTCTTTGTTTTGGTTCTAGTCCTAGTCTGAGTCCCACATCTAGAAACCGACCACTGGTCTGTCCCAGGCCCTATTACCCGAATCCCGAGTCAAGATCTGGATCATTGTCACGGGTCTCGGTCTAGTTCTGAGTTTGGGTTTAAGATCGAGACTGGGGTGCGGTTCTAGGTCCGGACCCTTATTTTGTGTCCCTAGTCTTGTGCCATATTTGGGTCTGAGTTAAGGTTAGGGTTCGGGTCTTGAGTCAAGGTTTGGGTTCCCAGTTTGGGACTAGGTGTGATTTGAAGTCTTCGACCTGGTCCGGTTACGGTTCTAGACCTAGGTCAAATTTCAATTCTGGTTCCAAGTCTAAGTCCTAGTTCCAGTCCCAAGCAACTTCCGGTTTTGGTTCCAATTTTGGGTCACAAGGTATGGGTTCGGGTCCACTTTTGAGTTTGGGACTGGGTTCAGGTCCGAGTGAGGGTTCGGGTCCTTGTCATGGTTTGAGTCTAGTGCTGTGTCCCAAATCCAGACACCGACTATAGGTTTTGTCCAAGCCCTCGGTCCAGATCTAGATCCCCATCTTGGGTCCTAGTCCTAGTTCAGTTCTAGTTCCATTTGCAATTCTTACTTCGAGTTCGAGTTTGAGTTCAGGTTAGAGTTCGAGTCCTGGTCTGAGTTTGGGTTCGGGTCTGGATTTCAGACTAAGTCTAGATTAAGCTCCGGGTGTGGGTTCGCATCCTGGGTCTTGGTCTAGGTTGGGTCCGAGTCCCAAGTTCCAATCCCCATCTAAGTCTGGATTCAGTTCTGGGTCTAAGTCCTTGGTTCCGATCCTGGTCTGGGTTCGAGTTTTTGTCCGGGTCTGGGTCTAGCTTTGCATCTAATTCTAGGTGTGGGTTTGAGTTCGGGTTGGAGTCTGTGTGCATGTTTGTGTCCAGGTTTGGAGCCCGATCTGGGTCTAGGTTCGTGTCCAAGTCCAAGTTAAGGTTCCGTGTGCATGTCCAAGTTTGGGTCTTGGTCAGCATCTCGGTACAGATCTAGGTCCAGCATTTCGATCCCTATTTATGTCCAAGTCTGTGTTGGGGATTGGGTCCCAGATTTAGGTCCAAGTCCGGGTCTCAGTTTCGGTATGGGTACACGACCGTGTCAGGGCCCGAGTCCCATTCTCAGTTTGGGTCTGAGGCTAGGTCTGTGTTCGGTTCTAGGTCTGGGTCTGGGTCCTTGTCATGGACCTTGTCTTGTTCTAGGGTCCTAGTTCTGCGATCCTTGTTCAGGTTCTAATTTTGGGTCCCAGGTCTAGGTCTGGGTTCAGATTTGGTTCTTCGCCTCGGTTCTGGTCCTAGTCTGAGTCCAAGATAAAGAAACTGAAAACTAGTCTGTTCTAGGCCTCGTTACCGGAATCCCGAGTCAAGATCTGGATCACTGTCACGGGTCTCGGTCTGGTTCTGGTTCAGGTCCCAGGTCCTATTTCTGAGTTTGGGTTCGGGATTGAGATTGGGGTGTGGTTCTAGGTCCGGACCTTGTTCTGTGTCCCTAGTCTAGTTCCATGTTTGGGTCTGAGTTCAGGTTCGGCTTCGGGTCCCGAGTCTACGTTTGTGTTGGGATCCTGGTCCGGCTCCCAATTTGGGTCTATGTCTGATTTGGAGTCTTGGTCCTGGCCCGGTTACGGGTCGGGATCTATGTCAAATTTCAGTTATGATTCCATGTCCAAGTCCTAGTTCCAGTCCCGGTCAACTTCTGGTTTTGGTTCCAATTTTCGGTCACAGGGTTCGACTCCACTTTTGGGTTTTTGACTGGGTTCAGGTCTGAGTGAGGGTTCGGGTCCGTTTCAGGGTTTGGGTCCAGGGTTGGGTCCGAAATCCAAACACTGACTACAGGTTTTGTCCAAGCCCTGGGTCAGAATCTGGATCCCAATCTCGGGTCCCATTCTGGTTCCATTTCTTTTGCCGTGTCACGAGCTATGTCCTAGGTTCAAGTTCGTGTCTGGGTCGGGTACTATGTCTCGATCCTAGTTCTATTTCCCAGGTCCCTATCCTGATTCAAGATCCAGGTCCCGATTATTGTGTGGGTTTGGGTCTAGGTTCGAGTTCGAGTCCTAGTCTCGGTTCGGGTTTAGGTCTCTGTCTGGGTTTTGATCTGGGTTCGGGTTTGGGTTTAGGTCCTTGTCGTGGTCCTAGTCCTAGTTCGGTTCTAGTTCCATTTGCCATTTTTAGTTCGAGTTTGGGTCTGAGTTCGGGTTGGAGTTCGAGTCTAAGTCTAAATTTGGGTTCGGTTCCGGTTTCAGTCTAGGTCCAGATGAGGCTCTGGGTGTGGGTTCGCGTCCTAGGTCTTTGTCTAGGTTTGGTCTCAGTCCCAAGTTCCAATCCCGATCTGAGTCTGGATTCAGTTCCTGGTCTAAGTCCTTGGTTTTTATCCTGGTCTGCGTTCGAGTTTGGGTCCACGTCTGGGTCTAGCTTTGGGTCTGATTCTAGGGGTGGGTGTGAGTTCAGGTCGGAGTCTATGTCCTTGTTTGTGGCCAGGTCTAGACCCCGATCTAGGTCTAGGTTCGAGTCCAGGTCCAAGTTAGGTCTCGAGTGCGGGTCCAAGTTTTGGTCTTGGTCAGGATCTCGGTCAAGATCTAGGTCCACCATTTCGATCCCAGTCTGGGTCTTGGTCCGAGTTCAGGTTCATATACGGATCCCTATCTAGATCCATGTCTGTGTTGTGGATCGGGTCCCAGATTTCGGTCAAAGTCTGGGTTTATGTTCCGGTCTGGGTACACGACCGTGTTCGGTCCCGAGTTCCAGTCTCAGTTGGGGTCTGAGGCTATGTCTGTGTTCGGTTCCACGTCTGGGTCAGGGTCCTCATCACGGTCCTATTCTTGTTCTAGGGTCCAAGTTTTGCGATTCTTGTTCATGTTCTAATATTGGGTGCCAGGTCTACGTCCGGGTTCGCGTTTGGTTCTTCGCCTGAGTTCTGGTCCTAGTCTGAGTCCCAGATCTAGACACCTACTACTGGTCTGTTCCAGGCCCCGTTACCCGAATCCCGAGTCAAGATCTGGATCACTGTCACGAATCACAGTCTAGTTCTGAGTTTGGGTTAAAGATCGAGACTGGGGTGCGGTTCTAGGTCCGGACCCTGGTTCTGTGTCCCTGGTCTGGTTCCATGTTTGGGTCTGAGTTCATGTTTGGGTTCGGGTCCTCAGTCCAGGTTTGGGTTTGGATCCGTGTCCGGCTCCCAATTCGGGTCTATGTCTGATTTGGAGTTCGGGACCTTGTCCGGTTACGGTTCTAGATCTAGGTCCAATTTCAAATATGGTTCCAAGTCCAAGTCCTAGTTCCAGTCCCAGGCAACTTCCGGTTTTGGTTCCAATCTTGGGTCACAGGGTACGGGTTCGGGTCCACATTTGGGTTTGGGACTGGGTGTAGGTCCGAGTGAGTGTTTGGGTCCTTGTTACGGTTCGAGTACAGGGCTGGGTCCCAAATCCAGAGACCGACTATAGGTTTTGTCCAAGCCCTCGGTCCAGATTTGGATCCCAATCTCGGGTCCTAGTCTAGTTCCATTTTTTGTGCCGTGTCGCGAACTGGGTCCTAGGTTCAAGTTGGGCTCTGGGTCGGGTACTATGTCCCGGTCCTCGTTCTGTTTCCCAGGTCACTATCCTAATTTTGGATCCAGGTCCAAGTTATTGTGTGGGTTTTGGTCCCGATCTAGGTTCGGGTTCGAGTACTAGTCTCGGTTCGGGATTAGATCTATGTCTGGGTTTTTATCTAGGTTCGGGTTTGGGTTTAGCTCTTGGTCCTGGTCCTAGTCCTAGTTCGGTTCTAGTTCCATTTGCGATTCTTACTTCGAGTTTGGGTTTGAGTTCGGGTCAGAGTTCAAGTCCTTGTCTGAGTTTGGGTTCGGGTCCGGATTTCAGACTAAGTCCAGATCAAGCTCCGCGTGTGGGTTCGCATCCAGGGTCTTGGTCTAGGTTGTGTCTGAGTCCCAAGTTCCAATCCCGATCTGAGTCTGGATTCAGTTCTGGGTCTAAGTCCTTGGTTATGATCCTTGTCTGGGTTCGAGTTTTTGTCCGGGTCCGGGTCTAGCTTTGCGTCTAATTCTAGGTGTGGGTTTGAGTTCGCGTCGGAGTCTGTGTCCGTGTTTGTGTCCAGGTCTGGACCTCGATTGTTGGAAATTATTTTACCAGGATCTTAGATCTACTCACAAGTATGTTTATTAACACCCTAAATATGATCTTTCTAAAACGATGAAATAAACACATATAAAGTTTAGGAAACCTTACATTGGGTGCAAGGGAATATAATGACTCCTTCTGTTCAGATATCTAGCCTTTGATTCCTTTCTGTAGCAGAGCCTTATCAATATCTGAACATGGATCTCTTTCTCTGATTCTTTAGTGCTGAAACTCCTTCTTGCTAAAAGTCTTTCTTCACGATCTTCCTCACTATGGTTGAGGTATCACTTGCTGTGTGTGGGCACTACTCTAACACAAAGAATTTCGAAATCTCAAGGCGGAAGAGAGAGAGGGAGTGGTCGGCCAAAGATAGGGAGAGAGAGAGGCTCAGTTTTTTCTGAATGAAAAGTGTGAAATTTAAGTGTAAATTTCCTAAAGCCTTCACTATCTATTTATAGCATTCCACTAGGGTTATGTTTGAATTATTTGGCATTAAAATAATTAAAATATCAGTTTACATTCCCTACAAAAGTGGCCGGCCATGCATAGTGGATTTGGGCCTCACTTTTTGCAATTTTGCAGTTTTATCTTTTCTGCATCTGATTTTCTCAAAAAAGCCAATTTTCTAATGCAGCCATTTAAATGCCAATTCTAACTATTTAATAACTATAAATAATTATTAAATAATATAGTCATAAATCATATTTATTAATTGAACCATACAAAGTGTCATAATTAACAAATATGCCCCTAAAACTCTTTCTTTACAATTTCGCCCTTACTTAGTGAAAAATTCACAAATAGACATAGTCTAATTTGAGAATTATAATTGATTAATCAAAACCAAATATATGAGCCTTACAAGCAATATTATCTCAACTAGTGCGGGGACCATGGGTCTATATAACCGAGCTTCCAATAAGTAGATCAAGAATTTATCACTAAAATTCACTAACTTATTAATTCTCCGTTGAATCCACGCATAATACTTAGAATTGCACTCTCAGTATATAGAATGCTCTATATGTTCCACCATATAGACACATCATTACTTATCCATTTTTATAATCCTAATTTGATCAATGATCCTCTATATGAATGATCTACACTGTAAAGGGATTAGATTACCGTTACACCCTACAATGTATTTAATCCTTAAAACACTTAACCCCGTATAAATGATATTTCAGGTTATGTAAAATGAGATCTCCACCATTTATTTTCGTTTGGTCAAGCTCGAAGGAGATCATCCTTTACTTACTATTCGCTAGATAGAAGCTATAGATTCCATGTTTATGTTAGCGCTCCCACTCAATTGCACTACCGTGTTCCCAAAATGTACGTATCACCCTGACCTAAAAGTAGGCTTAACTAACAAATCAAAGAACACGAATAGCCTCTCGAGATCGAGCCTAATCATAACAGGATTAAGATCATTTGATCTAGGATCAACTAGGCGATATTGACTTGAATAGATCATTTGCCTAATATTCGAAAAGATATTAACTTAAAAAATATCTAAAATATTCAATTTTAAGTTAATATTCGAAAAGATATTAACTTAAAAAAAAATTCTAAAGAATCTTAATAACCAATGCCTGAAATTCCTCAACTTAGTTTTGAAATTTTAAATCCAAAAGATATTCAGATTTAAGTTGGTTAGTTGTAGATAACTACATATCAACTTAAATAGGAATATATAATGAAAAATTTAAATTAAGCTTAAAAAAGAATCTAGATGGTTATAATTCTATATTTAATTAAATATAAGAAAATACATATAGTTTAGCTTAGAATATAAAATTCTTTAAACTATGGTTTTCTTAAATTAATTTCAAAATAAATGAAATTAATTATGTTGCTAATCAATTTTATTAGGTTAAACTACTTTAATTAACCTAGTACAGTTATTCAAATTAGGCAAATGGGCCTTAACAATTGGGGTGGTTCATGTGAGGGGGTGCTGGGTTCAGTATGTTGTACCCACTTCTATGGCTCTCAACTCTCACACAAGGCCCAAAAGTGAGGAATTTAACCTTAAAATGAAAAACTGTTATTAATTGAATAGGCCCAAAAACTAAATGGGCCTAAATAAAATCTATCAAGAACTATGACATTTTATTTAGCAACAACAACCTATATGCATCTATAATGAAATTAAACACATAGGCTCACACAGGCACACTTTTGATGGGTCCTATCATGTTGCTAGGTCATACACAAATGAAAGAAGATTATAAATATACCTGTTACAAATTATTGACTTGACCAAGGGAGCCATCAGATCATTAGATTTGGCAAAAAGTTAACCATGCCTATTTGCAATCAAGCAATAATAGGTTTTGAAAACTTACAAACAAGCTAAAACATATACTCCTGCAACAAGGTTAGCTGGATAGTTGGATGTAGGATTTATTTAATTTTAAATAAATAATTTCGAAAAAAAATAATTAATTAAATAAAAAAAATTTATTTAATAAATAAAAAATTTATTTTCGAAAATTTAAAAAAAAAAATTGAAAAATTTCGAAATTTAAAAAAAAATATCTAAAATTAAACCTACAATTTTGAAAAATTAGGTTTCAACCAACCTAAATATCATTTCAAAATTTGCTAACTAGTTTTAAAAATTTGATGTTATTTTATAAATAAAAATTAAATAAAAAATTAAAAAAGATAAATGAATATCTTTTTCAGATTTTAAATGTAATTTAAATAAATAACATAATAAAATTTAAAAGTTAGCAAAATATCTTACATCTATTTAAAATTACATGATTATAGTTATCTTATTTTAAATTTAAATAAGGTCAAATTATTTAAAAAAAATTAATTTTAAAAATTTAAAATCTGACCTTAAATTTAAAAATAAGATAAGATATAATCAAATTTAAAAATAAGATAGATAATTAAGCAAAAAAGATAGATATTTACTATTTTTCAAATTCAAATTACACTAATATCATGAATTAAATTTAAAAAATATTAATTAAATTAATTATGATAATTAGAATTGAATTAGGAATAGTAAATGTATAAATACAGAAATACACAAAAAATCGGAAGTTAAATCCATGAAAAAACAATAAAAATCAAAGAAAAACGAAAAAATGCGAGCTGTACGGATAGTATGCATTACATACTGTCCGCGCACGCAACAGGGGGTGCATGGGCGAGAGAACTCGGCGTAGGAGGCTGCCAGCAGCCTCTACGCAAGCGGAGCCCAGGATTTCACACAAAATTCTTGTCTGCACGCGTGCTGTCTGAGGAACAAGCCTCGTGCGAGCGCGTGTGTAGTTTCAAGAGTCTTATATTTTTTGAAACTTCAAAAAATCATAACTAATTCAAATTAAATCGAAATTGAGTTCTGTAAAAAAGGATCTTGCTTAATTTTTTCCATACTATCCAATAAAAATAATTCTAGAAACAAATATTCAATTATTTTTCATGAAAATTCACAAACATCAATTAATCATCAAATAACACTCAATACAACATGATACCATCCAAAACATCAAAAAATTGTTTTAAAGTCTAAATTTCTTGCAAGAAAATCAATAACCATGGATCTGATACCAGTTGTTGGAAATTATTTTACCAGGATCTTAGATCTACTCACAAGTATGTTGATTAACATCCTAAATATGAACTTTCTAAAACGATGAAATAAACACATATAATGTTTAGGAAACCTTAGATTGGGTGCAGCAGAATATAAAGCCCTTGATTTCTTTCTGTAGCAGAGCATTATCAATATCTGAACCTGGATCTCTTTCTCTGATTCTTTAGTGCTGAAACTCCTTCTTGCTGAAAGTCTTTCTTCACGATCTTCCTCACTTTGGTTGAGGTATCACTTGCTGTGTGTGGGCACTACTCTAACACAAAGAATTTCGAAATCTCAAGGAGGAAGAGAGAGAGGGAGAAGTCGGCCAAAGATAAAGAGAGAGAGAGGCTCAGTTTTTTCTGAATGAAAAGTGTGAAATTTAAGTGTAAATTTCCTAAAGCCTTCACTATCTATTTATAGCATTTCACTAGGGTTATGTTTGAATTATTTGGCATTAAAATAATGAAAATATCAGTTTAAATTCCCTACAAAAGTGGTCGGCCATGCATAGTGGATTTGGGCCTCACTTTTTGCAATTTTGCAGTTTTATCTTATCTACATCTGATTTTCTCAAAAATGCCAATTTTCTAATTCAACCATTTAAATGCCAATTCTAACTATTTAATAACTATAAATAATTATTAAATAATATTGTCATTTATCATATTTATTAATTGAACAATACAAAGTATCATAATTAACAAATATGCCCCTAAAACTCTTTCTTTACAATTTCGCCCTTACTTAGTGAAAAATTCACAAATAGACATAGTCTGATTTGAGAAATATAATTGATTAATCAAAACCAATTATATGGTCTTACAAGCAATATTATCTCAACTAGTGTGGGGACCATGGGTCTATATAACCGAGCTTCCAATAAGTAGATCAAGAATTTATTACTGAAATTCACTAACTTATTAATTCTTCGTTGAATCCACGCATAGAACTTAGAATTTCACTCTCAGTATATAGAATGCTCTATATGTTCCACCATATAGACACATCATTAGTTATCCATTGTTATAATCCTAATTTGATCAATGATCCTCTATATGAATGATCTACACTGTAAAGGGATTAGATTACCGTTACACCCTACAATGTATTTAATCCTTAAAATAGTTAACCCCGTATAAATGATATTTTAGCTTATGTCAAATGAGATCTCCACCATTTATTTTCGTTCGGTCAAGCTCGAAGGAGATCATCCTTTACTTACTATTCGCTAGATAGAAGCTATAGATTCCATGTTTATGTTAGCGCTCCCACTCAATTGCACTACCGTGTTCCCAAAATATACGTATCACCCTGACTTAAAAGTAGGCTTAACTAACAAATCAAAGAACACGAATAGATATTATGGTAAGTTTAATAAATCTAAGTCAAAGTTCAATATCGGTCCCTACCGATGCATACTCCATGCATCCAACCTGAGCTTTACTTTAACCAATGCTCTGGAAAGAACATAGCACTTCTCCAAATGCAAGTAAACTCTGTTGTAGATTATCATATCAGAAAAATCATGTTTACTTTCCAATGGTTGACAGCACAATAAACATGATCAAGTATGTGAAAAGGGTTTCAGATGAATTCATACATTATGTACATATAATCATGAAATAAATCATGTGAACCATGCAACATTAAATGTTAATTCTGATCTATATTAATAAGTAAAGCTGATTATATTGAAATGCGTTTTATTTAGGGCATAAAACCCAACACCGATCTAGTTCTAGGTTTGGGTCCAAGTCCAAGTTTGGGTCTCGAGTGCAAGTCCAATTTTTGGTCTTGGTTAGCATCTCGGTACAGATCTAGGTCCAGCATTTTGATCCTAGTTTTTGTCTTGGTCCGAGTCCAAGTTTGTATCCAGATCCCTATCTAGGTCCAAGTCTGTGTTGGGGATTGGGTCCCACATTTAGGTCGAAGTCCGGGTCTCAGTTTCGGTCTGGGTACACGACCTTGTTTGGGCCCGAGTTCCAGTCTCAGTTTGGGTCTGAGGCTAGGTCTGTGTTCGTTTTTAGGTTTGGGTCCGGGTCCTTGTCACGGTCCTTGACTTGTTCTAGGGTCCTGCTTCTGCGATCCTGGTTCAGGTTCTAATTTTTTGTCCCAGGTCTAGGTCTGGGTTTGGGTTTGGTTCTTCACCTCGGTTTATGTCCTAGTCCGAGTCCCAGATCAAGACACTGACCACTAGTCTGTTCTAGGACCCGTTACCAGAATCCCGAGTCAAGATCTGGATCACTATCGCGGGTCTCGGTCTGGTTCTAGTTCAGGTCCCAGGTCCAATTTCTGAGTTTGGGTTCGGGATCGAGACTGGGGTGCGGTTGTAGGTCCGGACCCTGGTTCTATGTCCTTAGTCTGGTTCCATGTTTGGGTCTGAGTTCAGGTTCGTGTTCGGGTCCCGAGTCCAGGTTTGGGTTGGGATCCGGGTTCGGCTTCCAATTTGAGTCTATGTCTAATTTGGAGTCCGGGTCCTGGCCCGGTTACGGTTCGGGATCTAGGTCCAATTTTAGTTATGATTCCAAGTGCAAGTCCTAGTTCCAGTCCCAGTCAACTTCCGGTTTTGGTTCCAATTTTTTGTCACAGGGTACGGGTTCAGGTCCACTTTTGGGTTTGGGACTGGGTTCAGGTCTGAGTGAGGGTTCGTGTCCAGGGTTGAGTCCCAAATCGAAACACTGACTACAGGTTTTGTCCAAGCCCTGGGTCAGAATCTGGATCCCAATCTCGGGTCCCAGTCTGGTTCCATTTCTTGTGCCGGGTCACGAGTTGGGTCCTAGGTTCAAGTTCTGGTTAGGGTTGGGTACTATGTCCCGGTCCTAGTTCTATTTCCCAGGTCACTATACTGATTCTAGATCCAGGTTCTGGTTATTGTGTGGGTTTGGGTCTAGGTTTGAGTTGGAGTCCTAGTCTCGGTTTGGGTTTAGGTATAGGTCCTGGTCCTGGTCCTAGTCCTAGTTCGGTTCTAGTTCCATTTGCAATTGTTAGTTCGAGTTTGGGTCTGAGTTTGGGTCGGAGTTCGAGTCTTGGTCTAAATTTTGGTTTGGGTCTTGATTTCAGTCTAGGTCCAGATCAGGCTCCAGGTGTGGGTTCGCGTCATGGGTCTTTGTTTAGGTTTGGTCTCAGTCCTAAGTTCCAATCCCGATCTAAGTCTGGATTCAATTCTGGGTCTAAGTCCTTGGTTTTGATCCTGGTCTGGGTTCGAGTTTGGGTCCGGGTCTGGGTCTAGGTTTGGGTCTGATTGTAGGTGTGGGTTTGAGTTCGGGTCGGAGTCTGTGTCATTGTTTGTATCCAGGTTTGGACCCTGATCTTGGTCTAGGTTCGGGTCCAGGTCCATGTTCAGGTCCCGAGTGCGAGTCCAAGTTTGGGTCTTGGTCAGGATCTTGGTCAAGATCCATGTCCACCATTTCGATCCCAATCTGGGTCTTGGTCCGAGTGCAGGTTCGTATCGGGATCCCTATCTAGGTCCAAGTCTGTGTTGTGGATCGGGTCCTAGATTTCGGTCAAAGTCTGGGTCTATGTTCCGGTTTGGGTACACGACCGTTTCTGGGCCCGAATTCCAGTCTCAGTTGGGGTCTGAGGCTATGTTTGTGTTCGGTTCCACATCTGGTTCCGGGTCCTCGTCACGGTCCTAGTCTGGTTCTAGTGTCTTTGTTCGGCGATTGTAGTTCAGGTTCTAATTTTGGGTCCCAGGTCTAGGTGTGGGTTAGGGTTTGGTTCTTCGCCTAGGTTCCAGTCCTAGTCTGAGTCCCAAATCTAGACACCAAGTACTGGTCTGTTCCAGGCCCCGTTACCCGAATCCCGAGTCAAGATCTAGATCACTGTCACGGCTCTAGGTCCGGACCCTGGTTCTGTGTCCATAGTCTAGTTCCATGTTTGGGTCTGAGTTCATGTTCGGGTTCGGGTCCCGATTCCAGGTTTGGGTGGGGATCCGTGTCCGATTCCCAATTCTAGTCTAGGTCTGATTTGGAGTCCGGGTCCTGGTTCGGTTATGGTTCTTGATCTAGGTCCAATTTCAGTTATGATTCCAAGTCCAAGTCCTAGTTCCAGTCCCGGTCAACTTTCGGTTTTGGTCCCAATTTTGGGTCACAGGATACGGGCTCGGGTCCACTTTTGTGTTTGGGACTGGGTTCATGTCCGAGTGAGGGTTCGGATCCTCGTCAGGGTTCGGGTCCAAGGCTGGGTCCCAAATCCGGAAACTGACTGCTGGTTTTGTCTAAGCCCTGGGTCGAGATCCGTATCCCAATCTCGGGTCCTAGTGTTGTTCCATTTCTAGTGCCGGATTGAGTCCTAGGTTCAAGTTCGAGTCTAGGTCAGGTAGTAGGTCTCTGTCCTAGTTCAAGTCCTGGTCTGAGTTTTTGTTCAGGTCTGGATTTCAGTCTAGGTCCAGATCAGGCTCCGAGTGTGGGTTCACGTCCTGGGTCTTGATCTATGTTGGGTCCCAGTCCCAAGTTCCAATCCAGTTCTGGGTCTAAGTCCTTAGTTCTGATCCTGGTCTGGGTTCGACTTTGGGTATGGGTCGGGGTCTAGCTTTGCGTCTGATTTAAGGTGTGGGTTTGAGTTCAGGTCCGAGTGTGTGTCCAGGTTTGTGTCCAGGTCTAGACCCCAATCTGGGTCTAGGTTCGGGTCTAAGTCGAAGTTGGGGTCCCGAGTGCGGGTCCAAGTTTGGGTGTGGGTTAGGATCTCGGTCCAAATGTAGGTCCAACATTTCGATCCCAGTGTGGGTGGTTGTCCGAGTCCAGTTAAGTATCTGGATCCCTATCTAGGTGCAAGTCTGTGTTTGGGATCGGGTCCCAGATTTAGGTGCAAGTCTGGGTCTCAATTCCAGTCTGGGTACACGATCGTGTCCGGGCCCGAGTTCCAGTCTCTGTTTGGGTCTGAGGCTAGTTTGTGTTTGGTTCTAGGTCCGGGTCCTGGTCACGGTCTTAGTCTTGTTCTAGGGTCCTTGTTCGTCAATTCTTGTTTAAGTTCTAATTTTGGCTCCGAGGTCTAGGTCTGGGTTCGGGTTTGGTTCTTTGTCTGGGTTCTGGTCCTAGTCTTAGTCCCAGGTCTAGACATCGACAACTGGTCTGTTCCAACTCCCGTTACCTGAATCCTGAGTCAAGATCTGGAACACTGTCACTGGTCTAGGTCTGGATCTGATTCAAGTCCCAGGTCCCATTTTTGAGTTTGGGTTCGGGATCGAGAATGGGGTGCGGTTCTAGGTGCTGACCCTAGTTCTGTGTCCCTAGTCTAGTTCCTTGTTTGGTTCCATTTCTGATTCTTAGTTCGAGTTTTGGTTTGAGTTCGGATCGGAGTTTGAGTCCTGGTCGGACTTTGGGTTCTGTATGGATTTCAGTCCAGGTCCATATCAAGCTCCGGGTGTGGGTTCGAATCCTGGGTCTTGGTCTAGGTTGGGCCAAAGTCCCAAGTTCCAATCCCGATCTGAATCTGAATTCAATTCTGGGTCTGAGTCCTTTGTTTTGATCCTGGTCTGGTTTGGGTCTGATTCTAGGTGTGGGTTTGAGTTCGGGTCCGAGTCTGTGTCCGGGTTTGTGTCCAGGTGTGGACCCCAATTTGGGTCTAGGTTCGGGTCTAGGTCCAAGTTGGGCTCCTCAGTGCTAGTCCAAGTTTGGGTCTGGGTCAGGATCTCGGTCCAGATCTAGGTCCAGCATTTCGATCCCAGTGTGGGTCTTGGTCCGAGTCCAAGTTCTTATCCGGATCCCTATCTAGGTCCAAGTCTGTGTTTGGGATCGGGTCCAAGATTTAGGTCTAGGTTTGGGTCTCAGTTCAGATTTGGGTACACGACTGTGTTCGGGCCCGAGTTCCAGTCTTAATTTGGGTCTGAGGGTAGGTCTGTGTTCGGTTCTACGTCTTAGTGCAGGTCCTGGTCACGATCCTAGTCTTCTTCTACGGTCCTGGTTCGTCGACTCTTATTCAGATTCTAATTTTGGGTCCCAAGTCTAGTTCTGGGTTCGGGTTTGGTTCTTCGTCTGGTTTTGGTCCTAGTCTGAGTCCCAGATCTAGACACCGACTACTGGTCTGTTCCATCTCCCGTTACCAGAATCCCGACACGAGTCTCGATCACGGGTCCAAGATTTAGGTCTGGTTCACTATCACTATCACGGGTCTCGATCTGGTTCTGGTTCAGGTCCAGGTCCCATTTCTGAGTTTGGGTTCGGGATCGAGACTGAGGTGCAATACTAGGTCCCGACCCTAGTTCCGTGTCCCTAGTCTGGTTCCTTGTTTGGGTTTGAGTTTAGGTTCGGGTTCGGGTCCCGAGTCCAAGTTTTGGTTGGGATCTAGGTTCGGCTCCCAATTCGTGTCTAGGTCTTATTTGGATTCCGTGTCCTGGTCCCGTTACGGTTCTCGATCTAGGTCCAATTTCAGTTATGATTCCATGTCCAAGTCCTAGTTCAAGTCCCGGTCAACTTTCGGTTCTGGTTCCAATTTTGGGTCACAGGGTACGGGTTCGGGTCGACTTTTGGGTTTGGGAGTTGGTTCAGGTCCGGGTGTGGGCCAAGCCCTGGGTCCAGATCCAGATACCAATCTCGGGTCCCAATCTGGTTCAATTTCTGGTGTTAGCTCACGAGCTGGGTCCTATGTTCAAGTTCGAGTCTGGGTCGGGTAATAGGACCCGGTTTCCCAGGTCCCTATCATTATTCTGGGTCCAGGTCCCAATTATTGTGTGGGTTATGGTCCCGGTCTAGGTTGAGTTTCGAGTCCTAGTCTCGGTTCAGGTTTAGGTCTCTGTCTAGGTTTTGATCTGGGTTTGGGTTTGGTCTTTGTCCTAGTTCGGTTCTAGTTCCATTTGCGATTCTGAGTTCGAGTTTGGGTTTGAGTTTGGGTCGGAGTTCGAGTCCTGGTCTGAGTTTGGGTTCGGGTCCGGATTCCAATCTAGGTCCAGATCAGGCTCCGGGTGTGGGTTCGCATCCTGGGTCTTGGTCAAGGTTGGGTCCGAGTCCCAAGTTCCAATCCCGATCTGAGTCTGGACTAGGTTCGAGTTTGGGTCCAGGTTCGGGTCTAGCTTTGGGTCCGATTCTAGGTGTGGGTTTGAGTTGAAGTCCTAGTCTATGTCCGGTTATGTGTCTAGGTCTCGACCCCAATCTTGTCTAGGTTTGGGTCCATGTCCAAGTTGGGGTCCTGGGTGCGGGTCCAAGTTTGGGTGTGGGTCAGGATCTCGGTCTAGATCTAGGTCCAGCATTTCGATCCCAGTCTGGCTCTTTGTTTGAGTCCAGGTTCTTATCTGGATCCCTATCTAAGTCCAAGTCTGTGTTTGGGATCGGGTCCAAGATTTAGGTCCAGGTCTGGGTCTCAGTTCCGCTCTGGGTACACGACCGTGTCCGGGCCCGAGTTCCAGTCTCAGTTTGGGTCTGAGGCTTGGTCTGTGTTTGGTTCTATGTCTTGGTCCAGGTCCTGATCTGAGACTAGGTCTGTGTTCGGTTCCAGTCTCAGTTTGGGTCCCAAGTCTAGGTCTGGGTTCGGGTTTGGTTCTTCGTCTAGGTTCTGGTCCTAGTCTGAGTCCCAGATCTAGACACCGACTACTGTTCTGTTCAATGCCCCGTTACCCGAATCCTAAGTCAAGATCTAGATCACTGTCATGGGTCTCGGTCTCGTTCTTGTTCAGGTCCCAGGTCCCATGTCTGAGTTTGGGTTCGGCATCGAGACTAGGGTGCGATTCTAGGTCCCGACCCTAGTTCTGTGTCTCTAGTATGGTTCCATGTTTGGGTTTGAGTTCAGGTTCGGGTTCGGGTCCTGAGTCCAGGTTTGGGCTTGGAATTAGGTCCGACTCCCAATTCGGGTCTAGGTCTTATTTGGAGTCCAGGTCCTTGTCCGATTACGGTTCTTGATCTAGGTCCAATTTAAGTTATGATTCATAGTCCAAGTCCTAGTTTCAGTCCAGGTCAACTTCAGGTTTTGGTTCCAATTTTTGGTCACAGGGTACGAGTTCAGGTACACTTTTGGGTTTGGGACTTGGTTCCAATCCGGGTGTGGGTTCGGGTCCTCGTCAGGGTTCGGGTCGAGGGCTGGGTCCCAAATCCAAACACCAACTACGGGTTTTATCCAAACCCTGGGTCCAGATCCGGATACCAATCTCGGGTCCCATTCTGGTTCCATTTCAGGTGTCAACTCAAGTGCTGGGCCCTATGTTCAAGTTCGAGTCTGTGTTGGGTACTAGGACCTGGTCCTAGTTCTGTTTCCCAGGTCCCTATCCTTATTCTGGGTCCAAGTCCCAGTTATTGTGTGGGTTTTGGTCCCGGTCTAGGTTCGGCTTCGAGTCCTAGTCTTGGTTCGCGTTTAGGTCTTTGGCTGGTTTTAATCTGGGTTCGGGTTTGGGTTTAGGTCCTGGTCCGTGCCCTAGTTAAGTTCTAGTTCCATTTGCGATTTTGAGTTTGAGTTCGGGTCAGAGTTCGAGCACTGGTCTGAGTTTGGGTTTGGGTCAGGATTTCAGTCTAGGTCAAGATCAGGCTCTGGCTGTGGGTTCGCGTCCTAGTTCTTGGTAAAGGTTGGGTCCGAGTGCCAAGTTCCAATCCCGATCTGAGTCTCGATTCTGTTCTAGGTATAAGTCCTGAGTTCTTATCCTAGATTGGGTTTAAGTTTGGCTCCGGGTCTGGGTCTAGCTTTGGGTCTGATTCTACGTGTGGGTTTGATTTCTGGTCCAAGTCTATGTCCGGGTTTTGTGTCCAGGTCTGGACTCCGATTTGGGTCTAGGTTCGGGTCCAGGTCCAACTTGGGGTCCCGAGTGCGAGTCCAAGTTTGGGTCTGGGTCAAGATCTCGGTCCATACCCAGGTCCAGCATTTCGATCCCAGTCTGGGTCTTGGTCCGAGTCCACGTTCTTATCCGGTTCTTTATCTAGGGCCAAGTCTGTGTTTGGGATCGGGTCCCAGATTTAGGTCTAGGACTGGGTCTTAGTTCCGGTCTGCGTACACGATCGTGTCTAAGCCCGAGTTCCAGTCTCAGTTTGGGTTTGAGGCTAGGTCTATGTTCGGTGCTATGTCAGGGTCCGGGTCTTGGTCACGGTCCGAGTCTTTTTCAAGTGTCCTTGTTGGGCGATTCTTGTTCAGGTTCTAATTTTAGGTCCCAGGTCTACGTCTGGGTTCGGGTTTGGTTCTTAATCTTGGTTTTGGTCCTAGTCTAAGTCCCAGATCTAGACACCGACTACTAGTTTGTTCCAGGCCCCTGTTACCCGAATCCCAATATCTGGAACACTGTCACGGTTCTCGGTTCTGTTCTAGTTCACGTCCCAAGTCCCATTTCTGAGTTTGGGTTTGGGATCGAGATTGTGGTGCGGTTCTAGGTCCCGACCCTGGTTCTGTGTCCCTATTCAGGTTCAATGTTTTGGTCTGAGTTCAGGTTCGGGTTTGGGTCCCGAGTCCAGGTTTGGGTGGGGATCCGGGTCCGTCTCTGAATTCGGGTCTAGGTCTGATTTGGAGTCCAGGTTCTGGTCTGGTTACGGTTCTGGATCTAGGTCCAATTTCAGTTATGATTCCAAGTCCAAGTCCTAGTTCCAGTCCCGGTCAACTTCCAGTTTTGGTTCCAATTTTGGGTCACAGGGTACGGGTTCAGGTCCACTTTTGGGTTTGGGACTGGGTGTAGGTCCGGGTGTGGTTTTGGGTGCTCGTTAGGGTTCAGGTCCAGGGCTGGGTCCCAAATCCAGACACTGACTACGGGTTTTGTCCAAGCCTGGCATCCAAATCCATCCGGAACCCAATCTCGGGTCCTAGAGTGTTTCCATTTATGGTGCCGGGTCACGAGATGGGTCCTAGGTTCAAGTTCGTGTCTAGCTCAGGTACTAGGTCTTGGTCCTAGTTCTATTTTACAGGTCCCTATCCTGATTCTTAGTCCAGGTCATGGTTATTGTGTGGGTTTGGGTCCCGGTCTCGGTTCGGGTTCAAGTCCTTGTCTCGGTTCGGGTTTAGGTCTCTGTCTGGGTTTTAATCTGGGATCGAGTTCGGGTTTAGCTCCTGGTCCTGGTCCTAGTCCTAGTTTGGTTCTAGTTCCATTTGCAATTCTTAGTTCGCATATGGGTTTGAGTTCGGATCGGAGTTCGAGTCCTGGTCGGAGTTGTGGTTCGGGTCTCGATTTCAGTCTAGGTCTAGATCAGGCTCCAAGTGTGGGTTTGTGTCCTGGGTCCTGGTCTAGGTAGGGTCCGAGTCCCAAGTTCCAATCCCGATCTGAGTGTGGATTCAGTTCTAGGTATGAGTCCTTTGTTCTGATCCTGGACTGGGTTCGAGTTTGGGTCCAGGTCAGGGTCTAGCTTTGGGTGTTATTCTACGTGTGGGTTTGAGTTCCGGTCCAAGTCTGTGTCCTGGTTTTGTGTCCAGGTCTGGACCCCGATCTGGGTCTAGGTTCGGGTTCAGGTCCAACTTGGGGTCCAGAGTGCGGGTCCAAGTTTGGGTCTGGGTCAAGATCTCGGTCCATATCCAGGTCCCACATTTCGATCCAAGTCTTGGTCTTGGTCCGAGTCCAGGCTCTTATCCGGATCCCTATCTAGGTCCAAGTCTGTGTTTGGGATCGGGTACCAGAATTAGGTCCAGGATCGGGTCTCAGTTCCGGTCTGCGTACACGACCGTGTCTGGGCCGGAGTTCCAGTCTCAGTTTGGGTCTGAGGCTATGTCTATGTTCGGTTCTACGTCTGGGTCCGTGTCTTAGTCACGGTCCTAGTCTTGTTCAAGTGTCCTTGTTTGGCGATTCTTGTTCAGGTTCTAATTTTAGGTCCCAGGTCTACGTCTGGGTTCGGGTTTGGTTCTTTGTCTTGGTTTTGGTCCTAGTCTATGTCCCAGATCTAGACACCGACTACTAGTGTAAAGACCGCTTAGTTTAATTTTGAAATTAGAAGTTAATTATGTTTAATTATGGAAAATTATTTATAGCTATTTAAATAATTATTATGTTGTTATTATTGAATTCTGAAATGCATTATTTGTCATTTAGTGATTTTCATAATTTTGCATTTCCGGTGCCCGGTAACATGGAACTCGGTGTTTGGCTCAGTAAAATCACAACTTAGTATGTTAGTATTGTGGGACGGTTTATTAGACATTGGGAATGTCAGGATTGGCCGGGAATTTCGAATTTCCCAAAATACCCCTTTAGTGCTCTTTATGCTATTTTAGTGTGAAGTGGCAAAATGGTCATTTTGCCCCATTGTTAGTTTGTCCTTTAGTGGACTTTAATTGGTTAAATTATATGGTTTTATTTGAAAGATGTTAGCTGAATATAAGGTTGAATTTACATAATATTTCCTTTATTTCAAAAGTTAGATAAATTAGAAAAGAAAAGCAAAAAAGGCTCTTTTTCTTGCTGGATTTATCAAGTTCTTGTGGTCTCAACTCTTGGTAAGTCTCTTGCTTTTGTTCTTGAAGTTTTTGACGATATGTGGATAGGTTGCATGCTAGTTTTTGATGTTGTTGCTGCTGTTAGTTGTTGTTGTTGTTTTTGTGTTTAAAATACTGAATTAAATTTGATTAGATAGGTTGAAATCCATGCTAGTTATCCTTGTTCTAGTTTGAGAATTTGTAGTTCAGAAGCTATGGTTTTTCAAGTGAAATTATGAGTTTTGTTGCTATGTTTGTTGAGGTCAAATTCCTGTGTTTTCAGAGGTTATAATATGCATGTTTAAGTAGGTTTGAACTCAATTGGATGCATGTTAGTTAGATTTAACCAAGTTTGAGCATTTAGAACAGGTATAGAAGTTTTGGTATGGTTTGGACTTGATTTGAGCAAAGTATGAATTTATGAAAGTTTCCTGCGAGAAACCGGAATTCCGGTTGTGCATCCGGAATTCCAGATGGGGTTCTGAAATTCCCAGAACCGGAATTCCGGTTGGGCAACCGGTCTGCCGGTTGGGTGATTTTCAGGAACCCTAGATTTTCTTGTTTTTATGTTATTTGGGGAATTGCCATGCTTTTTATCGATAGGGAAACTTTTAGTTTCTAGTTTAAGTCCCCAAGAAGTGATTTAGCGTATCAGTTATAGTGTTGTGATTGTTATGGTTTAGGAGCCTATAAACCGCCGCGCAATTCGTTCCAGTCAGGTTGACCGGGACACCTGAATTCAGAATTTGGTTCCAATTTTGGGTCACAGGGTACGGGTTCAGGTCCACTTTTGGGTTTGGGACTGGGTGTAGGTCCGGGTGTGGTTTTGGGTGCTCGTTAGGGTTCAGGTCCAGGGCTGGGTCCCAAATCCAGACACTGACTACGGGTTTTGTCCAAGCCTGGGATCCAAATCCGGAACCCAATCTCGGGTCCTAGAGTGTTTCCATTTATGGTGCCGGGTCACGAGATGGGTCCTAGGTTCAAGTTCGTGTCTAGCTCAGGTACTAGGTCTTGGTCCTAGTTCTATTTTACAGGTCCCTATCCTGATTCTTAGTCCAGGTCATGGTTATTGTGTGGGTTTGGGTCCCGGTCTCGGTTCGGGTTCAAGTCCTTGTCTCGGTTTGGGTTTAGGTCTCTGTCTGGGTTTTAATCTGGGATCGAGTTCGGGTTTAGCTCCTGGTCCTGGTCCTAGTCCTAGTTTGGTTCTAGTTCCATTTGCAATTCTTAGTTCGCATATGGGTTTGAGTTCGGATCGGAGTTCGAGTCCTGGTCGGAGTTGTGGTTCGGGTCTGGATTTCAGTCTAGGTCTAGATCAGGCTCCAAGTGTGGGTTTGCGTCCTGGGTCTTTGTGTAGGTAGGGTCCGAGTCCCAAGTTCCAATCCCGATCTGAGTGTGGATTCAGTTCTAGGTATGAGTCCTTTGTTCTGATCCTGGACTGGGTTCGAGTTTGGGTCCAGGTCAGGGTCTAGCTTTGGGTGTTATTCTACGTGTGGGTTTGAGTTCCGGTCCAAGTCTGTGTCCTAGTTTTGTGTCCAGGTCTGGACCCCGATCTGGGTCTAGGTTCGGGTTCAGGTCCAACTTGGGGTCCAGAGTGCGGGTCCAAGTTTGGGTCTGGGTCAAGATCTCGGTCCATATCCAGGTCCCACATTTCGATCCAAGTCTTGGTCTTGGTCCGAGTCCAGGCTCTTATCCGGATCCCTATCTAGGTCCAAGCCTGTGTTTGGGATCGGCTACCAGAATTAGGTCCAGGATCGGGTCTCAGTTCCGGTCTGCGTACACGACCGTGTCTGGGCCGGAGTTCCAGTCTCAGTTTGGGTCTGAGGCTATGTCTATGTTCGGTTCTACGTCTAGGTCCGTGTCTTAGTCACGGTCCTAGTCTTGTTCAAGTGTCCTTGTTTGGCGATTCTTGTTCAGGTTCTAATTTTAGGTCCCAGGTCTACGTCTGGGTTCGGGTTTGGTTCTTTGTCTTGGTTTTGGTCCTAGTCTATGTCCCAGATCTAGACACCGACTACTAGTGTAAAGACCGCTTAGTTTAATTTTGAAATTAGAAGTTAATTATGTTTAATTATGAAAAATTATTTATAGCTATTTAAATAATTATTATGTTGTTATTATTGAATTCTGAAATGCATTATTTGTCATTTAGTGATTTTCATAATTTTGCATTTCCGGTGCCCGGTAACATGGAACTCGGTGTTTGGCTCAGTAAAATCACAACTTAGTATGTTAGTATTGTGGGACGGTTTATTAGACATTGGGAATGTCAGGATTGGCCGGGAATTTAGAATTTCCCAAAATACCCCTTTAGTGCTCTTTATGCTATTTTAGTGTGAAGTGGCAAAATGGTCATTTTGCCCCATTGTTAGTTTGTCCTTTAGTGGACTTTAATTGGTTAAATTATATGGTTTTATTTGAAAGATGTTAGCTAAATATAAGGTTGAATTTACATAATATTTCCTTTATTTCAAAAGTTAGATAAATTAGAAAAGAAAAGCAAAAAAAGCTCTTTTTATTGCTGGATTTATCAAGTTCTTGTGGTCTCAACTCTTGGTAAGTCTCTTGCTTTTGTTCTTGAAGTTTTTGACGATATGTGCATAGGTTGCATGCTAGTTTTTGATGTTGTTGCTGCTGTTAGTTGTTGTTGTTGTTTTTGTGTTTAAAATACTGAATTAAATTTGATTAGATAGGTTGAAATCCATGCTAGTTATCCTTGTTCTAGTTTGAGAATTTGTAGTTCAGAAGCTATGGTTTTTCAAGTGAAATTATGAGTTTTGTTGCTATGTTTGTTGAGGTCAAATTCCTGTGTTTTCAGAGGTTATAATATGCATGTTTAAGTAGGTTTGAACTCAATTGGATGCATGTTAGTTAGATTTAACCAAGTTTGAGCATTTAGAACAGGTATAGAAGTTTTGGTATGGTTTGGAATTGATTTGAGCAAAGTATGAATTTATGAAAGTTTCCTGCGAGAAACCGGAATTCCGGTTGTGCATCCGGAATTCCAGATGGGGTTCTGAAATTCCCAGAACCGGAATTCCGGTTGGGCAACCGGTCTGCCGGTTGGGTGATTTTCAAGAACCCTAGATTTTCTTGTTTTTATGTTATTTGGGGTATTGCCATGCTTTTTATCGATAGGGAAACTTTTAGTTTCTAGTTTAAGTCCCCAAGAAGTGATTTAGCGTATCAGTTATAGTGTTGTGATTGTTATGGTTTAGGAGCCTATAAACCGCCGCGCAATTCGTTCCAGTCAGGTTGACCGGGACACCTGAATTCAGAATTGACGTAAGATTAGTATAACAGTATGCATATGTATTACATGTTTAGCGTGCATGTAGGAAGCCTGTTAGATTACATTAGATATGTATGTTGGCTTCGAACCATCCGACTGTGTCACATCGGTACAGGCTAGAGTATGACTAGCAGCTGGAGTATGATCAGTGTACCGAGTATAGGCTGACACTGTATCACATCGGTACAGGCTAGAGTAGGACTAGCAGTTGGAGTATGACCAGTGTACCGAGTATAGGCTGATACTAGGGTTGATGGTTTTGTACTATTTGACGTATCACATCGGCCCAGGCTAGAGTATGACTAGCAGCTGGAGTATGACCAGTGTGCCGAGTATAGGCTGATACTGTAACACATCGGTACGAGCTAGAGTACTACTAGCAGCTGGAGCATGACCAGTGTACCGAGTATAGGCTGTTACTTGTCAATAGTACCGTCTTATGAACGTTCGGGACTCAGTATCGTGTGGGACAGAACAGTTAGGGTTATGGTCACGGGTATGGGCGTCTGATCATAACCCGAGATTTATGTATGTTTATGATTTATGCTTTTCTTATTGAGTCTGTCGACTCACAGTGTTATGTTTATGTGTACGTAAGGGCAAGGCTAAGGTTGAAGGACCGTGAGAGCGAGCCGGTGAAGATTGTACATGTCAGGGCGATTAGGTCTGGAGCGTACGATCCTCGGGACAACAGTTCTTGTTTTGTAATTAGTCGCTAGGCGACAAGTATTTTGATTAGGCAGTAAACTTTTGTAAAGTGTTTTGTAATCGGGTTCCCGAGTATTTTTGTATAAATATTTTATAAGTTTAATTAAATAGCAAAAATTTTAATTAATCACGATTTCCATAAACCTCGTTGATTAGCAACGAGCTGCACAGTATGTTTTAAAATCACGTAATACGCCTATGCTAGTTAGGTTACAATGTGGTATCAGAGCCACCAGGTTGTCTTCTGAAGATCGTCACGACATGTATAATCATCATTAGCAGTTAGCTGGTTCTACGGTTTAGTTTGCTTTTATTGCTTTAGTAGCTTATTATTTATTATGAATAAGAAAAGCCTGATAGGAAGCATGTTAGTAGCCTGATAGTAGAATAGGCGCATATTTTGTTTTAATTTCCAAATTAAGAAGCATTAGTAAGCTCTCTTTGATCATTACCTGATGTGCCAACTCTTGGTTTCGCAGGCGGTTCCGACTAGATGGACGCCTGGCGGAATACCATGAGCCAGGGCAACTCGCAGGTCGACCAGGTCGTGAGCCCGGGCTTTCCCGCATGCTAGGGGTCGTGGTAGAGGTCCCAGGGGCAGAGCTCGTGGTCGGGGTGACGATAACCCGCCACAGGCTTCCCAAGCCGATCAGGAAGCCTAGAATTGGGAGACTAGGTTTGCTGAAATGCAAACCAGGATAGAGGAACAAGATCTTGAGATACAGAGATTGAGGCAGCAGGGTGCTCCTGCAGTGCCTGTGCCAGAAGTTCCAGTGGCACCTACCCCTGTTGCCCAGGCCGAGATAGTAGTAGCGACAAACAGAATGGAACCCCTGTAGGAAAGGTTCCGGAAGCAAGCACCTCCGGTTTTTCTAGGAGGTCAAGATGTCATGAAAGCCGAGCAGTGGCTAACGGTGATTACCAGGATTCTCAACTTTATGGGTGTCACCGGAAATGACAAGGGGGTGTGTGCCACCTTCTAGTTCCAAGGAGACGCTCTTGTCTTGTGGGACATGGTGTC
The DNA here is from genome assembly GCF_029168945.1 of Cannabis sativa. Taxonomy (NCBI): domain Eukaryota; kingdom Viridiplantae; phylum Streptophyta; class Magnoliopsida; order Rosales; family Cannabaceae; genus Cannabis; species Cannabis sativa. The sequence continues at coordinate 79,664,150 of NC_083603.1, read as the reverse complement.
TCAGATTCAGGATGTCACCACCATGACTTGGGAAAGGTTCCAGGAACTCTTCAACGCAAAATATTACAATGAGGCAGTCAGAAGTGCCAACAGGAAAGAGTTCACCCACCTGACCCAGCGGGAAAATATGAGCGTGACTGAGTATACCACCCAGTTCGATCGGTTGGCGAGGTTAGCCTCGGGAATAGTGCCATCCGATTTCAGCAAGAAGGAGAAGTATCTGGACGGATTAAATGTAAAGATTAAACATGACCTTATGATCACCACCGATGACAAGACCACCTATGCTGAGATGGTGGAGAAGGCGCTCCGAGCTGAGGGCGGAGTTGGATGTATGTCGGAGTCGGCTAGTACTCCAGCGAGTGGCGGGGCTCCTACCCCTCCTGCATCAGGCTTTAGCAGGGGAGGTAGTGGTTCGGCCATGGACCAGAAGAGGAGAACATCCACTGCATCCTGTGGCTCGAGTCAGAACAAGAGGTTTCGAGGGAACTAGAGTAGACGTAGCCGTCAGGGTGGTGCTAAGACACGGTTTTCTTATCCTGAGTGCCCCAGTTGCAAGGCACCATCAGGGTGAGTGCAGAGGTCAGGGATGCTTTCAGTGTGGCATGCCCGGACATTACAAGAGGGATTATCCCCAGCTTCGATCAGAGGCACCAAGGGCTCCGGCGAGACCACTCCAGCTAGGGTGTTTGCCATCACGCAGCCGATGCGTATGTCGGCCCTCGCCTGTAACAGTCGGCCTTTCGGTTAATAACTCGTATTACTCAGTGCTGTTTGATTCTGGGGCGACACATTCTTATGTGGCGGCCAGAATCTTTAGTAAATTGGATAGACCGTGTGATAGTTATGAATCAGGGTTTGGAACCCTATTACCTAGCGGAGAGTTAGTTATCTCCAAAAGGTGGATTAGGTCTATGCTGATCAGAATAGATGGTAGAGAGTTAAGTGCTGATTTGATAGAGATTAGCCTAATAGAGTTCGATATTATTTTAGGAATGGATTTCCTATCTAAATACTCGGCTAGTATTGATTGCAAGTGGAAGATGGTGATCTTTCAACCGGAAAGTGAAGAACCTTTTGTGTTTGTTGGTTCGGTTCGGGGATCTCGGATCCCAGTGATTTCGGCCATGTCAGCTAAGGAATTACTGCATGGAGGTTGTTTAGGGTTTCTGGCCGTGGTGATGGACACCACTCGGCCAGATACCATTCGGCCAGAGGACATCAAGGTGGTTCGGGAATTTGTAGATGTTTTTCTCGAAGAACTTCCAGGGTTACTACCTCAGCGGGAGATTGATTTCGTTATAGATCTGGCACCAGGAGTGGAACCGGTTTCCAAGGCTCCGTATAGAATGGCTCCAGCTGAACTTAAAGAATTAAAGATTCAGCTTCAGGGGTTCCTTGACATAGGGTTTATTCGGCCTAATGTGTCACCATGGGGAGCCCCGGTTTTGTTCGTCAAGAAGAAAGATAGAACTATGAGGATGTGCATCGATTATCAGGAGTTAAACAAGCTAACAGTGAAGAATAAATATCCACTACCTAGGATCGATGATCTGTTCGATCAACTCCAGGGGAAGACGGTCTTTTCCAAGATTGATCTCCGATTGGGTTATCATCAGTTGAAAATCCGAGAGGAGGACATTCCGAAGACTGCTTTCCGTACTAGGTATGGACATTACGAATTCCTGGTTATGTCGTTTGGACTAACCAATGCTCCTGCATTTATGGATTTGATGAATAGGGTATTCAAGGATTTCCTCGATATCTGTGTTATCGTGTTTATCGACGACATCCTTGTGTACTCTCACTAAGAAGAGGAGCATGAGTTACATCTTCAGATGGTTTTGCAACGGCTTCGGGAACACAAGCTTTACGCCAAATTCAAGAAATGTGAATTCTGGCTATCTCAGGTGTCCTTCTTAGGGCACATCGTTAGCAAAGATGGGATGAAGGTGGATCCCGGGAAGATAGAATCTGTTAGGGATTGGCCGAGACCGAAGACAGTGACAGAAATTAGAAGCTTCTTGGGTTTAGCCGGGTATTATCGTAGGTTCGTGGAAGGGTTTTCTAAGATTTCAACACCCTTAACTGAACTTACAAAGAAGAATCAGCGGTTTGTCTGGTCAGACAAGTGCGAAGCTAGTTTTCAGGAGCTGAAACAAAGATTGATTACCGCTCCAGTGCTAGCTTTGCCTTCAGACAACGAGAAATTTGTACTTTATTGCGATGCATCCAGACAGGGTCTGGGGTGTGAGCTGATGCAAGTCGATCGGGTTATCGCTTATGCCTCCCGTCAGTGAAAGGATTATGAACAGCGATACCCGACTCATGATCTAGAGTTGGCCGCAGTGGTTTTTGCATTGAAGATCTGGCGGCATTACCTTTACGGAGAAAGGTGTGAAATCTATACCGACCATAAAAGTCTCAAATATTTCTTTACTCAGAAAGATTTGAATATGAGACAGAGTCGTTGGTTAGAATTAGTGAAAGACTACGACTGTGAGATTCTTTATCACCCTGGGAAGGCCAATGTAGTGGTCGATGCCCTGAACAGGAAGGGACCCGGGCAAGTGGCTAGCATGGTTCTGATCTCACCTCAGTTAGCAGACGACATGGTTAGATCCAGCCTTGAGTTTGTGGTAGGTCAGCTTCACAATTTAACGCTGCAATCTGATCTGTTAGAAAGAATTAAAGCCGCTTAGATGTCTGATCCAGTGTTAGTGAAAGTCAGATATGAGGTTTTGGCTGGTCAAGCCAAGGATTTTTCAGTGTCAGACAACGACATGCTTCTGTATAAAGCTAGGGTTTGTGTTCCAAGTAGTGTGGAACTCAGGAGTGAGATCTTAGAAGAGGCTCATTCTACCCCTTATTCTCTGCATCCCGGCACCACTAAGATGTACCAAGATCTTAAACCGTACTTCTGGTGGAGCGGTATGAAGAAGAATTTGGTAGAATTCGTATCGAGATGCCTCACTTGTCAGTAGATTAAGGCTGAACATCGGAGACCAGCAGGGTTGTTGCAGCCTTTAACCCTACCTTAGTGGAAGTGGGAAGATATCACGATGGATTTCGTTGTTGGGTTACCTAGAACAACGGGTTTGTTCGATTCCATCTGGGTTGTGGTGGATCGATTCACGCAATCTGCTCATTTTGTGCCTGTTAGAACAACCTTTTCAGTGGATCAGTAGGCAGAATTGTATGTTAGAGAGATTGTAAGACTTCACGGGGTACCTAACTCTATAATTTCGGATAGAGATCCGAAGTTCACCTCCAAGTTTTGGCAGAGTTTGCAACGAGCAATGGGTACAAAACTGAAATTCAGTATAGCATTCCATCCTGAGACAGATGGTCAGTCCAAAAGGACAATTTAGATATTGGAGGACATGTTACGAGCGTGTGTTATGGATTTTGAAGGCTCTTGGAATAAGTATCTACCGTTAACAGAATTTTCTTACAACAACAGTTATCAGAGTACGATAGAGATGGCTCCCTATGAACTATTATACGGTAGGAAGTGTAGATCTCCCATCCACTGGGATGAGATAGGGGAGAGAAAATACCTAGGTCCGGAGTCAGTGCAGCGGACCAATGAGGCAATGTAAAAGATAAAAGCTAGAATGCTTGCCTCACAGAGTAGACAGAAAAGTTACGCAGATCCGAAACACAGAGATGTTGAGTTCCGAGTAGGGGACCATGTGTTTTTACGGGTATCTCCAATGAAGGGGATCAAAAGTTTCGGGAAAAGAGGCAAGTTATGCCCTAGATTTACAGGACCTTTCGAGATTCTCGAGAAGATAGGTCAAGTGGCATACCGGTTAGCATTGCCTCCAGCTTTATCAGCAGTCCACAACGTATTCCATGTCTCTATGTTGAGAAAATACGTTTCAGATCTCTCTCATATACTCAGTTATGAGAGCCTTGAACTGCAGCCAGATATCTCTTATGAAGAACAACCAGTGCAGATCCTGGATAAAAATGGTAAAGTCCTTCGGAATAAGACCATAGCATTGGTCAAAGTTCTCTGGAGAAACAGCAGGGTGGAGGAAGCCACCTGGGAGCTAGAATCAGATATGAGAGCTCAATATCTAGATTTATTCAGGTTAGATTTCGGGGACGAAATCCTTTTAAGGGGGGGATAGTTGTAAAGACCGCTTCGTTTAATTTGGAAATTAGAAGTTAATTATGTTTAATTATGGAAAATTATTTATAGCTATTTAAATAATTATTATGTTGTTATTATTGAATTCTGAAATGCATTATTTGTCATTTAGTGATTTTCATAATTTTGCATTTCCGGTGCCCGGTAACATGGAACTCGGTGTTTGGCTCAGTAAAATCACAACTTAGTATGTTAGTATTGTTGGATGGTTTATTAGACATTAGGAATGTCGGGATTGGCAGGGAATTTAGAATTTCCTAAAATACCCCTTTAGTGCTCTTTATGCTATTTTAGTCTGAAGGGGCAAAATGGTCATTTTGCCCCATTGTTAGTTTGTCCTTTAGTGAACTTTCATTGGTTAAATTATATGGTTTTATTTGAAAAATGTTAGCTGAATATAATGTTAAATTTACATAATTTTTCCTTTATTTCAAAAGTTAGATAAATTAGAAAAGAAAAGCAAAAAAGGCTCTTTTTCTCTCCTTCTTCTCTTTTCGGTTTTGAGCAGCTGGGATTGGGGGATTTCTTTGTGTGTTTTCTTGCTGGATTTTTCAAGTTCTTGTGGTCTCAACTCTTGCTAAGTCTCTTGCTTTTGTTCTCTAAGATTTTGAAGATATGTGGATAGGTTGCATGCTAGTTTTTGATGTTGTTGCTGTTGTTAGTTGTTGTTGTTGTTTTTGTGTTTAAAATACTGAATTAAATGTGATTAGATAGGTTGAAATGCATGCTAGTTATCCTTGTTCTAGTTTGAGAATTTGTAGTTCAAAAGCTATGGTTTTTCAAGTGAAATTATGAGTTTTGTTGCTGTGTTTGTTGAGGTCGAATTCTTGTGTCTTCAGAGGTTATAATATGCATGTTTAAGTAGGTTTGAACTTAATTGGATTGATGTTAGTTAGATTTAACCAAGTTTGAGTTTTGAACTCAAAGCTTGGAGCTTTAATGGTGATTTTCGATTCTACGTTTTTTGGGCTGTGTAGATGCTTTAGAAATGATCTTTGGGGTATTTAGAACAGGTCTGGAAGTTTTGGTATGGTTTGGAATTGATTTGAGCAAAGTATGAATTTTTGAAAGTTTCCTGCGAGGAACCGGAATTCCAGTTGTGCATCCGGAATTCCGGATGGGGTTCTGAAATTCCCATAACCGGAATTCCGGTTGGGTGATTTTCAGGAACCCTAGATTTTCTCGTTTTTATGTTATTTGGGGTATTGCCATGCTTTTTATCGATAGGGAAACTTTTAGTTTCTAGTTTAAGTCCCCGGGAAGTGATTTAGCGTATCAATTATAGTGTTGTGATTGTTATGGTTTAGGAGCCTGTAAACCGCCGCGCAGTTCGTTCCAGTCAGGTTGACCGACACACCTGAATTCAGAATTGAGGTAACATTAGTATAACAGTATGCATATGTATTACAAGTTTAGCGTGCATGTAGGAAGCCTGTTAGATTACATTAGATATGTATGTTGGCTTCGAACCATCCAACTGTGTCACATCGGTACAGGCTAGAGTATGACTACTAGCTGGAGTATGACCAGTGTACCGAGTATAGGCTGATACTAGGGTTGGTGGTTCTGTACTATTTGACGTATCACATCGGCACAGGCCTGAGTATGACTAGCAGCTGGAGTATGACAAGTGTGCCGAGTATAGGCTGATTTTATAACACATCGGTACGGGCTAGAGTATGACTAGCAGCTGGAGCATGACAAGTGTACCGAGTATAGGCTGTTACTTGTCAATAGTAGCGTCTTATGAACGTTTGGGACTCAGTATCGCGTGGGACACGGCAGTTAGGGTTATGGTCAGGGGTATGGGCGTCTGATCATAACCCGGGATTTATGTATGTTTATGATTTTCTCTTTTCTTACTGAGTCTGTCGACTCACAGTGTTATGTTTATGTGTATGTAAGGGCAAGGCTAGGGCTGAATGACCGTGAGAGCGAGCCGGTGAAGATTGTACATGTCGGGGCGGTTAGGCCTGGATCGTACGATCCTCGGGACAACAGTGCTTGTTTTGTAATTAGTCGCTAGGCGACAAGTATTTTGATTAGGCTGTAAAATTTTGTAAAGCTTTTTGAAATCCGGATCCCGAGTATTTTTGTATAAATATTTTATAAGTTTAAATGAAAAGTAAAAATTTTAATTAATGACGATTTCCATAAACCTCGTTGATTAGCAACGAGGTGCACAGTAAATTTTAAAATCACGTAATACGCCTATGCTAGTTAGGGTGTTACAACTAGTTTGTTGCAGGCCCCTGTTACCCGAATGCCAATATCTGGAACACTCTCACAGGTCTCGGTCTTATTTTGGTTCATGTCCCAGTTCCCGTTTCTGAGTTTGGGTTCGGGATCGAGACTGTGGTGCTGGTCTAGGTCCCGACCCTGGTTCTGTGTCCCTAGTCTGGTTCATGTTTGGGTCTGAGTTAAGGTTCGGGTTCGGGTCCTGAGTCTAGGTTTGGGTGGGGATCCGGGTCCGTCTCTCGATTTAGGTCTAGGTCTGATTTGGAGTCCGGGTCCTTATCTGGTTACGGTTTAGGATCTAGGTCCAATTTCAGTTACGATTCCAAGTCCAAGTCCTAGTTCCAGTCCCGGTCAACTTCCAGTTTTGGTTCCAATTTTGGGTCACACGGTACGGGTTCAGGTCAACTTTTGGGTTTGGGACTGGGTTTAGGTCTGGGTGTGGTTTCGGGTCATCGTTAGGGTTCAAGTCAAGGGCTGGGTCCCAAATCCAAACACTGACTACGGGTTTTGTCCAAGTCTGGGATCCAGATCCGGAACCCAATCTCGGGTCCTAGAGTGGTTCCATTTCTAGTGCCGGGTCACGAGTTGGGTCCTAGGTTCAAGTTCGGGTCTGGGTCAGGTACTAGGTCTTGGTCATAGTTCTGTTTCCCATGTCCCTATCCTGATTCTTGGTCCAGGTCATGGTTATTGTGTGGGTTTTGGTCCCGGTCTAGGTTCGGGTTCAAGTCCTAGTCTCGGTTCGGGTTTAGGTCTCTGTTTGGGTTTTCATCTGGGATCGGGTTTTGGTTTAGGTCCTAGTCCTAGTCCTAGGCCTAGTTCGATTCTAGTTCCATTTGCAATTCTTAGTTCGCGTTTGGGTTTGAGTTCAGATTAGACTTTGTGTCCTGGTCTGAGTTTTGGTTCGGGTGTGGATTTCAATCTATGTCTAGATCAGGCTCCGCGTGTGGGTCTTTGTCTAGGTCGGGTCAGAGTCCCAAGTTCCAATCCAGATCTGAGTCTGGATTCAGTTTTGGGTCTAAGTCATTGGTTCTGATCCCGGTCTAGGTTCGAGTTTGCGTCTGGGTCTGGGTCTAGCTTTGGGTCTGATTCAAGGTGTGGGTTTGAGTTCGGGTCCAAGTCTGTGGCCGGGTTTGTGTCCAGGTCTGGACCCCCATCTGGGTCTAGGTTCGGTCTAGGTCCAACTTGGGGTCCCGAGTGCGGGTCCATGTTTGGGTCTGGGTCAAGATCTCGATCCAGATCCAGGTCCAGCATTTCGATCCCAGTCTGGGTCTTGCTCCGAGTCCAGGTTCTTATCCGGATCCCTATCTAGGTCCAAGTCTGTGTTTGGGATCGGGTCCCAAATTTAGGTCCAGGACCGAGTCTCAGTTCCGTTTTGCGTACACGACCGTGTCTGGGCCCGAGTTCCAGTCTCAGTTTGGGTCTGAGGCTAGGTCTGTGTTCGGTTCTACGTCTTGGTCTGAGTCTTGGTCACGGTATTAGTCTTGTTCTAAGGTCCTTGTCTGAGTCTTGGTCACGGTCCTAGTCTTGTTCTTGGTCACGGTCCTAGTCTGAGTCTTGTTCAGGTTCTAATTTTAGAACCCAGGTGTACGTCTGGTGTCGAGTTTTGTTCTTCGTCTTGGTTTTGGTCCTAATCTAAGTCCCAGATCTAGACACCGACTGTCACGGGTCTCGGTCTGGTTCTCGTCTACGATCCAGGTCCCATTTCTGAGTTTGGGTTCGGGATCGAGACTGTGGTGCGGTTCTAGGTCCCGACACTTGTTCAGGTTCCACATTTGGGGATCCGGATCTAGCTCCCAATTCGGGTCTAGGTCTGATTTGGAGTCTGGGTCCTAGTCTGGTTAAGGTTGTGGATCTTGGTCCCCGTTAACTTCCGGTTTTCGTTCTAATTTTGGGTCACATGGTACGGGTTCAGGTCCACTTTTGGGTTTGGGACTGGGTTTAGGTCCGGGTGTGGTTTCGGGCCCTCGTTAGGGTTCAGGTCTAGGGCTGGGTCCCAAATCCAGACATTGGCTACGGGTTTTGTCCAAGCCCGGGATCCAGATCTGGAACCCAATCTCGGGTTCTAGTGTGGTTCCATCTCTGGTGCCGGGTCACGAGCTTGGTCCTATGTTCAAGTTCGGGTCTGGATCAGGTACTAGGTCTTGGTCCTAGTTCTGTTTCCCATCTCCCTATCCTAATTCTTGGTCCAGGTCCTGGTTATTGTGTGGGCTTGGGTCCCGTCTAGGTTCGGGTTCAAGTCCTATTCTCGGTTAGGGTTTAGGTCTCTGTCTGGGTTTTGATCTGGGATCGGGTTTGGGTTCAGGTCCTTGTCCTGGTCCTAGTCCTATTTCGGTTCTAGTTCCATTTGCAATTCTTAGTTCGCGCTTGGGTTTGAGTTCCGATCGGAGTTCGAGTCCTGGTCTGAGTTTTGGTTCGAGTCTGGATTTCCGTCTAGGTCCAGATCAGGCTACGGGTGTGGGTTTGGTCTAGGTCGGGTCTGTGTCCCAAGTTCCAATCCAGATCTGTGTCTGGATTCAGTTCTGGGTCTAAGTCTTTGGTTCTGATCCTTGTCTGGGTTCGAGTTTGCGTCCGGGTCCAGGTCTAGCTTACGGTCTGATTCAAGGTGTGGGTTTGAGTTCGGGTCCGAGTCTGTGTCCAGGTTTGTGTCCAGGACTGGACACCGATCTGGGTCTAGGTTCGGGTCCAGGTGCAAGTTTGGGTCCTGAGTGCGGGTTCAAGTTTGGGACTGGGTCAGAATCTCGGTCCAGATGTAGGTCCAGCATTTCAATCCAAGTCTAGGTCTTGGTCCGAGTCGAGGTATGTATCTGGATCCCTATCTTTGTCCAAGTCTGTGTTTGGGATCGGGTCCCAGATTTAGGTGCAAGTCCGGGTCTCAATTCCGGTCTGGGTACATGATCGTGTCCGGGCCCAAGTTCTTGTCCCAGTTTGGGTTTGAGGGTAGGTTTGTGTTTGGTTCTAGGTCTGGGTCCGGGTCCTGGTCCTGGTCATGGTCTTAGTCTTGTTCTAGGTTCCTGGTTCGGCGATTCTTTTTTAAGTTCTAATTTTGGGTCCTAGGTGTAGGTCTGGGTTCGGGTTTTGTTCTTGTCGTAGTCTGAGTCCCACATCTAGACACCGACTACTAGTCTGTTCCAGCTCCCGTTACCCGAATCCCAAGTCAAGATCTGGATCACTGTCACGGGTGTCGCTCTTGTTTTGGTTCAGGTTCGAGGTCCCATTTCTGAGTTTGGGTTCGGGATCGAGACTGGGTGCGGTTCTAGGTCCCGACCCTATATCTATTTCCGTAGTCTGGTTCCTTGTTTGGGTCATAGTTAAGGTTCGTGTTAAGGTCCCGAGTCCAGGTTTAAGTTGGGATACGTGTCCGGTTCCCAATTCGGGTCTAGGTCTGATTTGGAGTCCGGGTCCTGGTCCCGGTACAGTTCTAGATCAAGGTCCAATTTAAGTTATGATTTTTTAGTCCAAGTGCTAGGTCAAGTCCCGGTCAACTTCCAATTTTGGGTCACAGGGTACAGATTCGTGTCCACTTTATGGTTTGGGACTTGGTTCAGGTTAGGATGTCGGTTCGGGTCCCTGTCACGGTTCCGGTCTTGGGGTGGGTCCCAAATCCAAACACCGATTGTGGGTTTTGTCCAAGCCCTGTGTCCAGATCCGGATCCCAATCTCGGGTCCTAGTCTGGTTCAATTTCTGGTGTCGGGTCACGACCTGGGTCCTAGGTTCAAGTTCGGGCCTAGGTCGGGTACTAGGTCCCCGTCCTAGTTCGGTTTCCTAGGTCCCTATATTGATTCTGAATTTAGGTCCCGATTATTGTGTGGATTTAAGTCCCGGTCTATGTTCGGGTTCGACTCCCAGTCTGAGTTCGGGTTTAGGTCTCTATATTGGTTTTGATCTAAGTTCGGGTTTGGGTTTAGGTCCTTGTCCTGGTCCTAGTCCTAGTTCGGTTCTAGTTTCATTTCCGATTTTGAGTTCGAGTTTGGGTTTGAGTTCGGCTCGGAGTTTGAGTCCTGGTCTGAGTTTCGGTTCGGGTCCGGATTTCATTCTAGATCCAGATCAGGCTCCGAGTGTGGGTTCGCGTCCTTGGTCTTGGTCTAGGTTAGGTCAAAGTCTCAAGTTCCAAACCCGATCTGAGTTTGGATTCAGTTCTGTGTCCAGGTCCTTTATTCTGATCCTGGTCTGGGTTCGAGTTTGGGTCTGGGTCCGGGTCTAGCTTTGGGTCTGATTCTAGCTGTGGGTTTGAGTTCGAATCGGAGTCTCTGTCCGTGTTTGTGTCCAGGTTTTGACCCCTATCTGGGTCTAGGTTCGGGTCCAGGTCCTTGTTGGGGTCCCGAGTGCGGGTCCAAGTTTGTGTTTGGGTCAGGATCTCGGTCCAAATCTTGGTCCAGCATTTTGATCCCAGTCTTGGCATTGGTCCGAGTCCAGGTTCGTATCCGGATCCCTATCTTGGTCCAAGTCTGTGTTTGGGATCGTGTCACAGATTTAGGTTGAGGAACGGGTCTAAGTTCCGGTCTGGGTACACGACCGTGTCGGGGCCCGTGTTCCAGTCTCAGTTTCGGTCTAAGGTAGGTCTGTATTCGGTTCTAGGTATGGGTCCGGTTCCGGGTCCTTGTCACGGTCCTAATCTTGTTCTAGGTTCCAAGTTCGGTGATTCTTGTTGGTTCTAACTTTGGGTCCCAGGTCTAGGTCTGGGTTCGGGATTGGCTCTTCGTTTGGGCTCTGGTCCTAGTCTGAGTCCCAGATCTAGACACCGACTTCTGGTCTGTTCCAGGCCCCGTTACTCGAATCCTGAGTCAAAGTTAGGATCACTATCACGGGTCTCGGGCTTGTTCTGGTTCAGGTCCCAGGTCACATTTCAGAGTTTGGGTTCGGGATCGAGACTGGGGTGCGGTTCTAGGTCCTGACCCTAGTTCTGTGTCCCTAGTCTGGTTCCATGCTTTGGTCTAAGTTCAAGTTCGGGTTTGTGTCCTGAGTTCAGGTTTGGGTTGGGATCCGGGTCCGACTCCCAATTCGGGTTTAGGTCTTATTTGGAGTCGCGTCTTGGTCCGGTTACGGTTCTTGATCTAGGTCAAATTTCAGTTATGATTCAAAGTTCAAGTCCTAGTTCCAGTCCCGGTCAACTTTCGGTTTTGGTTCCAATTTTGGGTCACAGGGTACGGGTTCAGGTCCACTTTTGGTTTCGGGACAATGTTCAGGTCCGAGTGTGGGTTCGGGTCCTTGTCAGGGTTCGGGTCCAGGCCTGGGTCCAAACACCGACTACGGGTTTTGTCCAAGCCCTGGCTCCAGATCCGGATCCCAATTTCGTGTCCTAGTCTGGTTCCATTTGTAGTGCCGGGTCAGAAGCTGGGTCCTAGGTTCATGTTCGGGTTTGGGTTGGGTACTAGGTGCCGGTCCTAGTTCTGTTTCCCATGTCCCTATCCCTATTGTGGGTCCAGGTCCCTGTTATTGTGTGGGTTTGGGTCCTAGTCTAGGTTAAGGTTCGAGTCTTAGTCTCGGTTTGGGTTTAGGTCTCTGTCTGGGTTTTTATCTGTGTTCGGGTTTGGGTTTAGGTCCTGGTCCTGGTCCTAGTCCTAGTTCAGTTCTAGTTCCATTTGCGATTCTGAGTTTGAGTTTGGGTTTCAGTTTGGGTCAGAGTTCGAGTCGTGTTCTTAGTTTGGGTTCGAGTCAGGATTTCAGTGAAGGTCCAGATCAGGCTCCGAGTGTGGGTTCGCGTCCTGATTCTTTGTCTAGGTTGGGTTCGAGTCCCAAGTTCCATTCCCGATATGTGTCTGGATTCATTTCTGGGTCTAAGTCCCTTGTTCTGATCCTTGTCTGGGTTCGAGATCGGGTCCAGGTCCGGGTCTAGCTTTGGGTCTGATTCTAGGTGTGGTTTGAGTTCGAATCTGAGTCTGTGTCCGGGTTTGTGTCCAGGTCTGAACCCCGATCTGAGTCTAGGTTCGGGTACCGAGTGCGGAAGCAAGTTTTGGTCTGGGTCAGGATCTTGGTCCGGATCTAGGTCTAGGATTTTGATCCCATTCTGTGTCTTGGTCCGAGTAAAGGTTCGTATCCGGATCCCTGTCTAGGTCCAAGTCTTTGTTTGGGATCATGTCCCAGATTTAGGTCTCTGTCTCAGTTTTGGTCTTGGTACACGACTGTGTCCGGGCTCGAGTTCCAGTCTCAGTTTGGGTCTAAGGCTAGGTCTGTGTTCGGTTCTAAGTCTCGGTCCGGGTCCTGGTAACAGTCCTAGTCTTGTTCTAGGGTCCTGGTTCAGCGATTCGTGTTCACGTTCTAATTTTGGGTCCCAGGTCTAGGTCTGGGTTCGGGTTTGGTTCTTCGTCTGGGTTCTGGTCCCAGTCTGAGTCCCATATCTAGGCACCGACTATTGGTTTGTTCCAGGCCCCGTTACCCGAATCCCGAGTCAAGATCTGGATAACTATCACGGGTCTCAGTCTGGTTCTGGTTCAGGTCCCAGGTCCCATTTTTTAGTTTGGGTTCGGGATCGAGACTGGGGTGCGGTTCTAGGTCCCAACCCTGGTTCTGCGTCCCTAGTCTAGTTCCATGTTTGGCTCTGAGTTCAAGTTCGGGTTTTGGTCCTGAGTCCAGGTTTAGGTTGGGATCCGGGTCCGGCTCCTAATGCATGTGTAGGTCTGATTTGGAGTCCGGGCCTTGGTCCTTGTCAGGGTTCGGGTCTAGGGCTGGGTCCTAAATTCAGACACTGACTACGGGTTTTGTCCAAGTCCTGGGTCCAGATCCAGATCCCAATCTCGGGTCCCAGTCTGGTTCCATTTCTGGTGCCGGGTCACAAGCTAGGTCCTAGGTTCAAGTTCTTGTCTGGGTAGGGTACTAGGTCGCGGTCCTAGTTTTGTTTCCCAGGTCCCTATCTTAATTCTGGGTCTAGGTCCCGGTTATTGTTTGGGTTTGGGTCCTGGTCTAGTTCGGGTTCGAGTCCTAGTCTCGGTTCGGGTTTAGGTCTCTGTCTGGGTTTTGATCTGGGTTCGGGTTTTTGTTTAGGTCCTGGTACTGGTCTTGGTCCTAGTTCGGTTCTAGTTCCATTTACGATTCTGTGTTCGAGTTTGGGTTTGAGTTCGGGTCAGAGTTCCAGTCCTGTTCTAAGTTTGGGTTCGGATCCGAATTTCAGTCTAGGTTCAGATAAAGCTCCGGGTGTGGGTTCACGTCTTGGGACTTGGTCTAGGTTGGGTCCGAGTCCCAAGTTGCAATCCCGATCTGAGTGTGGATTCAGTTCTGGGTCAAAGTCGGTTGTTTTGATCCTAGTATGGGTTCGAGTCTGGGTCTGGTTCCGAGTCTAGCTTTGGGTCTTATTCTAGGTGTGGGTTTGAGTTAAGGTCCGAGTTTGTGTCCAGGTTTGGGTCTAGGTCTGGACCCCAATCTGGGTCTAGGATCGGGTCTCGAGTGCGAGTCCAAGATTGGGTCTGGGTCAAGATCTCAGTCCAAATCTAGGTCCAACATTTCAATCCCAGTCTGGGTCTTCGTCCGAGTCCGAGTTCATATCCGGATCCCTATCTAAATCCAAGTCTGTGTTTGGGATCAGGTCCTTGATTTAGGTCCAGGTCTGGGTCTCAGTTTCGGTCTGGGTTCACGACCGTGTCCGGGCCCGAGTTCCAGTCTCAGTTTTGGTCTGAGGCTAGGTTTGTTTTCGATTCTAGGTTTGCGGTCGGGTCCTGGTCCTAGTCTTGTTCTAGGGTCCTAGTTCGGCGATTCTTGTTCTGGTCCTAGTTTGAGTCCGAGATCTAGACACCGACTATTGGTCTGTTCCAGGCCTCGTTACCCGAATCCTGAGTCAAGATCTGGATCACTGTCACGGGTCTCGGTCTTGTTCTGGTTCAGGTCCCAGGTCCCATTTCTGAGTTTGGGTTCGGGATCAAGACTGGGTTGCGGCTCTAGGCCCCGACCCTGGTTCTTTGTGCCTAGTCTAGTTCCTTGTTTGGGTCTGAGTTCAGGTTCGGGTTCGGGTCTTGACTCCAGGTTCGGGTTGGGATCCGTGTCCAGCTCCCAATTCGGGTCTAAGTCGGATTTGAGGTCCTCGTCCTGGTCCGGTTACGGTTCTAGATCTAGGTCCAATTTCAGTTATGATTCGAAGTCCAAGTCCTAGTTCCAGTCTTGGTCAACTTCAAGTTTTGGTTCCAATTTTGGGTCACAGGGTACGGATCAAGTCAACTTTTGGGTTTGGGACTGGGTTTAGGTTCGGGTGTTGGTTCGGGTCCTTGTCAGGGTTCAAGGCCAGCGCTGGATCGCAAATCCAAACACTGACTACGGGTTTTGTCCAGGCCCTGGGTCCAGATCCGGATCTCAATCTCCGGTCCCAGTTTGGTTCCATTTCTGGTGTTGGGTCACGAGCTAGGTCCTAGGTTCAAGTTCGTGTCTAGGTCGGGTCCTAGGTCCTGGTCCTAGTTCTGTTTCCCAACTCCCAATCTTTATTCTGGGTCCAGGTCCCGATTATTGTGTGGGTTTGGGTCCCGGTCTAGGTTCGGGTTCGAGTCCTAGTCTCGGTTCGTGTTTAGTTCTCTATCTGGGTTTTGATCTGGGTTCGGGTTTGAGTTTAGGTCTTGGTCCTGGTCCTAGTCCGAGTTCGGTTCTAGTTCCATTTGTGATTTTGAGTTCGAGTTCCGGTTTGAGTTAGGGTCGAAGTTCGAGTCTTATTCTGAGTTTGTGTTCGGGTCTGGATTTCAGTCTAGGTCCAGATCAGGCTCTGGGTGTGGGTTCGCGTCCTGGGACTTGGTCTAGGTTGGGTCCGAGTCCCAAGTTCCAATCCCCATCTTAGTCACGATACAATTCTGGGTCTAAGTCCTTTGTTCTAATCCTGGTCTGGGTTCGAGTTTGGGTCCGAGTTCGGGTTCAGCATTGGGTCTGATTCTGGGTGCGCGTTTGAGTTTGGGTCCAAGTTTGTGTCCGGGTTTGTGTCCAAGTCTACACCTCAATCTTGGTCTTGGTTCGGGTCCAGGTCCAAGTATGGGTCCCGAGTGCGGGTCCAAGTTTGGATCTGGGTCAGGATCTCAGTCCAGATCTAGGTCCCGCATTTCGATCTCATTCTGGGTCTTTGTCCCAATCCAGGTTCGTATCCGAAATCCCTACCTACGTCCAAGTCTGGGTCTCAGTTCCGGTCTTGGTACACGAGTGTGTCCGGGCCCGAGTTCTAGTTTCAGTTTGGGTCTGAGGCTAGGTCTCTGTTCGGTTCTATGTCTGGGTCCGGGTCCTGGTCACGGTCCTAGTCTTGTTCTAGGGTCCTGGTTCGGCGATTCTTGTTCAGGTTCTAATTTTGGGTCCCAGGTCTAGGTTTGGGTTCGGGTTTGGTCCTTCGTCTGGGTTGTGGTCCTAGTCTGAGTCCCAAATCTAGACACCGACTATTTGTCTGATCCAGTCCCCGTTACCCGAATCCCGAGTCAAGATCTGGATAACTGTCACGGGTCTTGGTCTTGTTCTAGTTCAGGTCCCAGGTCCCATTTCTGTGTTTCGTTTCGGGATCGAGACTGGGGTGCGGTTCTAGGTCCCAACCCCGGTTCTGTGTCCCTAGTCTGGTTCTATGTTCGGGTCCCGAGTCTAGGTTTGGGTTCGGGTCCCGAGTCTAGGTTTGGGTTGGAATTCGGGTCCAGCACCTAATTCTCGTCTAGGTCTGATTTGGAGTCCGGGTCTTGGTCCGGTTACGGTTCTGGATCTAGGTCCAATTTTAGTTATGATTCTATGTCCATGTCCTAGTTCCAGTCCCGGTCAACTTCAAGTTTTGATTCCAATTTTGGGTCACAGGGTACGGGTTTGGGTCTTTGTCAGGGTTTTGTCCATGCCCTGGGTCCAGATCTGGATCCCAATCTTGGGTCCCAGTCTGGTTCCTTTTTTGGTGCCGGGTCACGAGCTGGGTCCTAGGTCCCGGTTCAAGTTGTTGGAATTTATTTTACCAGGATCTTAGATCTACTCACAAGTATGTTGTTTAACACCCTAAATATGAACTTTCTAAAACGATAAATAAACACATATAAAGTTCAGAAAACCTTCCATTGGTTGCAGCGGAATAATGTCTCCTTCCACTCAGATCTCTAACCCTTGTATCCTTTCTGTCGCAGAGTATTATCAAGATCTGAGCCCGAATGTCCTTCTTTTTTGTGTGTGATCCTTCGCAGTCTTCTAATCTATGATTGAGGTACCACTTGCTGTGTGTGGGCACTACTCTATCACTGAGGGTTTCGAAATTTAGAAAAAAAAAAAGAGAGAGAGGTTGGTTCGGCTATAGAGAGAGAGGGAAGGCTCAGTTTTCTGAAAAAATAATTTTCTGACAGAATGCTTGAAAACTTGTTATTTGACTGAGCCATCACTTTCTATTTATAGGCAACTACTAGGTTTAAGTTAGTAATTATTTGGCAATAAAATAATGAAAATATTAATTGGAAAAGGCTATCCAAGTGGGCGGCCATAGGTGTTAATGGGCCTTACTTGGATTTTGCAGTTTTCAAAATTTTTATTTCTATTTTCTCAAAAATGCCAATTTTCAAATTCTAACCATTTAAATGCCAAAACTAATTATTTCATAACTAAAATAGATTATTAAATAATAGTGTCATTTAATTTAAGTATGAATTAGACATATAAAGTCTATTAATTAATAAATAAACCTAGAATCTCTTTTCTTTACAATTTCGCCACTGCTTAGTGAAAATTCATAAATTAGACATAGTCTAACTTTAGAATTATAATTGATTAATCACAAATCAACTATTGAGTCTTACAAGCAGTATAGTCTCAACTAGAATGGGGACCATGGATCTATATGCTGAGCTTCCAATAACTGAACTGAATTTACTAAGTAAATTCCTACTTATTAATTCTTCGTTGAATCCACTCTTAGAACTTAGAATTGCACTATCAGACTTATATAGAGCATATTATATGTTCCACGATATAGATATGCTATCTCATTTAACCATTGTTATAATCTTATTGTGATCAAAGATCCTCTATATAGATGATTTACATCGAGATGGGTTAATTTTACGGTTCTCACCCCTCAACGTATTTTGCCCCTTAAAACACTTAGCTACCTGTAAATGATGTTTAGTGATCTAAGAATTAGTCACTTAAACAAGAGCTCATCCATTTACTTCTATTTAGCTAAGCTCGAAGGGAATCATCACTTGACTTCTATACACCAGTAGAAGCTATAGATTCCATATTTATGTTCAGCATTCCCACTCAATCATACTATCATGTTCCCAAAATATACGTATCACCCTGACCCAAAAGTAGGCTTAACTAATAAATCAAAGAACATGAATAGTACTCCTGAGTTGAGCCTAAGCATATCACGATTTAGATTCTTTTAATCTTAAGATCAACTACTGATATTGACTTGGAAAGATATGACGGTAAGTTTATAATATCTTAACTAAGTTAAAATATCGGTCCAGTCCAATGTATACTCCATACGTTCGAAACTATTGTATTTTACCAATGTCCTGGAAAGAACATAACACTTACTCCAAGTGTAAGTACACATCATCGCTGATTATCACATTAGTGTCAATCCAAAACATTGATGAAACAGGGTCTTAGTCTTTTGATTCATATGATCACAATCACATTCCACTGTGTTGACGATACAGTAATTATGAATAAACATATGATCTAGACTTAACAGATTTTGTGTGTAAATGTAATAAACATATTAAATCATTAGCATGTAAAATTCATGCAAACATAAAATCACCTCAAATTTCTCATATTGATAACTAATCAGATTGTAAAGGGTTTTATTTAGGGCAAAAAACCCAACAAACTCCCACTTGCACTAACATAAAATAAACTGTGCAAATAAATCAATCTGATGTCTTGATCTTCAGATCAAGTGTAGTATATTTGAATCCACCCAAACATTTGGAAACTAGTTCATAAATACATTTATGAAACATCCTTCACTATATGCATTACTCCTCAAGGGATACTGAAATCCTTACTGTTTTAAAGTACATCTGAATAAACAGAAGACATATCTCTCATATTTTAAAATATGGAATTGAGATAATACAGTGTAGACTTTTCTTCAGTAAAATAACTTTCTGGTAATTTCGAATTTACAAAGTTATAAATCTTCTCAAGTAGAGCTTGAATTATTATAGATTAATTACTCCACCCCCAGAGTAATCACCATCTCGAAATTTGAATGAGTTGGGGTAGATACAAGAATAACTGATATACAATTCCTTAATATCTAACATATAGATCACTTTCATAAATCTTTCTTGAATATCTTCTAATGTTCCTTATTTGATTACATCTCAGATAGCTCCCACTCAATAGCAGATGTCTGGTTAAATAATAATTTTAACCTCTTATTGTTTGGAGAGTTATCTAGTAGTGATTTATTGAATTAGTCTGAAACTTTAAGTTTCTTTTAAGACTAAATCATCAACACAGCAGACTAGTATTTGAAGTGAATAATACTTGCTAGAGATTAAGTAACCAAAATCAAGATGTTATGAGGATTAAGAAATCTTGGCTCAAGTCATTCGAATGGACTGAACTATAATTCTTTTATCTTATTCCCATAATTCTGATAAGTTATATCTATCCACATGAATGGTTAGATTTGCTTTTCAGTAGTGTTCTTGAGTTCCTATCACAAGTGTCAACCTAATGAAGATGGGTAAAGAATTTTAAAATTCTCTCACTCAATTAAGGAAGTGTGATACATTATCAAAGAACTTTTATAGGTATCGTTATTTACTACAATGGTAAAGCTAAATTGGAACATACAATCAAGATCAAGGATTTACACTGATAATAGCTAATTCATTATATTACTTCCATATTTAAAGAAAATATGTGTTACATAGGGTATTGTGGATAAACTCCACCCCTAAGTATATAGAGATTATGATCCACCCCTAAAGGTTATAAAGATCATGATTCTCTAAGTGTTATAGAGTTTATGTGGAGTTGAATGCAATCTAGAGTTCATTAGATATAAAAGATCGTTGAACTGCATAGTTTTCTTAACTTTTCTCCACCCCTATCAGATCAAAAGATCCTTTTATTAAACAAATTCTCAATAATTGTATTAGAATTAACAATTATTAATAAACATAGAAATAATGTCTAGTGTTTATTTAATATAACTCTATGAAGAGTTGTAAATATTATAGAATTTGCATCAATAATAAAAACACTTACACATACAAACATATAAATATAATGTGGTAATTGTGGTTTACAATAAAGTAAATGAAGCTCAATCTCATAAATTGCAATTTGTTATAGAAAAAAAAAATATTATTAATAAAAAATATATTGCAACAATATGAGAAAAGCAGGGATAAAAATCCCCAACTAAAATTCGAAATCCAAATTGTCTTTAAACTAAAACAATTAATTCAAAAATAGATAAATGAGCTTCATCTTCATCTTGGACGATCTTCACCCTTTTGTCCAGCTTTCCGATCCAACTCATGAAGATAGCATCTAAGTTCAAGTAGCTTGCCCTACAAGAAGAAGAAACAAATAAACAAAGTTAGTCCAGAATCAGTAATCCAATTGGATAATAATTCACTAAAACTCTTAAAGTTTATAGAAAGAAATACCTTGTTTCTTTGCAAGAAGTTTAGGACATTGGGGTTTCCAATGACCTTTCTCATTGCAGTAGAAACACTTTCCTTTGAGTGCATCACCAGAAGCAGCAACCTTTTTGTTTTTCATGGCTTTGGCACGCTTCTTGGTGTTTCTCCACTTCTTCTTAGATTTTGGTTTAGAAGTAGAGGCAACATTTGCCTCAGGTTTGACCGTCCCATTACCATTGCCAGAATTTTGAGGCTTACTCCCTTTCTTCTTGGGGCCTCCAATCAAATTTTCATATGTCTGAAGGTCATTGACTAACTCATGAAAGTCTATGTCCTTTTTATTCATAACATAATTTGATGTATAGGGCAGAAATGATGGAGTCAGACTATTCAAGATAAGGCTTACTTGAGTAGTGTGATCCATTTCAGTACCATGATCCTGGGCTTCTTGGAAATAACTTGCCATGAAGAGAACATGATCACGCACATTTTGATGGGGTTCCATCCGTGCATTGATGTATTTCTTAGTCGCGTCAAAGCGAGGCTGAAGAGATGCCCTACTGAATAGCTCAGTTAACTTCGTCATAACTTCAGCAGCCTTTTCGGTTTTAGAAAACCGAGTTTTAAAGGTGTCAACCATGCTCGAAAGCATGAAGTATAGAGCTCTGTCATTTGCTTTCTGCCAACGCTCATACTTTTCTTTCATAGCTTTGGTTGCATTCTCCCCCGACACTTCTGGAGACGGCTCAGTTAACACAAACAAGGCACTTTCTCCTATGCGAGCAATATTAATGTTCTCATACGATTTTGGAAAGTTAGATCCATTTAGCTTATTTTCGGTCAAGAGTGATAACATGGAATTCATCATGATTATACAGGATACTACAAAATAATAAATAGAAATCAATAATGGTTTAACACAAAATCCAATTTAGAAATTATAAGCACATAGTATGTAGGAATGATAAGAGAAAATAAAAAAAAAATCAATCCTAAATAATTTCCAAGGTTTTTCAATAAACTGCTATCAGTGTCCCGTTTAGGTGAGAGTCAAAGCTACCATCCATTGAATAGAGTTGTCAGCTCATCTAAAATGTTAAACATTCTAGCAACCTTTTATTCGATCAAGATTGGAATCCAGCGTTGTCCCGTTTAGGCGAGGGTCAAGGCTATTCTATCTTATGAGCTTCTACCATTGTTTCATATTTTGCAAGTCAAATACAGTCGCCACCATTAGGGTGATCCATACCATATAAAACACTTACAAAGCTACTTATCTTTCGAGATTAAACGGTGCGAACTTGCTAATGAACGTTCCTCCATTAGGGAGGATTACTCACTAAAACAAACGCTATGTAAAACCAACAATGGAGATCGAATATCTTAATAATAATAAAGCTCATTCTTTAAAATGTATTTTCATTATTATTTATAATAAAATATATTCATTAAATAATATTGTAATTTAATTTAATTATTAATTAGACATATAAAGTCTATTAATTAGTAAATAAACCTAGAATCTCTTTTCTTTACAATTTCGCCCCTGCTTAGTGAAAATTCACAAATTTGACATAGTCTAACTTTAGAATTATAATTGATTAATCACAAATCAATTATTGAGTCTTACAAGCAGTATAGTCTCAACTAGAATGGGGACCATGGATCTATATGCTGAGCTTCCAATAACTGAACCGAATTTACTAAGTAAATTCCTACTTATTAATTCTTCGTTGAATCCACTTTTAGAACTTAGAATTGCACTCTCAGACTTATATAGAGCATATTATATGTTCCACGATATAGATATGCTATCTCATTTAACCATTGTTATAATCTTATTGTGATCAAAGATCCTCTATATAGATGATTTACATCGAGATGGGTTAATTTTACCGTTCTCACCCCTCAACGTATTTTTCCCCTTAAAACACTTAGCTACCTTTAAATGATGTTTAGTGATCTAAGAATTAGTCACTTAAACAAGAGCTCATCCATTTACTTCTATTTAGCTAAGCTCGAAGGGAATCATCACTTGACTTCTATACACCAGTAGAAGCTATAGATTCCATATTTATGTTCAGCACTCCCACTTAGTCATACTATCATGTTCCCAAAATATACGTATCACCCTGACCCAAAAGTAGGCTTAACTAGTAAATCAAAGAACATGAATAGTACTCCTGAGTTGAGCCTAAGCATATCAGGATTTAGATTCTTTTAATCTTAAGATCAACTACTGATATTGACTTGGAAAGATATGACGGTAAGTTTATAATATTTTAACTAAGTTGCAATATCGGCCCAGTCTAATGTATACTCCATACATTCGAAACTATTGTATTTTAGCAATGTCCTGGAAAGAACATAACACTTACTCCAAGTGTAAGTACACATCATCGCTGATTATCACATTAGTGTAAATCCAAAACACTGATGAAACAGGGACTTAGTCTTTCAATTCATATGATCACAATCACATTGCACTGTGTTGACGATACTGTAATTGTGAATAAACATATGATCTGGACTTAACTGATTTTGTGTGTAAATGTAATAAACATATTAAACAATTAGCATGTAAAATTCATGCAAACATAAATCACTTCAAATTTCTTATATTGATAACTATTCAAATTGTAAAGGGTTTTATTTAGGGCACAAAACCCAACAAACTCCCACTTGCACTAACCTAAAACAAACTTGTGGAAATAAATCAATCTGATGTCTTGATCTTCAGATCAAGTGTAGTATATTTGAATCCACCCAAACTTCTGGAAACTAGTTCATAAATACATTTATGAAACATCCTTTACTATATGCATTACTCATCAAGGGATTCTGAAATCCTTATTGTTTTAAAGTACATCTGAATAAACAGAAGACATATCTCTCGTATTTTAAAATATGGAATTTAGATAATACAGTGTAGCCTTTTCTTCAGTAAAATAACTTTCTGGTAATTTCGAATTTACAAAGTTATAAATCTTCTCAGGTAGAGCTTGAATTATTATAGAACAATTCCTCTACCCCCAGAGTAACCACCATCTCAAAATTTGAATGAGTTAGGGTAGATACCAGGATAACTGATATACAGTTCCTTAATATCTAACATATAGATCACTTTCATAAATCATTCTTGAATATCTTCTAATGTTCCTTATTTCATTACATCTCAGATAGCTCCCACTCAATAGCAGATGTCTCGTTAAATAATAATTTTAACCTCTTTATTGTTTTGTAACACCCTAACTAGCATAGGCGTATTACGTGATTTTTAAACATGCTGTGCAGCTCGTTGCTAATCAACGAGGTTTATGGAAAACGTGATTAATTAAAATTTTTGCTTTTTAATTAAACTTGTAAAATATTTATACAAAATACTTGGGATCCCGATTACAAAACCATTTACAAAAGTTTACTGTCTATACAAAATATTTGTCGCCTAGCGACTAATTACAAAAACAGCCTCGCTGTCCTGATGATCGTACGCTCCAGGCCTAACCGCCCCGACATGTACAATCTTCACCGGCTCGCTCACGGTCCATCAGCTCTAGCCTTGCCCTTACCTACACATAAACATAGCACTGTGAGTCGACAGACTCAGTAAGAAAAGCATAATAATACTCATACATAAATCCCGGTCATGATCAGACGCCCATACCCCTGACCATAACCCTAACTGTTCTGTCCAACACGATACTGAGTAACCCTAACTGTTATGTCCAACACGGTACTGAGTTTTGAATGTTCATAGGGACGGTACAATTGATAAGTAACAGCCTAATCAGTCGAACCGGTCATACTCTGGCTGCTGGTCATACTCCAGCCTGTACCGACGTGTTACAGTATCAGCCTAATCGATCGAACTGGTCATACTCCAGCCTGTACCGACGTGATACGTCAAATAGTACGGAACCACCAACCTAAGTATCAGCTTATACTGGGTCATACTGGTCATACTCCAGCTGCTAGTCATACTCTAGCCTATACCGATGTGATATAGTGTCAGCCTAATCGGTCGAACTGGTCATACTCCAGCTGCTGGTCATACTCCAGCCTGTACCGACGTGACACAGTCGGATGGTTCGAAGCCAACATACATATCTAATGTAATCTAACAGGCTTCCTACATGCACGCTGAACATGTAATCTACATATGCATACTGTTATACTAATCTTACCTCAATTCCGAATTCAGGTGTGCCGGTCAACCTGACTGGAACTATCTGCGCGGCGGATTACAGGCTCCAAAACCATAAAAATCACAACACTATAAGTGATACGCTAAATCACTTCCCGGGGACTTAAACTAGGAACTACAAGTTTCCCTATCGATAAAAAGCATTGCAATACCCCAAATAACATAAAATCGAGGAAAACTAGGGTTTCAGAAATTTCTCCAACCGGCAGACCGGTTGTCCAACTGGAATTCCGGTTCTGGTAATTTTCAAAACCCATCCGGAATTCCGGATGCACAACCGGAATTTCAGTTCCTCGGAGGCAGATTTTCAAAAATTCATAACTCAACCAAATCACACCCAAACAACCTCAAACCTTCCAGACCTGTTCTATAGGACCCAAATAAAATATCTAAAGCAACAAAACTGAGCTTCACACACAGAAACTCATTTCACCATTAAAGGTCAAAGATTGAGTTCTAAACTCAAAACTTGACTAAACAACATAACAAGCATCAAACCTAGATTAAAACTACCTAAACATGCATACTAAAGCTGCAGAAAACCAAAACAAACTCATGCAATAATCACAGCCACCAAAATCTCAATTTCACTTTGAAAAACCAAACCTTTGCATAGAAAAACCATAACTATAATCAATCTAACTATCAAGCACTACAAGTAGCTTAATTAACCTCAAATTATCATGCTTTCACTTCAGAAATAGTCATCACAATCCAGCAGCAAGAACAACTTAAAACTAAGCATGCAACCCACCATTTGTCTTCAAAAAAATTCAAGAAAACATACAAGAAAGGTGTAGAAAACATACCAACAACTATGAACACATAAACTTGCTAAGGAGGGCTTGAAATCCAAGAGGAAAATCCTCTTTTCTTGTTGCTCAAAGGGGGCCGAAAGAGAGAGGAAAAGAAAAAGAGTTTAGAGAAATTTTCTAATTTTTCTAACTTTGATTTTTGAATAAAAAAAAAAGAATTAATATTACTCCCTTATATTTCAGCCAACACTTAATAAACTAAAACACATAATTCAACTAAATAAAGTCCACTAAAGGACAAAATATCATTGGGGCAAAAAGACCATTTTGCCCCTCCTCACAAAAATAACATAATTAACACTAAAGGGGTATTTTTGGGAATTCTAAATTCCCGGCCATTCCCGACATTCCCAATGTCTAATAAACCGTCCCAACCTACTAACATACTAATTTGTGATTTTACTGAGCCAAACACCGAGTTCCATGTTACCGGACACCGGAAATGCAAAATTATGAAAATTACTGAATGACATAAAATGCATCTCAGAATTCAATAATAACAGTATAAATAATTATTTAAATAGCTATAAATAATTTCATAATTAAACATGATTAACTGCTAATTTCCAAATTAAACTAAGTGGTCTTTACAACTATTCCCCCCTTAAAAGGATTTCGTCCCCGAAATCTAACCTGAATAACTCTGGATATTGAGCTCTCATATCTGACTCTAGCTCCCAGGTGGCTTCCTCCACCTTGCTGTGTCTCCAGAGAACTTTGACCAATGCTATGGTCTTATTCTGAAGGACTTTATCCTTTCTATCCAGGATCTGCACTGGCTGTTCTTCGTAAGTCATATCTGGCTGCAGTTCTAGGCTCTCATAACTAAGTATATGAGAGGGAACTGAAACGTATTTTCTCAACATCGAGACATGGAATACGTTGTGAACTGCTGATAAAGCCGGAGGCAACACTAACCGGTATGCCACTTGACCTATCTTCTCGAGAATCTCGAAAGGTCCTGTAAATCTAGGGCATAACTTGCCTCTTTTCCCGAAACGTTTGATCCCCTTCATCGGAGATACCCGTAAAAACACATGGTCCCCTACTTGGAACTCAACATCTCTGCGTTTCGGATCTGCATAACTTTTCTGTCTACTCTGTGAGGCAAGCATTCTAGCTTTTATCTTCTCTATTGCCTCATTGGTCTGTTGCACTGACTCTGTACCTAAGTATTTTCTCTCCCCTGTTTCATCCCAGTGGATGGGAGATCTACATTTCCTACCGTATAACAGTTCATAGGGAGCCATCCCTATCGTACTCTGATAACTGTTGTTGTAAGAAAATTCTATCAACGGTAGATATTTATTCCAAGAGCCTTCAAAATCCATAACACAGGCTCGTAACATGTCCTCCAATATCTGAATTGTCCTTTCAGACTGACCATCTGTCTGAGGATGGAATGCTGTACTGAATTTCAGCTTTGTACCCATTGCTCGTGGCAAACTCTGCCAAAATTTGGAGGTGAATTTCGGATCCCTATCCGAAACTATAGACTTCGGTACTCCATGAAGTCTTACAATCTCTCTGACATACAATTCTGCCAACTGATCCACTGTAAATGTTGTTCTAAAAGGCAGAAAATGAGCAGATTTCGTGAACGATCCACCACTACCCAGATGGAATCAAACAAACCCGTGGTCCTAGGTAACCCGACCACAAAATCCACCGTGATATCTTCCCACTTCCATTCCGGTAGGGTTAGAGGCTGCAACAACCCTGCTGGTCTCTGATGTTCAGCCTTAATCTGCTGACAAGTGAGGCACCTCGATACGAATTCTACCAAATTCTTCTTCGTACCGCTCCACCAGAAGTACAGTTTAAGATCTTGGTACATCTTAGTGGTTCCGCGATGCAGAGAATAAGGGGTGGAATGAGCCTCCTCAAAGATCTCATTCCTGAGTTCCACACTATTCGGAACACAAACCCTAGCTTTATACAGAAGCATCCCGTTGTCTGACACTGAAAAATCCCTTGCTTGACCAGCCAAAACCTCATCTCTAATCTTCATTAACTCTGGATCGGTCATCTGAGCGGCTTTAATTCTTTCCAACAGATCAGATTGCAGCGTTAAGTTATGAAGCTTACCTACCACAAACTCAATGATGGATATAACCATATCCTCTGCTAGCTGAGGTGAAATCTGAACCATACTAGCTACTTGCCCAGGACCCTTTCTGCTCAGGGCATCGGCCACTACATTGGCCTTCCCAAAGTGATAGAGAATTTCACAGTCGTAATCTTTGACTAACTCCAACCAACGTCTCTGTCTCATGTTCAAATCTTTCTGAGTAAAGAAATACTTGAGACTTTTATGGTCGGTATAGATTTCACACCTTTCTCCGTAAAGGTAATGCCGCCAAATCTTCAATGCAAAAACCACCACGGCCAATTCTAGATCATGAGTCGGGTATCACTGTTCGTAATCCTTTAACTGACGGGAGGCATAAGCGATGACCCGATCGGCTTGCTTCAACACACACCCTAGACCCTGTCTGGATGCATCACAATAAACTACAAACTTTTCGTTGTCTGAAGGCAAAGCTAGCACTGGAGTGGTAATCAACCTCTGCTTCAGCTCCTGAAAACTAGCTTCGCACTTGTCTGGCCAGACAAACCGCTGATTCTTCTTTGTAAGTTCGGTAAGGGGCATTGAAATTTTTGAAAACCCTTCCACGAACCTACGATAGTACCCAGCTAAACCCAAGAAGCTTCTAATCTCTGTCAATGTCTTCGGTCTCGGCCAATTCCTGACGGATTCGATCTTCCCGGGATCCACCTTGATCCCATCTTTGCTCACAATGTACCCTAAGAAGGACACCTGAGATAGCCAAAATTTGCATTTCTTGAACTTGGCATAAAGCTTGTGTTCCTGAAGCCGTTGCAGTACCATCTGAAGATGTAATTCATGCTCCTCTTCTGATTGAGAGTACACAAGGATGTCGTCGATAAACACAATCACATAGATATCGAGGAAATCCTTAAATACTCTATTCATCAAATCCATGAATGCTGCAGGAGCATTGGTTAGTCCAAATGACATAACCAGGAATTCATAATGTCCATACCTAGTGCGGAAAGCCGTCTTCGGAATGTCCTCCTCTCGGATTTTCAACTGATGATAGCCCAAACGGAGATCAATCTTAGAAAAGACCGTCTTCCCCTGAAGCTAATCGAACAAATCATCGATCCTAGGTAATGGATATTTATTCTTCACTGTCAGCTTGTTCAATTCTACGTAATCGATGCACATCCTCATAGTTCCATCTTTCTTCTTGACGAATAAAACCGGGGCTCCCCAGGGTGACACACTAGGACGGATAAACCCTATCTCAAGCAATTCTTGGAGCTGAATCTTTAATTCCTTAAATTTAGCTGGAGCCATTCTATATGGAGCCTTGGAAACCGGTTCCACCCCTGGTGCCAAATCTATCACGAAGTCAATCTCCCGCTGAGGTGGTAACCCTGGAAGTTCTTCGGGAAAAACATCTAAAAATTCCCGAACCACCTTGATGTCCTCTGGCCGAATGGTATCTGGCCGAGTGGTGTCCACCACCACGGCCAGAAACCCTAAGCATCCACCATGCAATAATTCCCTAGCTGACATCTCTGAGATCACCAGGATCCAAGATCCCCGAACTGAACCAACAAACACGAATGGTTCTTCACTTTCCGGTTGGAAGATCATCATCTTCCTTTTGCGATCAATACTAGCCGAATATTTAGATAGGAAACCCATTCCTAAAATAATATCGAACTCTACTAGGCTCATCTCTATCAAGTTAACACTTAACTCTCTACCATCTATTCTGATCGGCATAGACCTAATCCACCTTTTTGAGATAACCAACTCTCCGCCAGGTAATAGGGTTCCAAACCCTGATTCATATCTATCATACGGTCTATCCAATTTACTAAAGACTCTGGCTGCCACATAAGAATGTGTAGCCCCAGAATCAAACAGTACTGAGTAAAACGAGTTATTAACAGAAAGCTGACCTGTTACAACTGAGGGGCTGGCATCTGCATCAGCTTGAGTGATGGCGAACACCCTAGCTGGAGTGGGTATCGCCGGAGCCCTCGGTCCTTCTGAGCGGAGCTGGGGACAATCCCTCTTGAAGTGTCCGGGCATACCACAGTGAAAGCATCCCTGACCTTTGCATTCACCCCGATGGTGCCTTTTGCAGCTGGGGCACTCGCGATAGGAGAACCGGGTCTCTGCAACCACTAGATCGACTACCTCTATTCTGGTTCCCCCGAAACCTCTTGTTCTGACTCGAGCCACCGGATGCAGTGGATGCTCTCCTCTTTTGGTGCATGGCCGAACCACTACTCCCCCTGCTAAAGCCTGATGCAGGAGGGGTAGGAGCCCCGCCACTCGCCGGAGTACTAGCTGACTCCGACATACACCCAACTGCGCCCTCAGCTCGCAGTGCCTTCTCCACCATCTAAGCATAGGTGGTCTTGTCGTCAGTGGTGATCATCAAATCATGCTTAATATTCGCATTTACTCCGTCCAGGTATTTCTCTTTGTTGCTGAAGTCGGTTGGCACTATTCCCGAGGCTAGCCTCGCCAACCGGTCGAACTGAGTAGTATACTTGGTCACGCTCATATTCTCTCGCTGGGTTAGGTGGGTCAACTCTTTCCTCTTGGCGCTTCTGACCGCCTCGTTATTATACTTGGCGTTGAAGAGTTCCTGGAACCTTTCCCAGGTCATAGTAGATATGTCATGGATCTGAGACACCATGTCCCACCAGACAAGAGCGTCTTCCTGGAACTGGAAGGTGGCACACACCACTCTGTCGTTCCCGGTGACACCCATAAAGTTCAGAATTTTGGTGAGCACCGTTAGCCACTGTTCGGCCTTCATTACATCTGGACCTCCCAGAAAGACCGGAGGTGCTTGCTTCCGAAACCTTTCCTACAAAGGTTCCATTCTGTTAGCCGCCACAACTATTTCGGCCTGAGCAGCAGGGGCGGGTGCCACTAGAACTACTGGCACAGGCACCGCAGGAGCCCCCTGCTGCCTCAATCTCTGAATCTCGAGGTCTTACTCTTCGATTCTGGCTTGCATTTCAGCAAACCTAACCTCCCAATTCTGGGCTCCCTGATCAGCTTGGGGAGCCTGGGCAGCCTGTGGCGGGTTCTCAACACACCGACCACGAGCCCTGCCTCTGGGACCTCTACCTCGGCCCCTAGCTGGCGGGGGAAACTGAGCTCCCTGACCTTGATTCGACCCTACAGAATTACCCTGGCTCCTGGTAGTCCGCGTGCCGTAAATCTAGTCGAAATCGCCTGCGAAACCAAGAGTTGGCATATCAGGTCGTATTCAAGGAGAGCTTACTAATGCCGCTTAATTTGGAAATTATAAACAAAACATGCGCATATTCTACTATCAGGCGACTAATATGCTTCCTATCAGGCTTTTCTTATTCATAAAATTAAATAAACTACTAAAGCAATAAAAGCTTACTGAACCGTAGAACGAGCTAACTGCTGATGATGATTGTACATGTCGTGACGATCTTCGGAAGACAACCTGGCGGCTCTAATACCAAATTGTAACACCCTAACTAGCATAGGTGTATGACGTGATTTTTAAACATGCTGTGCAGCTCGTTGCTAATCAACGAGGTTTATGAAAAACGTGATTAATTAAAATTTTTGCTTTTTAATTAAACTTGTAAAATATTTATACAAAATACTCGTGATCCCGATTACAAAACCATTTACAAAAGCTTACTGTCTATACAAAATATTTGTCGCCTAGCGACTAATTACAAAAATAGCCTCGCTGTCCCGATGATCGTACGCTCCAGGCCTAAAAGCCCCGACATGTACAATCTTCACCGGCTCGCTCGCGGTCCATCAGCTCTAGCCTTGCCCTTACCTACACATAAACATAGCACTGTGAGTCGACAGACTCAGTAAGAAAAGCATAATAATACTCATACATAAATCCCGGTCATGATCAGACGCCCATACCCCTGACCATAACCCTAACTGCCGTGTCCAACACGATACTGAGTCCCCCTAACTGCCGTGTCCAACACGGTACTGAGTTCTGAACGTTCATAGGGACGGTACTATTGACAAGTAACAGCCTAATCGGTCGAACCGGTCATACTCCGGCTGCTGGTCATACTCCAGCCTGTACCGACGTGTTACAGTATCAGCCTAATCGGTCGAACTGGTCATACTCCAACTGCTGGTCATACTCCAGCCTGTACCGACGTGATACGTCAAATAGTACGGAACCACCAACCTAAGTACCAGCCTATACTCGGTCATACTGGTCATATTCCAGCTGCTAGTCATACTCTAGCCTATACCGATGTGATACAGTGTCAGCCTAATCGGTCGAACTGGTCATACTCCAGCCTGTACCGACGTGACACAGTCGGATGGTTCGAAGCCAACATACATATCTAATGTAATCTAACAGGCTTCCTACATGCACGCTAAACATGTAATCTACATATGCATACTTTTATACTAATCTTACCTCAATTTCGAATTCAGGTGTGCCGGTCAACCTGACTGGAACTATCTGCGCGACGGATTAAAGGCTCCTAAACCATAAAAATCACAACACTATAAGTGATACGCTAAATCACTTCCCGAGGACTTAAACTAGGAACTACAAGTTTCCCCTATCGATAAAAAGCATGGCAATAACCCAAATAACATAAAATCGAGGAAAACTAGGGTTTCAGAAATTTCTCCAACCGGCAGACCAGTTGTCCAACCGAAATTTCGGTTCTGGGAATTTTCAAAACCCATCCGGAATTCCAGATGCACAACCGGAATTCCGGTTGCTCGCAGGCAGATTTTCAAAAATTCATAACTCAACCAAATCACACCCAAACAACCTCAAACCTTCCAGACCTGTTCTATAGGACCCAAATAACATATCTAAAGCAACAAAACCGAGCTTCACACACAGAAACTCATTTCACCATTAAAGGTCAAAGATTGAGTTCTAAACTCAAAACTTGACTAAACAACATAACAAGCATCAAACCTAGATTAAAACTACCTAAACATGCATACTAAAGCTGCAGAAAACCAAAACAAACTCATGCAATAATCACAGCCACCAAAATCTCAATTTCACTTTGAAAAACCAAACCTTTGTATAGAAAAATCGTAACTATAATCAATCTAACTATCAAGCACCACAAGTAGCTTAATTAACTTCAAATTATCATGCTTTAACTTCAGAAATAATCATCAAAATCCAGCAGCAAGAACAACTTAAAACTAAGCATGCAACCTACCATTTCTCTTCAAAAAAATTCAAGAACACATACAAGAAAGGTGTAGAAAACATACCAACAACTATGAACACATAAACTTGCTAAGGAGGGCTTGAAATCCAAGAGGAAAATCCTCTTTTCTTGCTGCTCAAAGGGGGCCGAAAGAGAGATGAAAAGAGAGAGAGTTTTGAGAAATTTTTTAATTTTTCTAACTTTGATTTTTGAATAAAAAAAAAGAATTAATATTACTCCCTTATATTTCAGCCAACACTTAATAAACTAAAACACATAATTCAACTAAATAAAGTCCACTAAAGGACAAAATATCATTGGGGCAAAAAGACCATTTTGCCCCTCCACACAAAAATAACATAATTAACACTAAAGGGGTATTTTTGGGAAATTCTAAATTCCCGGCCATTCCCGACATTCCCAATGTCTAATAAACCATCCCAACCTACTAACATACTAAGTTGTGATTTTACTGAGCCAAACACCGAGTTCCATGTTACCGGACACCGAAAATGCAAAATTATGAAAACTACTGAATGACATAAAATACATATCAGAATTCAATAATAACAGTATAAATAATTATTTAAATAGCTATAAATAATTTCATAATTAAACATGATTAACTGCTAATTTCCAAATTAAACTAAGTGGTCTTTACATGTTTGGAGAGTTATCTAGTTGTGACTTATTGTATTAGTCTGAAGCTTTAAGTTTCTTTTAAGACTAAATGATAAACATAGCAGACTAGTATTTGAAGTGAAAAATACTTACCAGAGATTAAGTAATCAAAATAAAGATACCATAAAATGTTATGAGGATTAAGAATTCTTGGCTCAAGTCATTCGAATAGACTGAACTAGAATTCTTTTATCTTATTCTCATAATTCTGATAAGTTATATCTATCGACATGAATGGTTAGATTTGCTTTTCAGAAATGTTCTTAAGTTCCTATCACAAGTGTCAACCTAATGAAGATGGGTAAAGAATTTTAAAATTCTCCCACTCAATTAAGGTAGTGTGATACATTTTCAAAGAACTTTTATAGGTATCCTTTTTACTACAACAGTAAAACTAAATTGGAACATACAATCAAGATCAAGGATTTATATTGATAATAGCTAACTTATTATATTACTTCCATGTTTAAGAAAATATGTGTTACATAGGGTATTGTGGATAAACTCCACCCCTAAGTATATAGAGATTATGACCCACCCCTAAAGGTTATAAAGATCATGATTCTTTAAGTGTTATAGAGATAATGTGGAGTTGAATACAATCCAGAGTTCATTAGATATAAAAGATCATTGAACTGCATAGTTTGCTTAACTTTTCTCCACCCCTATCAGATCAGAAGATCCTTTTATTAAACAAATTCTTAATAATTGTATTAGAATTAACAATTATTAATAAACACAGAAATAATTTCTAGTGTTTATTTAATATAACTCTATGAAGAGTTGTAAATATTATAAAATTTGCATCAATAATAAAAACACTTACACATACAAATATATAAATATAATGTGGTAATTTAGGTTTAAGATAAAGTAAATGAAGCTCAATCTCATAAATTGCAATTTTTTTGAAATAGAAAATAAAATAAAATATTATTAATATTAAAACAAATGTATTGCAACAATATGAGAAAAATAGGGATAAAAATCCCTAACTAAAATTCGAAATCCAAATTGTCTTTAAACTAAAATAATTAATTCAAAATTAGATAAATGAGCTTCATCTTCATCTTGCACGATCTTCACCCTTTTGTCCAGCTTTCCGATCTAACTCACTAAGATAGCATCTGAGTTCAAGTTGCTTGGCTTACAAGAAGAAGAAACAAATAAACAAAGTTAGTCCAGAATCAATAATCCAATTGGATAATAATTCACTAAAACTCTTAAAGTTTATAGAAAGAAATACCTTGTTTCTTTGCAAGAAGTTTAGGACATTGGGGTTTCCAATGACCTTTTTCATTGCAGTAGAAACACTTTCCTTTGAGTGCATCACCAGAAGCTGCAGCCTTTTTGTTTTTCATGGCTTTGGCACGCTTCTTGGTGTTTCTCCACTTCTTCTTAGGTTTGGGTTTAGAAGCAGAGGCAACATTTGCCTTAGGTTTGACCGTCCCATTACCATTCCCTTAATTTTGAGGCTTACTCCCTTTCTTCTGGGGGCCTCCAATAAAATTTTCATATGTCTGAAGGTCATTGACTAACTCATGAAAGTCTATGTCCTTTTTATTCATGACATAATTTGATGTATAGGGCAGAAATGATGGAGTCAGACTATTCAAGATAAGGCTTACTTGAGTAGTGTGATCCATTTCAACACCATGATCATGGGCTTCTTGGAAATAACTTGCCATGAGGAGAACATGATCATGCACGTTTTGGGGGGGTTCCATCCGTGCATTGATGTATTGCTTAGTGGCGTCAAAGCGAGACTGAAGAGATGCCTTACCGAATAGCTCAGTTAACTTCGTCATAACTTCAGCAGCCTTTTCGGTTTTAGAAAACTGAGTTTTAAGGGTGTCAACCATGCTGGAAAGCATGAAGTATAGAGCTTTGTCGTTAGCTTTCTACCAACGCTCATACATTTCTTTCAAAACTTTGGTTGCATTGTCCCCTGGCACTTCTGGAGACGGCTCAGTTAACACAAATAAGGCACTTTCTCCTATAAGAGCAATATTAATGTTCTCATTCAATTTTGGAAAGTTAGATCCATTTAGCTTATTTTCGGTCAAGAGTGATAACATGGAATTCATCATGGTTATACAGGATACTATAAAATAATAAATAGAAATCAATAATGGTGTAACACAAAATCCAATTCAGAAATTATAAGCACATAGCATGTATGAATGATAAGAGAAAATACAAAAAAAATGAATCCTAAATAATTTCCAAGGTTTTCAACAAACTGATATGAGTGTCCCATTTAGGCGAGAGTCAAAGCTACCATCTATTGAATAGAGTTGTCAGCTCATCTAAAATGTTAAACATTCTAGCAACCTTTTATTCGATCAAGATTGGAATCCAGCGTTGTCCCGTTTAGGCGAGAGTCAAGGCTATTCTATCTTATGAGCTTCTACCATTGTTTCATTTGCAAGTCAAATATAGTCGCCACCATTAGGGTGATCCATACCATATAAAACACTTACAAAGCTACTTATCTTTCGAGATTAAACGGTACGAACTTGCTAATGAACGTTCTTCCATTAGGGAGGATTACTCACTAAAACAAACGCTATGTAAAACAAACAATGGAGATCGAATATCTTAATAATAATAAAGCTCATTCTTTAAAATGTATTTTCTTTATTATTTTAATATAATATATTCATTAAATACGAATTTAGAATTAAAATTCTAAATTAGAATTTAATTTAATATTGATAAAATTATACTTAGATGGTGATTGAAATAAATTGAATTATTTCCATCTTAGTGGCAATTTTTATATATAAATATTAAGAAAATTAATTTAAGTTGTATTAATTTAAATTAATTTGCAACTCAAAATAAATTTTCATGAGAATATATTTATTGTATTTTGAAAAAGAAAGTACAAAAACTTATTTTTGAAATACTTAAATAGTAATTGTTGACCGAGGTTTTCGGCAACTAATAAAATATGAATATAATAATGAGCTATAAGAAAGCGAGATGAAGACTTTTTACGTGGTTGGGGCGTTAATGAGCCTTAGTCCACGAGCCACTGATATTTATGGATGTCTTTAATACAGATCTTACACTTGGGAGAATGTTTCTCTCTTTAATACAAAGAATGTTCTTGGTGAGTTTTTTCTCTGTTTGCTCTTAAGCAGCCAAGATTCTCCGACCCCCTTAAATGAGCTTTGAGGGGGTATTTATAGTGTTTTAGTGGGGCAATCCCTAGAATTGTACTTACACATGTGTCTGTAAGTATCCATAAAGTTGGGCATTTCCGATGAATATACCATGGGTGCTGCATGGTCAAATCCCTAGGTGCTGTAGGGTTTTTATGGAGAATGTCCTTTTTGTCTTATGATTGACGTGACTCTTCGCAGAGTAGCCGTCGCTAGACTTAAACGATCATTACTGTAGCGCTGCTGTTTGGGGGATGTGCCGTCAGACTTTATTGCGTGTACAGTCCCAACACGCTTCCTCCCATGCAGCATTAAATGCGACTTGATGTCTCGGGAGAGACCTGACACATCCCGGAGTGCCTTTGAGCTATGCTTGCTTCCGGGAATACCTTGTATTCCGGGTGCATCTTCCGGGACCTATGCGAATAACGCTTCCTGGTGTCATACAAGGACTTAGCAGTTCTTTCTTAAGTAATTTGATCCACGTGTCCCTTCCTGACTGGTCCACGTATATTGGGCGATTTTAGGAGCAACATTTACCCCCCAAGCCTTGTTTACTTAGCAAAAATAAACCAAGGCTTGTCCAAGTGTCTCCAGTTGACTCCTCGTTTCCCCAGCTCGGGTCTCGAGCGCGTGGGGGGCACATTAAATGAGGTTATTTAATGCGATACTACGTTTGTTCGTAGGAATGTTTCCAGCCGCCTCCTCGGTCTTACGATACGATGTGGGGCGCGTGAAGGTGTGTTTAATAATGGCATTAAATGCAGTGATTCACTTTTGCAGAGGTCGATTCGTTTCACGCCCCATAATTGATGCGGCGCATTGATGGTGTCAGGCGGATACTCAAACGTTTGCACCGCCTTAATGGCGGATTGATCTGGCCCGTTGATCTGTTGGGAATTCGAATCGTGCGCTTCCCCAACCATACGATTGGTAGGTGAAGACGCCTGTTCCTCATGCATTTTTGCCTATAAAAGCCACCACCTTTCCTTCATTTCGGTTACTTTCCATTCCTTACCATTTTTGCTTGAATTTCTTAGAGAGAAAAATTTCCTCAAAGTAGCACAAATCGCCTTAACACTTGAACATTTTCTGTAATCTTCCAGTGTTCGATTTCGCCAGCGCTTCTCAACTCTCGCTCAACCATACCCAGTACCCCCAGTTCAACAATCATCTGTAAGTTTTTCGCATCTTTAGGCACTAGCATGCTTACATTTATTTTGTTTGTTTTCTGGGTTCGTACTCAGAGATTTCTGGAGTGTGAGTGTTTGAGCTCTTTGAGTTCTGCTCTTACGTTTTACTGTATTAGTTGTAGTCGTGCAGTTTTGTTTGAAGAAGGCCGTGTGTCCTTCGTTTAGCATTTGCTTAGGGCATAGGAAGACTTTTCTTTTCCTTTTTGCAAAACCACTTTTACTGTGATTTTACTGCACCCGACACTTGTTCAGGGATTCTCTTTCGAGTTTCCCAGGTGACACGTGTCCGGAGGGGGCCTCTTTCCAGCGGTTAGGGGACCCCCACTCCCTTTTTCCTGGTTTAGGGTTTGATATGGGGCCTAACTGCTGGGTTTTTTCTTTACGTTTTTCTCAGAGCATATCATGTACGCACGGCTCAAAGTCCTCGAAGAAGAAGGGGAAGAGTATTGCCACCCTGGAGGAGGTTTCTCTGGGACCTGTTGCCCAGGAAGGGTACAAGTCCCGCGCCACTGGCTGGGAGGCGGCCGAGCTTCGATCGACCCTGACCTGCCCTCACCAGTTGGAGAACATCATTAACGTAGCTGGAATCAAACCCTCTACCTCAGGGACCTTCCACCGGCCTCCTCGTGACTCGGAGACACCCAACCTCAACTATGATGGCTTCGGGGCTTGGAGTCAGACCCATCTGATGGCCGGTGCTATGCTCCCGCTCCAGGACTATTTTGTTGATTTTCTTGTATTTGTCGGCCTTGCGCCATACTAACTTATTCCTCAAGCATACCGCCTGCTCACGGAGTGGGTGCGGATCCCACCTTACCAGCGGACGCTCACCACTCAGGCGTTCCTTCGAAGGGCCCAAGCCTTCGCCTCTTACGACCATGCCGATCTTGACGTCGGGGGCTTGGTCACCACGGAGAATTGTAGAAAGGCCAAACTTATCCTTTCTCACCAATCCGTGGATGACTCCAACCTTTCCAAGGTTATCTGCCCTAACGTGAGGGCGCCAGTCGCGGAGAAGGCCTTCCGGGATGAGCTTATTGCTACGGCAGAGAAGAAGTATCAAGATTATCTCTACCGGAAGGCCCAGGAGAAGGCGTATTCCAGTGCCCAGGCTGCCTCTGGGAGAGGGCTCCGCGTGGGGAGCCCGGTGGTGCGGAGGAGCCAAGCCATTGGCGGGAAGTCCGAAGCTAAATTTTTTGATAAGATACTTCAAGAAGAGATTGGAGGTCCTTCCGCCGGGGGACCTCTTCGTCTTGAAGGTTCTTCTGAGAACCAGACTTCCCGGCCTCAGCCTTCAGTCCCCGAACCAAACTCGGGCGCTCCTGGTGCTAGCACTTCTGGTGCTGGTGGTAAGTCTCCTTTGATAATTCAATATGTCCCTTCTGTTGATGAGTATACCAGTCGTAGGCCCATAGGGTTCGATGAGCGTCTCCGTAGGTTTAAGATGCCGTCGACCCGGTGGGGGGATCATTTGAAGGAGTTTTATTTTACAAACTTAGGAGATTACCTAGGTCGGTCCCGGATGGGTCCCGGCCCTCCGGAACCTATTCCCTTAGGTCCGTCGGCTTACATAGCGTCCAGCTGGTTTCGGCCCTCGGACAGTTATCTTGGAGACGATGCTGCCAGCATTAAAGTTCAGGACTTTGCTAGGGCCGAACTAGGGAGTCCGGGTAGGAGTAGTTTATTTACTGCGCCTTTTTGTAAGTAGTTTCTCACGGACTTTTAACACTTGCTTGCTTTATTGGAACAGGTACCTCCATGGATGCCATCCTGGAACGGCTGGCTGGGGTCCATACTCCGGTGGCTCCTCCGGCCTTCACCCCCTCTCCCCCAGCCCCTTCCTTGAAGGTTTCTTCCGGCGCTCCTCCCGAAACCATCGACTTGGTGGATGACGAGGAGGTGCTTTCGGGAGAAGGCCAGGGGAAAGGGTGGGACTTCTCGGAGGAAGCCGCCGAGGGTGCTGGAGACCCTCAAGCTCTCCCAGTGGTAGCAGAGGAGGACGAGGAGGAGTCTGAAGTGGCTCTGATCCGCAAGCGCAAGGGCAAGATGATTGCCCAAGACGAGCCGAAGAGGCCTCGGAGGGCCGACACTCCCGCTCATGGCCTAGACGGCGGGGTGTCTCCAATGGAGGAAAATCCTGCTCCTCCTCGCATTGAGCTTATCCCGATTCCGGGGGATGAGGCGAGGCAGGAGCTTCGCATAGCCAAGCACAACTACGCTATGGACGAGTACTCCCAGGGATATGCCGATGTGGAGGCCCTCAGGAGGATTCTGCGGGCGGAGGTTGAGGCGAGCATTAACCATCCGGACTATCATGATCCGTGGAACCTCAACCTGGATCCTTTGGCGGACTGGTTCCGTCCCCTCCTAGGGCCCACTCTGGCTCCTTTTGCCGCGGAAATGACTGGTGAGTTCGCTTCTCAGCTTACACGCTGTGCGCCCAAGCGGTTTGC
The DNA here is from genome assembly GCF_029168945.1 of Cannabis sativa. Classification (NCBI taxonomy): domain Eukaryota; kingdom Viridiplantae; phylum Streptophyta; class Magnoliopsida; order Rosales; family Cannabaceae; genus Cannabis; species Cannabis sativa. The sequence continues at coordinate 79,624,441 of NC_083603.1, read as the reverse complement.
CACTTGCGCTTCCCTGAACTCTATCTTCCAAGTCCAGGACCTCAGCCATTCCCTCACAGTGGTAAGTACTTTGCAATTTCTTACGTTTCCTTTTTGGTGTTTGTATTTTGTTTTCTTCCTTTGAGGAATTTTTCCTTACATCCCATTATGGCTCAGCTTGCAGCTGAGGCTGGTCGCCTCTCCAAGAACATCATAAGCCATGGCTTCGCTCTGTCCGATTTTGGGGACATGAATGACGTCAAGAAGGTCCTTCAAGACCTTACTGCGGAGAGGCAGATCTACCAGGAGGCCGCCGAGCGCCAGGAGGCTGCGGCCAAGGCTAAGGAAGAGAGGGCCAAGGCCAGGGAGGAGGAGGCCATCCGGAGGGAGGCTCAGGCGGAGGACATGATCCGGGCGGGAGCCCGGCGGAGAGGCGGGATGGAGGCCCATCATCGGGGAGGAGCCGAGGGCTCAGGCGGGGGCTGCCGAGAAGGCTAGGCGGGACCTTCGGGAGGCCAGGGAGGCTTTGGACGAAATGGCCGCCAAGGTGAAGTCTCTAGAGGAGACTCACCAGTCGGATATTGAATCCAAGGCCGCTCTGGCTGCGGAGTTGAAGGAGCTTCGGGACTATAAAGATTAGTCTATTAGGAAGGCCAAGAGGGCCGAGCTCCTTTCTCCCGTCTCCTGTGCCCGGTGCCCGAAGCGCTTTGATGATGGTGTCTACATGGCTTGGGCCACCAACGATCAGAGTATCAAGCTTTCTTTCTATCCCAAACCCGAGGACATGATTGCCAAATTTCGGGAGAAGAAGAAGAGACTTGATGCCGAGCTTGAGGCACGGATCGGACCTCGTCTTCCGCCGCGGGCTGACTGAGCTGCCCTATTATTGACCCAGATTGTACCCGTTCTTTTCATAACTCCCTTTTTTTTTTTCTTTGTACATACTTGCTGCTGCCTTAGAACAGCTTACTTACAGGCGGCAGCCTTTATTTAAAGGGGAGACAATTTAAGGCCTGTCCCCGGGCCATTTATATGTGTATGACCTAACCTTTGGGTTAGGATATTTTATTATATATATTTTTTTTTTCTTTATATATATGTGCGATCTTTTTTCCACACTTTATATATTTCAACCTGTCCTTTGGCTCAAGATTTCATACTTACGCCTTTTATTTTTGCGCATATTTTTGACCTGCCCTTTGGGTCAGGATATTTTACTTAGCTTAACCTGCCCTTTGGGTCAGGATGTTTTACTTAGCTTGACCTGCCCTTTGGGTCAGGATATTTTACTTAGCTTAACCTGCCCTTTGGGTCAGGATGTTTTACTTAGCTTGACCTGCCCTTTGGGTCAGGATGTTTTACTTAGCTTGTTTTTGTTTGTCCGTGCGGTATACCCTAGTACCCCCCTGAGTGGCATAGAAACTTTGTTTTTAAGGCACTCAGTTTTATTTAATATAGAGGAGGCATACATTTGGACGGTACAAACCCTTTGAACAAAAGCTAAGTTTAATTCGCTACTGGTAGTATTTTCTGAGGTGATCAGCATTCCAGGCTCTTGGGACAGTAGTTCCGTCCATTCTTTTCAGTTTGTAAGTGCCAGAGCCGATTTCGTCCTCGATTTCATATGGTCCTTCCCAATTTGGTCCAAGTACCCCCACTCCGGGTTCTTGGGTGGCTAGGAAGACCCTTCTTAGGACCATGTCACCGATAGCGAATTTTCTGTTTTTAACCTTGGAGTTAAAATATTTGGTCACCTTCTTTTGATAAGCGGCCATCCGTATTTGGGACTCATCCCGGAGTTCTTCGACTTGATCCAGAGCTTCTTGGAGCGGGGCACGATTGGTGGCGGATCATAAGTCGTTCTCTGTGGGATGGGAATAATGTTTCCACCGGGACCATTGCTTCACAACCGTATGCCATTGAGAACGGCGAGTGACCGGTTGTGGTTACGGGGGTCGTCGGTAGGCCCACAATACCCTTGGCAATTCTTCGGGCCGATTATTTTTACAAGCCGGCGGCTTCTTTTTCAAGGTGACCTTTAGGATTTTATTATTTGCCTCACTTTGGCCGTTTGTTTGAGGCGGGCTACCGCGGAGAAGCTTTTCACTACTCCGTGTCGGTTGCGAAGTCGATAAATTCCTCGCAATCAAATTGCTTTCCATTGTCTGAGACTATTTTGTGAGGTAAGCCGTATCGACACACTATGTTTTTGACAACAAAGTCCAACGCCTTCTTAGCGGTTATTGTCTTCATAGGCTCAGCCTCTGTCCATTTGGTGAAGTAGTCTACTGCTACTATTGCATACTTTACTCCTCCTTTTCCCGTAGGTAGAGACCCGATGAGATCTATGCCCCAGACCGCGAAGGGCCAGGGGCTTGTCATCAGCGTGATCTCATTTGGAGGAGCTCTCGGTATGTTCGCGTACCTTTGGCACGAGTCACACTTTTGGACATAGTCTATACAATCTTTTTTCATTGTTGGCCAGAAGTATCCCTGCCTCAATATTTTCTTTGAGAGGCTGGGTCCTCCCGTATGATCTCCACAGAACCCTTCGTGGACCTCCAGCATGATTTGTCTAGCTTCAGGGTCCGATACACACCTTAAATAAGGCATGCTGAGTCCTCTCCGGTAGAGAATTTGGTCCATCATTACATAACGATGAGCACGATGCGAATCTTTCGAGACAGTGCCCTCTCTTGGGGCAACTCACCTGTGGTTATGTATTTTATGATGGGGACCATCCAGCTGGGTTCTTGCCCAACCGTTTGTGTGGCCTCTTTTATTTTGATGCTTGGCTCTGCCAAGCGTTCCACGGGTACTACCCCCAGCTCTTCGATCTCACTATCCGAGGCTAGCTTAGCCAGACAGTCCGCATGAGCGTTCTTTTCTCGGGGGATTCTTTCTATTTTATAGTCCGTGAACTCGTGGAGCAGTTCTCGGACTATTGTTACGTACGCGGCCATTCTTTCGCCGCGGGTTTGGTATTCTCCGGATACTTGGTTTACGATCAACTGGGAATCACTGTAGATTTCCACCCTCTTGGCTCCTACAGCTTTAGCCAATCTTAGTCCCGCTATCAGGGCCTCATACTCGGCTTCATTATTCGAAGCTGTGAAGTTGAATCGGAGTGCTGCCTGGAGCCGCAACCCAGCGGGTGATATCATAGCCACTCCGGCTCCCGAACCGTTTTCGTTCGAAGCTCCATCCACGAATACTCTCCAAGTGGGAATGGGTGGCTCCGGAGTATTGGCTGTTGCCTCGGCTTCATTACATTCGGTGATGAAGTCTGCCAAGGCTTGGCCTTTTACAGAAATCTGAGGCACGTAATGCAAGTCAAACTGACTCAGTTCCATTGCCCATTTGAGGAGTCTTCCGGAGGCTTCAGGTTTCTGGAGGACTTGCCGGAGTGGATGATTGGTCAAAACTCTGATTGGATGGGCTTGGAAGTATGGTCTCAACTTCCGTGATGCCATCAGGAGGCAGAATACTAGTTTTTCAATGACCGGGTACCTTGTCTCGGCCCCTATCATGCGTTTACTAACATAGTACACGGGATGCTGGATTTTTTCTTCCTCCCGGACCAATGCAGCACTGACCGCATGTTCGGAGACGGCCAAGTAAAGGAACAGGTCTTCTCCAAGGACGGGCTTTGATAGGATAGGAGGTTTGGCCATATGGTCTTTTAACCTTTTGAATGCCTCTTCACATTCGTCCGTCCACTCGAACTTTTGGCATTTCTTCAGTATATTGAAGAAGGGTATGCACTTGTCCGTGGATCGTGAGATAAAACGGCTCAACGCGGCCACCTTTCCGGTCAGACTTTGCACGTCCTTATGCTTCTTGGGGGACGGCATGTCCAAGAGAGCTTGAATTTTCTCCGGGTTCGCCTCGATCCCCCTTTGGCTGACTATGAAGCCCAGGAATTTTCCCGACTTGACTCCGAAAGTACACTTCTTCGGATTGAGCTTCATGCCGTATCTCCGGACGACTTCGAAACATTCTTCTAAGTCGTCTGCATGGCTATTGCATGCTTTGGATTTGACGAGCATGTCGTCTACATATACTTCCATGTTTCGTCCCAGGAGGCTTTTAAACATCCGGTTAACCATTCTTTGATAGGTTGCTCCGGCGTTTTTCAGTCCGAAAGGCATGACTAGGTAACAGTATACCCCCTTATCGGTCCTGAAGCTAGTGCACTCCTGGTCTGCCGTATGCATCTTTATTTGATTGTACCCAGCATAGGCATCCATGAAAGATAGCAGTTTAAATCCGGAGGTGGCGTCCACCATCTGGTCAATCCTGGGCAGCGGAAAGCAGTCATTTGGGCAGGCTTTGTTTAGATCTGTGAAATCTATGCAAACCCGCCAAGTTCCGTTCGGCTTGGGCACCAGGACCGGATTGGCCAGCCATTCCGGATAGTATACGTCGCGGATCATGCTGTTGGACAAAAGTTTATCCACCTCTTTCTCTAAAGCCTCGGCTTTCGCCGAGTCGAGCGGGCGTCTCTTTTGTTGTATAGGAGGCATGTCCGGGTTGACGTTGAGGACATGGGTGATGACATGAGGGCTGATGCCGGTCATGTCCTCTTGGCGCCATGCAAAAACATCAATGGCGCCCTTCAGTGTTTTTATTATTTTATCCTTTTCCTCCGGATCTAGGCCTCTCCCTATCCGGAGTACTTTGGTGGAGTCGTCGCCGGACACTGGGATCTCTTCGACGTCCTCCATTGGTTCTACAACCCTTTCGGATCCTATACGAGGATCCAACTCGTCTTCTTCAGCCTTCTCTACTTCAGGGGGCCCCCGGACCATGAGCACTGGCAAGTGGGTGGCAACGTTGTAACATTGCCTGGCCTCTCCTTGGTTTCCCCTTACCGTTCCGACTCCGGCTTCCTGAGTAGGAAATTTTAGGCATAGGTGTCGGATAGAAGTTATTGCACCAAAGTCGACGAGGGCCGGTCGGCCTAAGATTGCGTTGTAGGCTGTTGGACAGTCCACCACCACGAAGGTGCAATACTTAAACGTGCTCTGTGGAGTGTCCGGGCATAGGGTAACTGGGTGCCTGACTTTTCCCATCGGGATTAGAGTTGTCCCGTTAAACCCTGTGAGCTGCGATCCGCTAGGAGAGAGGTCCCGGTCGGTCAACCCTATCGCAGTGAAGGCCTCTTTGAAGAGCAAGTTCACGGAGCTTCCATTATCAATCAGGACCCTGGCCACCACTTTATTTGCAATGGGGGTCTCTATGACCAGCGGGTCGTGATGAGGAAAACGCACCGTCTTGGCGTCTTCTTCCGTGAACGTTATGGGTTGGTCCATTAGCCGAGGCCTTTGAGCTGGGAGTTGAGTGACCTCCCACACTTCACTGTGCCTTGCGGCCTCGGCATATCTCTTTCGCTCCTTCCGAGTGTTTCCTCCGATATGGGGACCTCCGGAGATCATGGCTACCCGTCCATTAGGCCGAGGCGGTAGTCCGGGTATATGCTGGGTATCACCTGCGGGAGCGGTGGAGGCAATACTCCTGCTGTACCCCCTGGTGTCCCCGAAGGCATGCCCCCGGCCACCTGCCCCGGGTTAAGGTGGGGTAACCTATTTTTGATCCACTCATAGAGGTGGCCCAACCGGATCAGATTCTCAATCTCATCCTTGAGATTTTTACACTCGTTGGTGCTGTGACCGATGTCATTGTGATATTCGCACCTTTTGCTCGGATCTCTCCGGGAGGCATCCTGTACAAAGGCTGGGGTCTCCGGTAATGCGTATTCTGCCTTGTGGCAAAATAGACACGTTCCTGAGAGTCCGTGAGCTCTGTGTACTGGGTGTATTGGGGTGTATACCCCTTCTTTTGGCGCTTCTCTCCCGTTCGGGTGCTGCCCTTGGAAGACCTCTTGCTTCTAGACCCTTGAGTGGGGCCTGTTAAGCTAGCGGTTGGGGCGATGCAATGAAGGAGCCCGTCCATTCACCCGGACGGATTGCGTAATGGGAAGATGCGGGGGCGAGCTTGCCCTTGGTTGTACTCGGGAGTGGCAGAAGCTGTATGCCACTAACCGGAGGGGTCGCGGTCGGGACGAGTGCAGGGGCGATACTCTGGCATGTATCCTGCCATCCGGTTGGATAATAGCCCCGTAAGCCACGATCCGGGCTTCTTCGAGGTTAATATATTTTTGGACTCGCTTCACGGAAGTCTTGAAGGCTAGCGGCGCCTTCTTGCTGTAATTCGTTCCGAAGGGAGTCCCGGTACGGATTCTGCTTGGAGAAGCGCAAGGCGTTGTCCGTCGTCAACCTTCTTGGTCTTCGAGGCTTCCTCTCGGAACCTCTTGATGTAATTTTTCAAAGTCTCGGTGGGTAGTTGCTTGATGTTAGTCAAGGCACTAACTTCAAATTTACCTTCTGGCGGCGACAAATTGCCTCCGGAAGTTGGTTTGGAGTTTGTTCCAACATCCCACCGATCCTGGTTCTAGTTTCTTGAACCACTCCTCCGCCGAACCGCTCAGAGTGAGGGGGAAGCATAGGCACTTGGCGTCATTGCTGACCCGCATGAGCATCATGACTCGGTTGAATCGTGACGGGTGATCCTTTGGGGTCGGAGTTCCCAGTATATGCCGCCATTTCGGGCATTTTGAAGTTTTTAGGGAGCTCCGCCTCCAGGATATGCTTGGCGCAGGGCTCCCGGTCCTCACTGTCCGAGTCGGAGTCATCTCCCTTCTGCCTTCGGGAGACTCGGGCAATATATTTTCGAAGGCTGGCAAGCTCTGCCATAATCCCTTCGTTTACAGTACCCGAGGAGACTTCGGGTACGTATCTTTTGATCAAGGTGATCCGGAGGTCACCTTGATTCCCATTGATTTGATTTCTCAAATCAACGGGTGGACATCTCTGTCCTCCTCTTCCTCTACCCCCCGGTTCCTGGTGCACGGAAACGCTCTTTCGGTCCCCTCGATCCTGAGGGCCAAGACTCCCTCTTTGGGGCTTGCCCCTCTGCGGACCTTTCCCTTTAGGGAAATCTGAGCGGACCTTGCGCGGATCCTGCGCCTTTTTCTTCCGACCAGGGGCAGAAGTAGGGTTTTTTGTTTGGTTTTCCTCAGCGGGGTGCCTTATAGGGCTAGGTTCCCTAGGCCTTTGTTGCTGGGAATTGGGCGAAGACGTAGCTGGCTCCCCATCGAGTCCAGCGGCCATTGCCTTGGGATGCACGTGAATGCCAGCTGCCTCCATGGCTTTTTGCATGGCTAGCATCACCTCATGCATCTTTTGATTTTGCACTTTTTGAGCTTCGATCTCAGCTTCGTGATCGATGGCTTTTTGTCTGAGGAGCACCAGCTCTTGGTAGCTTCCATCATCGTAAGCGTATTCGTCGAGGTGTTCCTCGTGGTTTTCATCTGGAACTTCTTCCTCGGACTCCTCTGCTGCCCTTGAGGCTACATCCTCTTCGTTGGGATCTTGAGCGTCTTCTAGAGGGCGAGGGTGACGTGTAGCTCTTGTCTCCACCATTGTTGTGAAGTTAAATGCTTGTTGCGAAGCAGCTTTCCTCAGCTCTCAATGAAAGCACCAAAATGTTGACCGAGGTTTTCGGCAACTAATAAAATATGAATATAATAATGAGCTATAAGAAAGCGAGATGAAGACTTTTTACGTGGTTGGGGCGTTAATGAGCCTTAGTCCACGAGCCACTGATATTTATGGATGTCTTTAATACAGATCTTACACTTGGGAGAATGTTTCTCTCTTTAATACAAAGAATGTTCTTGGTGAGTTTTTTCTCTGTTTGCTCTTAAGCAGCCAAGATTCTCCGACCCCCTTAAATGAGCTTTGAGGGGGTATTTATAGTGTTTTAGTGGGGCAATCCCTAGAATTGTACTTACACATGTGTCTGTAAGTATCCATAAAGTTGGGCATTTCCGATGAATATACCATGGGTGCTGCATGGTCAAATCCCTAGGTGCTGTAGGGTTTTTATGGAGAATGTCCTTTTTGTCTTATGATTGACGTGACTCTTCGCAGAGTAGCCGTCGCTAGACTTAAACGATCATTACTGTAGCGCTGCTGTTTGGGGGATGTGCCGTCAGACTTTATTGCGTGTACAGTCCCAACACGCTTCCTCCCATGCAGCATTAAATGCGACTTGATGTCTCGGGAGAGACCTGACACATCCCGGAGTGCCTTTGAGCTATGCTTGCTTCCGGGAATACCTTGTATTCCGGGTGCATCTTCCGGGACCTATGCGAATAACGCTTCCTGGTGTCATACAAGGACTTAGCAGTTCTTTCTTAAGTAATTTGATCCACGTGTCCCTTCCTGACTGGTCCACGCATATTGGGCGATTTTAGGAGCAACAGTAATTACTTAGAAAAAATACTTCAAACAAAAATATCACCTATCTAGATTTTTCTTTGACTAATTAATTCAATCTCTAATAATATACTTTAATTCATTTATTTTAAATTAATCAATGAATGAAAAAATTATTGATTTAAGTTGGTCCAAGAATTAATTAAAATAAATAATTAATTTACAACTTAATTTATTTTTCAAGATAAATTCAAAATCATCTTGTATTATGAAATATAATTTCGAAATTGATTAAAAATAAAAAAAAATATTTTGAAAATTATTTAAATTTAAGTTGAAAAATTAAATTTCAACTAAAAAATAATTTTCTATTTAATTAAGTGTCATGAAAAAGAAGTATTTAAGTATCATGATGAAAATCAACTTAGATATTTAATTTTTTAATTTAATTAAATGTATTAAATTCAAGAAATAAATAATTAAGTGTAGGGAAGGCTTAATTATTAATTTCTAGTTTAATACTAGGAAAAATATACTTAAATAAATTGTACCAAAATTAATTATTTAAATAATTAATTTCACAATGTATAATATTTTCCTATTTAATATTTGAAATAATAAGTAGTCTAGAAATAACTATCTAGAAAATATCTTATTTCACTAAGTATCTTTTCCACAAAATTTGAAAAAATATCAATTTCAGCTGTTATAGAAAAAATCTAGAACTTAAATATTTTTAAATTTAAATTTAACTAAATATAAAAAATTAAGTTGTAACCACTTAATTTGAAAAATATTCCATTTTAAGTTTAAAACTAACTTAAAAAATATCTTAAGAATATTTAATAACTAACGCCTAGAATTCCTCAACTTAATTTTAAATTTAAATAAAATATTCAAATTTAAGTTAGATATAAAAAATCAGTTAAAGTAACTAATTTATAACTTAAGTAGGAATATTTAATTAAATAAGCTCCAAAAAGAATCTAGTTAGTTAAAATTCTTTATTTAATTAAATACAAGAAAAATACAAATAGTTTGTCTAGAAATAATATCTAAAACTAAGAGTGTTTTTCTTAAAATTAACTTTAAAATATTAAAATAAAAATGAATTTCATATATTTTAAAAGTTAATTATGTTGCTAATCAATTTTATTAGGTTAAACTAATTTAATTAACCTAGCACAGTTATTCAAATCAGGCAAATGAGCCTTCACAATTGGGGTAGTTCATGTGAGGGGGTGCTGGGTTCAGTATGTCGTACCCACTTCTATGGCTCCCAACTCTCACACAAGGCCCAAAAGAGAGGAATTTAACCTTAAAATAAAGAACTGTTATTAATTGAATAGGTCCAAAAACTAAATGGACCTAAATAAAATCTATCATGGTGTGACATTTTATTTAGCAACAACCTATATGCATTTATATAATAAAATAAACATATAGCCTCACACAGGCACACATTTGGATGGATCCTATCATGTTGCTAGGTCATACACAGATGAAAGAAGATTGTAAAATATACCTGTTACAAATTATTTTCTTGACCAATTGAACCATGGGTTAAAATTAGATCATTGGATCTGTCGACAAGTTAACCATGGCTATTTGCAATCAAGCAATAATAGGTTTTATAAAACTTACACATAAGCGAAAATACATACTCCTGCAACAAGGTTCACTGGATAATTGGATGTAGGATTTATTTAATTTTTAAATAATTCAATTTCGAAAAATAATTAAATAATAAAAAAAATATTTATTTTCAAAAAAAATTATATATAATAAAAATATATATTTTTGAAATTAAATAAAATAATATTTAAAACTAAACCTACAATTTTGAAAAATTAGGTTTCAACTAACATAAATATCATTTCAAAATTTGCTAACTACTTAAAAAAAATAATGTTATTTTATAAATTAATTATTCAATAAATATTAAAAAAGATAAATAAATATCTTTTTTCAGATTTTATAGTTTAATTTAAATAAATAAAATAACAAAATTTAAAAGTTAGCAAAATATCTTACTTCTATTCAAAATATCATGATTATAGTTATCTTATTTTAAATTTAAATAAGGTCAAATTATTTTAAAAAAAATCAATTTTAAAAAAAATTAATATCTGACCATAAATTTAAAAATAAGATAAGATATAATCAAATTTAAAAATAAGATAAAAAATCAAGCAAAAAGATAGATATTTAGTTGTTTTGAAATTCAAATTACACTAATATCATGAATTAAATTAAAAAAAAATTAATTAATTTAATTATGATATTTAGAATTGAAATAGGAATAGTAAATGTGTAAATACAAAACTACACAAAAAATTGAAAATTAAATCCATGAAATAGCATGAAAAATTGAAGAAAAACGAAAAAAAATGTGAGCTGTACGGATAGTATGCTGTGCACTGCCGAGAAAACTCGGCACAGGGGAGGAGCTGCAGCATTTACGCGCGCAGAGAAGGGCTTTAAGACACCCTTGCGTGTGTTGCTTGGACAAAATCTTGTCCGAACACGCGTATGACCGAGGATCACTCGGTTCCGCGTGCGCGTGGGTTAGTGCTTTATCCCGATATTTTTTCGAAACTTCAAAAAATCATAACTAATTCAAATCAAATCGAAATTGAGTTCTGTAAAAAAGTAAATTGCTTAATTTTTTCCATACTATCAAACAAAAATAATTTTAGAAACAGAATTTCAATTATTTGTCACGAAAATTCACAAAAATCAATCAATCATCATATAACACACAACACAACATGAAACCATCCAAAACACAAACAAATCGTTTTAAAGTCCAAATTTCTTGCAAGCAAATCAATTACCATGGCTGTGAGGCCAGTTTTTGGAATTTATTTTACAAGGATCTTAGATCTACTCACAAGTATGTTGTTTAACACCCTAAATATGAACTTTCTAAAACGATAAATAAACACATATAAAGTTTAAAAAACCTTACATTTGTTGCAGCGGAATAATGTCTCCTTCCACTCAGATCTCTAACCCTTGTATCCTTTCTGCCGCAGAGTATTATCAAGATCTGAGCCCGAATGTCCTTCTCTTTGTGTGTGATCCTTCACAGTCTTCCAATCTATGATTGAGGTACCACTGGCTGTGTGTGGGCACTTACTCTATCAGTGAGGGTCGAAATTTAGAAGAGGAAAAGAGAGAGAGGTTAGTTCGGCTATAGAGAGAGAGGGAAGGCTCAGTTTTTCTGAAAAGTAATTTTCTAACAGAAAGCTTGTTAAAAACTTGTTATTTGACTGAGTCATCACTTTCTATTTATAGGCAACTACTAGGTTTAGCTAAGTAATTATTTGGCATTAAAATAATGAAAATATTAATTGGAAAAGGCTATCCAAGTGGCCAGCTATAGGTGTTAATGGGCCTTACTTGGATTTTGTAGTTTTCACAATTTTTATTTCTATTTTCTCAAAAACGCCAATTTTCTAATTCTAACCATTTAAATGCCAAAACTAATTATTTAATAACTAAAATAGATTATTAAATAATACTGTCATTTAATTTAATTATTATTTAGACATATAAAGTCTATTTATTAATAAATAAACCTAGAATCTCTTTTCTTTACAATTTCGCTCTTGCTTAGTGAAAATTCACAAATTAGACATAGTCTAACTTTAAAATTATAATTGATTAATCACAAATATTTTATGGAGTCTTACAAGCAGTATAGTCTCAACTAGAATGGGGACCATGGATCTATATGCTGAGCTTCCAATAACTGAACCGAATTGACTAAGTAAATTTCTACTTATTAATTCTTCATTGAATCCACTCTTAGAACTTAGAATTGCACTCTCAGACTTATATAGAGCATATAATATGTTCCACGATATAGATGTGATATCTCATTTAACCATTGTTATAATCTTATTGTGATCAAAGATCCTCTATATAGATGATTTACATCGAGATGGGTTAATTTTACCGTTCTCACCCCTCAACATATTTTGCCCCTTAAAACACTTAGCTACCTATTAATGATGTTTAGTGATCTAAGAATTAGTCACTTAAACAAGAGCTCATCCATTTACTTCTATTTAGCTAAGCTCGAAGGGAATCATCACTTGACTTCTATACACCAGTAGAAGCTATAGATTCCATATTTATGTTCAGCACTCCCACTCAATCATACTATCATGTTCCCAAAATATACGTATCACCTTGACCCAAAAGTAGGGTAAACTAATAAATCAAAGAACATGAATAGTACTCCTGAGTTGAGCCTTAGCATATTAAGATTTAGATTCTTTTAATCTTAAGATCAACTACTTATATTGACTTGGAAAGATATGATGGTAAGTTTATAATATCTTATCTAAGTTGCAATATTGATCCAGTCCAATGTATACTCCATACATTCCAACTAGTATAATTTACCAATGTCCTGGAAAGAACATAACACTTACTCCAAGTGTAAGTACACATCATCGCTGATTATCACATTAGTGTAAATCCAAAACACTGATGAAACAGGGACTTAGTCTTTTGATTCATATGATCACAATCACATTCCATTGTGTTGACGATACTGTAATTGTAAATAAATATATGATCTGGACTTAACTGATTTTGTGTGTAAATGTAATAAACATATTAAACCATTAGCATGTAAAATTCATGTAAACATAAATCACTTCAAATTTCTTATATTGGTAACTAATCAGGTTGTAAAGGGTTTTATTTAGGGCACAAAACCCAACATGGACTGAGTTCACGTCTGGGTGTGCGTTGGGGTCCTTGTCTAGGTTCGGGTTCAGGGCTTGGTCCAAAATCCAGACACCGACTACGGGTTTTGTCCAAGCCCTAGGTCCAGATCCGGATCTCGATCTTGAGTCCCAGTGTGGTTCCATTTCTGGTGCCGCGTCACGAGCTGGGTCCTAGGTTCATGTTCAAGATTCTAAGTTTCGATCCCGATCTGAGTTTGGATTCAGTTCTGCGTCTAAGTCGTTGGTTCTGATCCTAGTCTAGGTTCGAGTTTGGGTCCGGGTCCGGGTCTAGCTTTGGGTCTTATTCTAGGTGTGGGTTTGACTTCGGGTCCAAGTCTGTGTCCGAGTTTGTGTCTAGGTTTTGATCCCGATCTGGGTCTATGTTCGGGTCCAGATCGGGGTCCAGGTCCAAGTGGGGATCCTGAGTGCGGGTCCAAGTTTGGGTCTTGGTCAGGATCTCGGTGTAGATCTAAGTCCAGCATTTCGATCCCAGTCTGGGTCTTGGTCCGAGTCCAGGTTCGTATCCGGATCTATATCTAGGTCCAAGTCTGTGTTTGGGATCGTGTCCCAGATTTAGGTCCAGGTTTGGGTCTCAGTTTCGATCTGGGAACACGACTGTGTCTGAGCTCGAGTTCCAGTCTCAGTTTGGGTCTGAGGCTAGGTCTGTGTTCGGTTCTAGGTCTGGGTCAAGGTCTTGGTCACGGCCCTAGTTTTGTCCTAGTGTCCTAGTTCGGTGATTCTTGTTCAGGATCTAATTTTGGGTCCCAGGTCTAGGTTTGGGTTCGGGTTTGGTTCTTCGTCTGGGTTTTGGTCCTAGTCTGAGTCGTAGATCTAGACACCGAATACTGGTCTCTTCCAGGCCCCGTTACCCGAATCCCGAGTCAATATGTAGATCACTGTCACGGGTCTCGGTCTGGTTCTGGTTCATGTCCCAGGTCCCATTTCTGAGTTTGGGTTTGGGATCGAGACTGAGGTGCGGTTCTAGGTACCGACCCTGGTTCTGTGTCCCTAGTCTGGTTCCATGTTTGGGTCTGAGTTCAGGTTCAGGTTTAGGTCTTTATCTGGGTTTTGATCTGGGTTCAGGTTTCGGTTTAGGTCCTAGTCCTAGTTCGGTTCTAGTTCCATTTGCGATTCTATGTTTGAGTTTGGGTTTGAGTTCGGGTCGGAGTTCGAGTCCTGGTCTGAATTTTGGGTTCGGGTCTGGATTTCAGTATAGGTCCAGATCAGGTTCCAGGTGTGGGTTCGCGTCATGGATCTTGGTCTAGGTTGGGTCCGAGTGCCAAGTTCCAATCCCAATCTAAGTCTGGATTCAGTTCTGGGTCTATGTCCTTGGTTCTGATCCTGGTCTGGGTTCGAGTTTGGGTCTGGGTCCGGGTCTAGCTTTGGGTCTGATTCTAGGTGTGGGTTTGAGTTCAGGTCCGAGTCTATGTCCGAGTTTGTGTCCAGGTTTGGCCCCGATCTAGGTCTAGGTTCGAGTCCAGGTCCAAGTTCGGGTCCCGAGTGCGGGTCCAAGTTTGGGTCTGGGTGAAGATCTCGGTCCACATCTGGTCTAGCATTTCGATCCCAGTTTGCGTCTGGGTCCTATAGTCAAGGTTCGTATCCGGATCCCCATCTAGGTCGAAGTCTGTGTTTGGGATCGGGTGCCAGATTTAGGTCCAGGTCCAGGTCTTAGTTCCGTTCTGGGTACAAGACCCTGTCCGGGCCCGAGTTCAAGTCTCAATTTGGGTATGAGGCTAGGTCTGTGTTCGATTATAGGTCTTGGTTTGGGTCATGGTCACGGTCCTAGTCTTGTTCTAGGGTCGTGGTTCGGCGATTCTTGTTCAGGTTCTAAATTTGGGTCCCAGGTCTAAGTCTAGGTTCGAGTTTTGTTCTTTGTCTGGGTTCTTGTCCTAGTCGGAGTCCTAGACCTAGAAACCGACTATTGGTCTGTTCCAGGCCTCGTTACGCGAATCTCGTGTCAAGATCTAGATCACTGTCACGGTTCTCGGTCTGGTTCCGGTTCAGGTCCAGGTCCCATTTTTGAGTTTTGGTTCGAGATCGAGACTCGGGTGCGGGTCTATGTTCAAGTTCGAGTCCTAGTCTCGGTTCGGGTTTAGGTCTCTGTCTGGGTTTTGATCTGGGTTCGGGTTTTGGTTTAGGTGCTGGTCTTGGTCCTAGTCCTAGTTTGGTTCAATTCCATTTGCGATTCTAAGTTCAAGTTTGGGTTGGAGTTCGGGTCGGAGTTCGAGTCCTGGTCTGAGTTTGGGTTAGGGTCCGAATTTCAGTCTAGGTCCAGATCAAGCTCCAGGTGTGGGCTTGCGTCCCAAGTTCCATTCCCGATCTGAGTCTGGATTAAGTTATTTGTCTAAGTCCTTGGTTCTGATCCTGGTCTGGGTTCGAGTTTGGGTCCGAGTCCGGGTCTAGCTTTAGGTCTGACTCTATGTGTGGGTTTGAGTTCAATTCCGAGTCTGTGTCTGGGTTTGTGTCCAAGTCTGGACCCCGATCTGGGTCTAGGTTCGGGTTCAGGTCAAAGTTGGGGTAGTGAGTGCGGGTAAAAGTTTGGGTCTGGGTCAGGATCTCGGTCGAGATCTAGCTCCAGCATTTCGATCCCAGTCGGGTCTTGGTTCGAGTCCAATTTTGTATCCGGATCCCTATCATTTATTTTAAATTGATCAATTAATGAAAAAATTATTGATTTAAGTTGGCCAAGAATTAATTAAAATAAATAATTAATTTACAACTTAATCTATTTTTCAAGATAAATTCAAAATCATCTTGTATTATGAAATGCAATTTTGAAAATTGATTAATAAAATAAAGAAAAAATATATATATGTTGAAAAATATTTATAAGTTGAAAAAATAAATTTCAACTAAAAATAATTTTCTATTTAATTAAGTGTCATGAAAAAGAAATATTTAAGTATCATGATCAAAATCAACTTAGATATTTCATTTTTAAATTAATTAAATGTATTAAATTCAAGAAAAAAATAATTAAGTGTAGAGAAGGCTTAATTATTAATCTCTAGTTTAATACTAGGAAAAAATATACTTAAAATAAATTGTACCAAAATTAATTATTTAAATAATTAATTTCACAATGTATAATATTTTCCTATTTAAAATTAGAAATAATAAGTAGTCTAGAAATAACTAACCAGAAAATATCTTATTTGACTAAGTATCTTTTCCACAAAATTTGAAAAAAAATATCTAATTTAAGTTGTATTAGAAAAAATCTAGAACTTAAATATTTTCAAATTTCAATTTAATTAAATATCAAAAAGTAAGTTGTAACCACTTAATTTGAAAATATTCCATTTTAAGTTAATATTTCAAAAAATATCAACTTAAAAAATATCTAAAGAATCTTAATAACTGTTGCCCCTGATTTTTCCCAATGTACGTGGACCAACCAGACAAGGACACGTGGATCAAGAAATTTACAATATTTTCTAAATCTTTATTTCGTAAGGTAGCGTCCAGGACGTAGCTCCCGGAGAAGGCATATGGAACCCCATATGCTCCCGGAAGCTCGAGTAACGCTAAGGCATCTCCGCGAGGTATAGGGTTTCTCCTGAGCAATCAAGTCGCATTAAATGCCGCATGTGTTATAGTGAGATTTCTCTCACCTAGAAACTCGAGACCAGACCCCCACTAAAAGGACACGTATACTCAGATTTTCCACAGAAAGCTGAGATGTCCCTGAGGGACTCCTCGAAGTTTTAAACCTCGATTAAGATATAACCAGCGAGAGGTGGCGAGCATGACCGAAGTCTAATCGCATCCGAGACAAGAGAGTAGATCGCATATATCGAATATATACGATCATCCTCCCCTTGTCCTTGTATAAACCAGGAGAACGATTCTCTGTAAGTACGAGGTGATCTTAAGAACCCTGCGGCCTTTATAATGCAATATAGACTCGCATGTCTAGGTTCTATCAGCTCAACACACGATGTCTACAAGAAGCGACTATGTAAAGACGCAGACGTCCTAAACATAATGATAACCCTGCGAGTTGTACATCAGAATATGAACAGTCAACTCGCAGGTACGGAAGATGCATACGTTGATGAACTTAGTAACTGTCATTCATTTATTAATGTTAACGTTGTTTAGTTTAATTATTGCAATTCAATATGTAAATAATTGATTAACAATGAATGTGATCCTTGTGTAACCGATTGGACACTTGCTTTGTATATAAAGAGGTGATCCACCATGAAATGGCACCTACGAATCCTTGGTTACAGTGGACTAAGCAGATCACAATCTGACTGAACCACTATAATTCTCTGTCTTACTGATATTTTCCAGTTTTGTTGATTGTTTTCCCATTCCCAATCGAGTACTCGCCATTCTAGGTTGAATACTCGCACTTGTCATTTCTCTTAAAATTCTCTGTCGTATTAATAAAATAATATAACTTGGTGTTGCGAAATTCACTCGACAACATTTGGCGCCGTCTGTGGGAATCGACTAAGATTTCATTCATTTCAAAGAACAATATCATCATGGCTGGAAATCATGCTAACAGAGCTAATAACGGGTCCATCAACATTGGGAAGATGAACGTACCATTATCTGGAGCTGGAGCGCCACCTGTGGACGTCATTAACGGTGCAGTAAGGAGAAGCAATATGAGACCTCCTAACCTATTCCCAGAAACGACTGACCCTCAGGTTGGGGACGCATCCATGCCACCAACAACCATGCATTTTCCCCCGTCACTCCGGCGGTGGTATCCGAGGGAATGATCTAGCTCACCACTAGTCAATATGCCGCGATTCAGGATCAACTGCGGGCACTACAGGCCAAAGTAGATGGACAAAACCGAGCTCGACGCCCTCCTCGAGTTCCTGCTATTCGCACCGATAACCCTCAGGTAACAACTTCTAGATGCCATACTAACCGTGTACGCAGGGAGCGAAGAACCAACCCTGAAGGTCTGGACCTGAACCATCCGACGTCGAGAGATCAATCCGCAAGGTATCCAAACCAAAACACACAAGTCGATGAAGATCCTGAGCGCCGTAATCCTCGCAGCCGACCATCAAGAGACAACGACGCAGAGTCAGCGTCTTCGTCATCGCATGGTCGCACTCCAAGCAGGTACACAAGGTCCGGCTCTGTACAGACACAACAGGGAGGACGTTATCAGGTACACCGAGGTGATCTGCGTGATCATCTCAACGCAGTTTTCAGGGCACGCTCTCATGTCCCACATAATACTGAGACACTCCGTGATCCCCATGCGGACGATCAGGGTGCCAATACTTATAATAACCCGCCTACCGCGCCGATCGCGACCACTGGGATTAATGTCCCAACAAATCTTGCCGCAGTAGTTGCGATCCCCGAGTTGTAGCAGCCCCGGCTCTTGCGGCTGGAGGGATTGACCAAAGCATGCTTCTGCAGGCTTTGAAAATGCTCGAACAGCGACGAAAGCCTATATATAAGTTGCATGGTACCTCGCCTTTCACTACAGAAGTGCGACCGGCTCAACTTCCGAAAGGGTTTCGTCTATCCGAGTCCCTTAAATATAAAGGTACTTCTAACCCGATAGATTATCTTGAAAAATTTAATACTATAATGGAAGTGGACCAGGTTCCGCAGCTCACAAAGTGTCGCATTCTTGCGGCAACACTCGAGGAAAATGCCCATGA
Organism: Cannabis sativa; assembly: GCF_029168945.1. Lineage (NCBI taxonomy): Eukaryota > Viridiplantae > Streptophyta > Magnoliopsida > Rosales > Cannabaceae > Cannabis > Cannabis sativa. The sequence continues at coordinate 79,605,784 of NC_083603.1, read as the reverse complement.
TTGGTTCACCCAATTACCCGAGGCATCGATATCGACGTGGGAAACCTTTGTCGACCTATTCCTCACACATTTCCAGGCCACAATGACGTATAGGCCACCTTATACGACTTTGGCCAACATCAAACAAGAACCTGGTGAGTCCTTACAAGACTATTTCAAACGCTTTAACGCAGAAGTAACAAAGGTCGAAAAGGCCCCCGAGTCTTCACGTGTTTGCATGCTGATAACAGGTATCTTGCCGAGGACCGACTTTTGGAAGGAGCTACAAGCTCGAAGGCCCGAATCCTTAGTTGAGTTCTTCGCCATGGCCGAACCTCACAAAAGAATCGAGAATTCTCTAGCGGAGTTAGAGAAAGGGAAGGACAAGGGCCGGTCACCCATACCGCGGTCACGATCTCGCAGTCCACGAGGGAAGAACTCCAGGGGCCGAAGCCCAAGAAGACGCAGCTCGCGAATACAGCGAAGTCCGAAGCTGGCCAAATCTCCTCCAAAGAAGGAATCCTCGCCAAAAACGAAAGGTGGACCTCGCTTCGTCAATTATACTGAACTCGCAGTCCCTCGAGACCATATCTACGCAATCGAAGAAAGAAACGGAGTCTTCAAGAAGCCGCCCCCCATCAGGGGAAATCGCAACAGGAGAGACCCTAAAAAATTCTGTAAGTACCACAAGGACATTGGTCACACTACTTTAGAATGTTGGGTCTTGCAGGATGAAATCGAGGAGCTAATCCGGAGAGGGAAATTTGACAAGTATAGGAAGAGCGAGGAAAGTCGAACCCAAGCAGATGACAAAGGAGAAAACCAGAATGCGAGTGGCTCCAGGACACCTCGCAACATCCTGACTATAATTGGAGGACCTCATATTGCAGGGGACTCTCGCAAATCACAAGAACGATATGCCAGAGAAGCCAAGGAGAAGCCGCTTACCAATGTGAATAATCTTAGTGAGCGGCCCGAGAAGCTGTTTTAGAAAGAATGCGATGACATCACCTTTATGGAGAGTGATGCGAGATGGGTCCATCACCGGCATTCTGATGCACTAGTGATAGTCGCCAATATTGGTGGGGATAATGTCCATCGCATACTTGTTGACAATGGGAGTTCAGTGAATCTGCTGAATTTCCAAGCATTCAAACAAATGGGGTTGCAGGAGAAGGATTTGCGACCTATGATATCGAGCATTTATGGTTTTTCGGGAGATGTCATAACGATAAAAGGAATGATCAAACTCCCAATCACTTTGGGAACTGCCCCAGTGACGGCCAAGTCAATGGCAGATTTCGCAGTAATCGACCAGTACTCAGCGTATAACCCCGTAATTGGTCGACCAATCCTGAAGGAGATGAAGATCATAACCTCGATCTATCATTTGACAATGAAGTTCCCTACTCCCGCTGGAGTAGGTTCTGTGCGGGGAGTCCAGTCAGAATCGCGAGAATGTTACAACACAGCAGTTAAACTCGCAGAAAAAAGGACGGTAAATGTTATCTACTTTTTGGAGGCACCACCTCCTCGCCAGGAGATCCTCAGAATTGAGGAAGTGTCGCATATAGATGAACCAGACTTGGATCCAAGAATCCTCGATCACACCGCCGCAGCCCAAGCCGCGGAAGACACAATTGAGGTACCTATAGATCCTGTAGATAATAACAAGGTTTTAAAAATTAGTTCTAAATTAAATTTTCAGCTGCGAGAATAATTAACGACCTTTTTAAAGCAAAATCTTGATGTTTTTGCTTGGAAACACTCAGATATGGTTGGGATATCTACGCAAGTCATGTGTCATCGCTTGAACATTGACCCGAGGTGTGAGGTGTCCGATAAAAGCGTTGCAAAATGGACCCCACGAGGTACCAAGCGCTAAAAGAAGAAGTCGACCGCCTCCTTGCCTGCGGCTTTATACGGGAGTCGTTTTACCCCAACTGGTTAGCAAACCCCGTACTCGTGCCAAAGCCTAATGGCTCATGGCGCACATGTGTTGACTTTACAGATCTAAACAAAGCCTGTCCCAAAGACAGCTTTCCCCTTCCTAGCATTGACCAGCTTGTTGATGCCACTGCAGGTCACGAACTCTTGAGTTTCATGGATGCATACTCGGGATATAATCAAATCCCCATGTATGAACCAGACCAGGAGCATACCTCGTTCATTACTGATCGAGGATTATACTGTTACAAAGTAATGCCTTTTGGTTTAATAAACGCTGGTGCGACTTATCAAAGGCTAGTGAACATGATGTTCGCAGATCTCATTGGAAAAACCATGGAGGTATATGTTGACGATATGCTCGTGAAATCACAGCATGCGAAGGATCATATTGCCCACTTACAGACCATGTTTGATATATTACGACGGTATAAGATGCGTTTAAATCCACTGAAATGCGTCTTTGGAGTTGGCTCTGGGAAATTCCTTGGGTTCATGGTTAATCAGCGAGGAATAGAAGCCAATCCCGCGAAGATTAGGGCATTGGTGGAAATGCCATCACCAACCAAGCCAAAGGAGGTTCAAAGCCTCACAGGTAAAGTCGCAGCTTTAAACCGCTTTATATCCAGATCTTCTGATAAGTGCAAAGAGTTTTTTCAGATTTTGAAAGGCAACAAAAAGTTCTATTGGAACGAAAAGTGCGAGCAGGCCTTTCAAGCTTTAGAAACACACTTGGGGCAACCTCTGATCTTGTCAAAGCCATTGTCCGGAGAAGTTCTATCCATCAATTTAGCCGTTTCAGAATACGCGATTAGTTCGGTACTAATACGCCAGGACCAAGGACGCCAATACCCAGTGTATTATGTCAGTAAGCGATTACTGGATGCTGAGACGCGTTATCCCCAAATGGAGAAATTGGCTTTCGCCTTGACAATATCCTCAAGAAAATTGCGACCTTATTTCCAGGCTCACAACATTGAAGTTTTGACGAACTACCCCTTAAGACAAGTTCTAGCGAAACCAGAAGCATCGGGGAGATTGTTAAAATGGGTGATGGAGTTGAGTCAGTTTGACATCAAGTATAAACCAAGAACTGCGATCAAGGGGCAAGCCTTGGCAGATTTTATACTTGAATTCCCCAGCACCGAGGTAGCACTCATAGAGGACAGAAGCGACATTGCTATAGCGAACAGAGAGACGTGGACATTGTATGTCGATGGAGCCTCAAATAGCGAAGGTTTTGGTAGTGGGATTTTGTTAATCAGTCCCAATAATTTCAAGGTACACGCTGCTTTACGTTTTGAATTTTTTGCATTTAACAATGAAGTCGAGTATGAGGCTTTAATCGCAGGATTGAAACTTGCTCTCGAGATGAAAGTCGAGTATCTTCAGGCTTTTAGCGACTCCCAAATCGTGGTATGCCAGGTGAATGGAGAATACCTAGCAAGAGGTGGGAGATTGGTTAAATACTTAGCCATTGTCCGCGAAATGATGCAGAAGTTCAAAAATATATTCGTGTCTCGAGTACCGCGTGCTCAAAATTCACACGCAAACGCATTGGCCCGTTTGGCCTCAACTAGAGAAGCCGAATTGCTCGATGTGATTCCGGTAGACGTATTGGCTCACCCGACTATAAATCAAGAAGTGATCATGGAAATAGATACTGTTCAGGAGATTACCTGGATGACTCCTATCCTCGCATATCTGGAAAAAGGGCTCTTGCCTGATGATAAAATAGAAGCAAGAAAGTTGCGACAGCGAGCCACCCGTTATGTAATATATGACCAAAGGTTGTATCGCAGGAGTTTTAGTCAACCTCTTCTCAAATGTATCAGCGGAGAGGATTGTTGTTACATACTTCGTGAGGTACACGAGGGGATTTGTGGCAATCATACCGGAGGTAACTCCCTTGCATTAAAAATCATGCGGCAAGGGTATTACTGGCAAACTTTGTGACCAGATGCTCTCGCGTTTGCGAAGAAGTGTGACAGGTGTCAGCGAATAGCCACATATACCCACCAACCTCCGAGTAACCTCCATTCTATCACAAGTCCATGGCCCTTTGCAATATGGGGAATTGATCTAATCGGCGAGTTACCCAAAGGGAAAGGTGGAGTAAAATATGCGGTAGTCGCAGTAGATTACTTCACGAAGTGGGCCGAAGCCAAAGCGCTCGCAACCATCACAGCAACAAAATTAAGCGAGTTTGTTTATAACTCCATCATTTATCGCTTTGGCATTTCGCACAAACTCATCTCAGACAATGGAAAACAGTTTGACTGCAAAGAGATGCAACAACTATGCGACGATTTGGGAATCAAGAAGGCATTCTCCGCAGTTGCTTACCCGAAGAGTAATGGACAAACTGAGGTTGTTAATAAAATAATCAAGCACACCATTAAAGGGAAACTAGAAGATCGTAAAGGGGCTTGGCCAAACGAGTTACCGCAAGTCCTATGGTCTTATAATACAACTCGTCGATCTACAACTGGCGAAACACCCTTCTCACTTTCTTACGGGTGCGAGGCCATGTTGCCAGTTGAGATTGGGGCAGGTTCCCTACGCAGAGATATTTTCAACATCTCGCAGAACAACGAGAAACAGCTGTTGTGCCTTGATCTTTTGGAGGAAAAGCGTGCCCAAGCGCACTTAAAAATGCGCACCGGCGGCGGGCGCAAGATACTTTAACTCCAAGGTGAAAGTAAAAGCCCTGCGAGCAGGAGACTTGGTCCTTAGAAGGGTAATGCCAAATACCAAAAACCCGTCACATGGGGTCTTTGGGGATAATTGGGAAGGACCATATCTCATCGCAGAAAAAATTGGTGATGCCACATACCGACTCGCAACACTCGATGGAACTGCGATTCCACGAGCTTGGAATGGCGAGAGTTTAAAATTATATTATCAATAGTACTCGCATTATTAAACTATATTTACTCTTGTACTTATACTTAGATATTTTTCATAAAAAAGAAAAACAAAAAATCCTAAGTATAGGGGGGTATATATGCCTGAATGTACTATTGATTATATAAAGGAAATTGATTCATGATCATTAAATTTTTCAACATTTTATCAAAAGACTTGTAAATATTTCTACCTATTACACCAAGCTGTAATTAAAGTCGCAAATATATATATAGAAAACGCGAGTACCCGTGTACTGCGAAAATGTTAAAGGATAATTATCCCCGCGAGGATATAAATTTGTCCAAAATAAAAAGGAAATTTGTCTAAGTACAAAGCGCGAGTACCCCTGTACCGCATATATAAAAAAAAACCAGAGAAGTAAAATTAAAAAGCATAACAGTTTTAACATAGAGGAAAATCAAGCATCTGGAACAACAGGAGCAGTCTCATCCGCGACTTTGCTGATGATCTCGTTCTCGGCTTCTTCAGCATCCGCACCCTCGACCTCTTCAAGAAGGTTCCCTCCACAACCTTGGGTTTGAGTAGGCGACATAGCGCGAAAAACCTCTGCCATTTCAGCGGCTTCTGCTCCGACGATCGAGAAGTCTAAGTCTTGAAATTTGGAAAGAGTGGTGTAAATGTAATCAGAAACTGCCTGATCATATTGTTTATTCCCATTCTCTTTCTCGGCCTCCAAGTCGCGAGTCATCTCCTCGATCTTCGCTCGCGAGTTCTTGGCCTCGAGCTCAACCTGCTCCTTAGCCTTGCAAAGTTCTTCAGGCTCTTTATCCTTCCTAGCCGCCTCTTGCTTCAGCCTCTTCATGTTCTCCTGAAGCTGGGCATTGTGCCTTTTCAGCGAGTCGGCTTCCTTCGAACCTGCGGCAGCAGCTTTTAGGAACAGGGTCATCGACTGCGAGGCCAACTCCACAGAGCGCGGAACAAGCTCCTCAGAAGGGATCTTCTCCGCTTTGGACATGAACTCCTCGCCCACGAACTTCTCCTGCATGGCCAGAAAGTCGCGAGCTCGAACAGTTGGTTTGATCAGGACTTTCTTACCCTTGTCCTGCATGGTCTTGGCCAGCTTCTTGGAAGAGTCTGTGGCAAGGGTAGCCACCACATCGCTCTTCCTCTTCTGGGCGACAACGGGAGAGGTCGTCGTTGCTCCACCCTTCGACTTGATCTTAAAGACGGGCGCAGACTTCAAAAAAGTCATATCTGCGAGGATAAATGAAAGATAAGTATAAATAAAACTCAAGACATCAGTTTATAACAAGAGATAAATTACCTGAGATTGGTCGAGAAGTTTGCTTGGAGAGACGTTTGTCTATCCGCTCTTGTTGCCTCTCAGACGGTTCTTTGTATACTGGCTCTCTTTGAAGACTTGCGTTCTCAAGAATCAGCTGGTGTTCTCGCAACTTCGCAGTTGTACACAGTAATCGCCAGTCGCGATCTTGTATCGGAAGGCTCCCGAGGATTTCAGTTGTCTCTCTGCGAGTCGCGTCAAGTGCCGGTCGAGCTGGTCTATCTACGAGAACGAGAAAGAGCGAGTTAGCATAAGATCTCAAAAGTAATTCAGAAAATGCCTAAGTTAAAAAAAAAAAAAACACGCGACATACTAGGTCTGCGATTAAAGTTAGTTCTAATCCCAGGGACTTTAACGACGTAGAACCACTTCGATTTCCAGTTCCGCATGTTCGACACCATTCCTTCTACTCCATTGATCTCAGAAGTTGCCCATTTGCTAAAACAGTAGAAGCCGTTATGAAGACCTACGCTTTTTATGTCGTAGAAATAGCTGAACTCTTCTACTGAGGGAGCCCTATGAACATATTCCATGTACATCGCATAGAAGGCTAGGGCAGTGCGATAACTGTTTAGAGTTAGTTGAAAAGGTGATACATCGTATCGCCTGAGAATAGCTGCGATGAAAGGATGGAAGGGGACCGATACCCCACATCGGAGAATGGGTAATCAGACTACCACATCCTCTGTGGGAATAATCGCATGGTTGGTAAACGGAAGATGCACCCTCTGGGAAGGTTTAGGTCGCTGAAACGCAAGTCGCAGCAAATTGAACCTCACAAAGGTAGTGAAATCTGATTTGGAAACCCTCGAAATCAGATCTTCACACGCGAAGGGCTCATTCAGCTGAGTGTCGTCAACCGAGTCCGTCGCGCTCCCTTCCACCTCCTCTTCATCCTCGCCTGACTCGCGAGCAGGGGCCGTCCAATCATCGTCCATCTCCTCGACCTCGACGTCAGGAGCATGCCTCGAGTGAATAAGGTAGTCGCGTGCCGACACCGTGGACTCGCTATCTCGAATGTCGATGGTCCCAGGCTCGGCAAGTTCCTGCACCATTCTTTCGATGTCTGCAGAAGACATCGGGCCTAGCTCTATTGGTGCGGCGTCCTCTTCTGAAATCGAGGTTGGGAGAAAGGTGTCTTCCTCCTGGTTAACTTCACCATCGAATGCACGGCCTCCAGAGCCGAGCTGTTGGCTATCCGACAAGTCGCTCATCTGAAAGATAGAAGATCTTTTCAGCGTGATGAATGAGTGAAAAGCAAAATAAGTGATCTCACCCGCATTAAACTATAAAGTCGCACTTGATAGAATGGTCAGCATCCTTGCGAATGCTGACCGCCCCATCAGTATGCGAGTAGAGATAATACTAAAAATGCGAATAAGTCACGCATCTTGGGCCAAGCGATATACCTCCAGAAACGGCTGGGAGAAACCCAGTGACTCAAGGGGCATGCGTTTTCAAGCATGACCCTGAAGTTACTGGGGTACTCCCACCGTTCCGAGAATATCTACCAGCCAAAGAGTACGCTCGTTTGAACATTAACGCATGTCACAAATGGCTGGGTGTATCACAGTATCTCAAGGGACATATAACCGCGTATATGACCATTAGAATACTGTGACACACCCACCATTTGGAAACTCAGTTAATGCTCTCGAGACTTAATTCACAGCATATAAAATCCTAAAAGATCTAGCCAACAATCAAAAGTAAGTAAATCTAGTCAATACGCGAGTATTCGAATTGTTCATCTGAATACCCGCGAGTATTCGAATTGTTCAACTGAATACCTGCGAGTATTCAAAGCGTGAAACAGTGCCTATTCAAGTATATTGTATGCGGTTATGCCAACTTACAGGTCATGTTCTATGAAGTTACCCAGGTTTTTTTTTTACCTAAAAAACATAGCCTCATGCATATCATTTATAAACATTCATCCTTAAACAACCCTCGTGCACACTAAAAACCCAGAAAATATAGTCCACATTCAAACAGAAAACGAAGCATCGTGAAGATTCAAAAACTAACCTTTTACTTTGATAAATCTGTTTCCACGAATCGCCCTTGACAGCAATGCAGAATCAAGAAGAACCCACGAATAAAGGCAAAAATCTGGGCAATTTACGGAGATTTTCCTTAGAGGTTTCTCTGAGAGTGAAGGAACAAAGGAGTTAAGGGATTTGAAGGAAAATGAGGGAAAATGGGGATTTTTGGTTCGAATCAGGGGGTTTAAATACCCAAATCCCTCATTCATTGGGATCATGACACGTGGCAGTTGGAATGCCTAGAGTCGCTCGATCCAACGGCCAGAGATGGCCACGCCTACACAGAAACCGAAGAGTTTTGTGACGTGGCACCATAAATGCAATAAAAGTAATGATTATAGCCGTCATTTTTCGAAACCCTCGAAGGGACAAACAAAGGTCACCTCCTTGTGACAACCTTTCACCTGTCTCTCGAATGTAGTTTCCCTTGTGACCGCACCTGTCACATCGCAAAAAGAGGGGCATGTGTTATAGTGAGATTTCTCTCACCTAGAAACTCGAGACCAGACCCCCACTAAAAGGACACGTATACTAAGATTTTCCATAGAAAGCTGAGATGTCCCTGAGGGACTCCTGGAAGTTTTAAACCTCGCTTAAGATATAACCAGCGAGAGGTGGCGAGCATGACCGAAGTCTAATCGCATCCGAGACAAGAGAGTAGATCGCATATATTGAATATATACGATCATCCTCCCCTTATCCTTGTATAAACTAGGAGAACAATTCTCTGTAAGTACGAGGCGAGCTTAAGAACCCTGCAGCCTTTATAATGCAATATAGACTCGCATGTCTAGGTTCTATCAGCTCAACACACGATGTCTACAAGAAGGGACTATCTAAAGATGCAGACGTCCTAAACATAATGATAACCCTGCGAGTTGTACATCGGAATATGAACAGTCAACTCGCAGGTACGGAAGATGCATACGTTGATGAACTTAGAAACTGTCATTCATTTATTAATGTTAACGTTGTTTAGTTTAATTATTGCAATTCAATATGTAAATAATGGATTAACAATGAATGTGATCCTTGTGTAACCGATTGGACACTTGCTTTGTATATAAAGAGGTGATCCACCATGAAATGACACCTACGAATCCTTGGCTACAGTGGACTAAGCAGATCACAATCTGACTGAACCACTATAATTCTCTGTCTTACTGATATTTTCCAGTTTTGTTGATTGTTTTCCCATTCCCAGTCGAGTACTCGCCATTCTAGGTTGAATACTCGCACTTGTCATTTCTCTTAAAATTCTCTGTCGTATTAATAAAATAATATAACTTGGTGTTGCGAAATTCACTCGACAACAACATGGGAGGAAGCGTGTTGGGACTGCTACACGCAATAAAGTCTGACGGCGCAACCTCCAACCAACAGCTACAAAGTAATGATCATTTAAGTCTTGCGACGGCTACACTGTGAAGAGTCACATCAGTCAAAAGACAATAAGGACATTCCACATAAAAACCCTACAGCACCTAGGGAGTTGACCATGCATTACCCATGATATATTCATTGGGAATGCCCAACTTTATGGATACTTACAGATACACTTGTAAGGATAATTCTAGGGATCACCCCACCAAAAACACTATCAATACCCCCTCAAAGCTCATTAAATGGGATGGAGAATCTTGGGCTGCAAATGAGCAAGTAGAGTAGATACTCACCAAGAACATTCTCTGTATTTATAAGAGTGAAACACTCCCCAAATACAGTCTCTGTATTAAAGACATCCATAAATAACAAAGACTCGTGGACTAAGGCTCATTAACGCCCCAACCACGTAAAAATCCTTCTCTAATTTTCTTACAGCTCTCTAACTTTATAATATTTATTAGTTGCCAAAAACCTCGGTCAACATTTTGGTGCTTTCATTGAGAGCTGAAGAAAGCTACTGTAAACGAACACATGACTTCACAAACATGGTGGAGACTAGAAGTACTCGTCAGCCTCGCCCTCTAGAAGATGCTCAAGACCCAAATGAGGATGATGTAGCCTCAAAAGCAGCTGAGGGTTCCGAGGAAGAAGAAGGAATTCCAGATGATGACTACGAGGGAAACCTCGATGAGTATGCCTACGACGAAGGTAGTTACTCGGAGTTGGTGCTTCACAGACAAAAAGCTATCGATCACGAAGCCGAGATCGAAGATCAGAAAGCACAAAACAAGAAAATGCAAGAAGTGATGTTGGCCATGCAAAAAGCCATGGAGGCGGCTGGCATTCACTTGCACCCCAAGGCAATGACTGCTGGACTTGGCTAGGAACCAGAGACGTCCTCGCCTAGTTCCCAACCGCAGAAGTCTAGGGAGCCTAGCCCTATAAAGTACCCTGCTGAAGGGAACCAAAAAAAAAACCCTACCTCTACCCCAGGGAAAAAGAAAAAGGCGCAGGATCCGCGAAAGGTCCGCTCAGATTTCCCTAAAGGGAAAGGTCCGCAGAGGGGCAAGCCCCAAAAAGGGAGCTTTGGCCCTCAGGATCGAGAGGACCGAAAAATCTTTTCCGTGCACCAAGATCCCGGGGGTAGAGGAAGAAGAGGACAGAGGTGTCCTCCCGTTGATCTAAGAAATCAAATCAATGGGAACCAAGGTGATCTCCGAGATCACCTTGACCAAAAAAGATAGGGACCCGCGGTCTCCACGGGTACGTTAAATGAAGGAATTATGGTTGAACTCGCCATACTTCAAAAAGACATTGCCTGAGTCTCCCGGAGACAGAAAGGAGATGACTCCGACTCAGACAGCGAGGACCGGGAGCCATGTGCTAAGCACATCCTAGAGGCGGAACTCCCTAAGAACTTCAAGATGACCAAAATGGCAGCTTATACCGGGAACTCCAATCCTAGCGACTACTTATCACGGTTCAACCATGTCATGACGGTCATGAGAGTCAGCAATGATGCCAAATGTCTGTGCTTCCCACTTACTCTAAGTGGGTCCACAGAAGAATGGTTCAAAAAGCTGGAACCAGGATCCGTGGGCTGTTGGAACAAGCTACAGACCAACTTCCGGAGACAGTTTGTCGCCGCAAGAAAGGTAAACCTGGAGGTCAGTGCCTTAACTAATATCAAGCAACTTCCCACCGAGACCTTGAAGAATTATATACAGTGGTTCCGAGAGGAAGCCTCAAAAACCAAGAAAGTTGACGACGGACAACAGCTTGCGCTTCTCCAAGCAGGCATCCGCACTGGGACTCCTTTCTGGAATGAACTACAGCAAGAAGGAGCTGCCAGCCTTCAGGACTTCCAGAAGAGAGTCCAAAAATATATCAACCTCGAAGAAGCCCAAATCGTGGCTTACGGAGGATACTATCCCACCGGGATAGCAGGGTACATGCCCGGAGTATTGCCCTCGGGTACTACCCCGACTGCAACTCCACAAACAAGTGGCATACAATTCTCTGCTACCCCCAGATATAGTCAGGGCCAGGCCTTGGCACCAGCATCATCCCATTTCGGCAACCCGTCCGGAATGAATGGACAAACTCCTTCGCACTCTGCTCCGGCTGCTAGCCTGGCAGGCCCTTCCCAGGGCTCGAGGAGTAAAAGGTCCTCCAAGGGTAGCACCCGGACGGGGGAGAAGTGCCAGAAAAGGGGGTACACCCCCAGTACACTCAATACACGGAGCTGTCGGACTCCCAAGAGCGTGTATACTTTGATACTAGGCAAAATACACACTACCGGAGACCACAACCGTTGTACAAGGATAGCTCCCGGAGAGATCCGACCAAAGATTCGAGTACCACAACGACATTGGCCATAGCACAAATGAATGCAAGAATCTCAAGGACGAGATTGAAAACCTAATCCGGTTAGGCCACCTCTACGAGTGGATCAAAAATAGGTTGCCTCACCTTAATCCGGGCCAGGCGACTGTTGGTGTGCCTCAGGGAACACCGGGGAGTACAGCAGGAGCATTAGCTCCAGCTGCTCCCGCGGGCGACGCCCAGCGCATCCCCGGTCTGCCGCCCAGACCTAATGGGAGGGTAGCCATGATCTCCGGAGGTCCCCATATCGGAGGAACTACTCGCAAGGAGTTTAAACGATACGCAGGGGCCGTGAAACACGATGAGGTTTGGGAGGTTACTCAACTCCCAGCTCAAAGGCCCCGGCTGATGGACCAACCCATCACGTTCACGGAAGAAGACGCCAAGACAGTGCGCTTCCCTCATCATGACCCATTGGTCATAGAGACCCCCATCGCAAATAAAGTGGTGGCCAGAGTCTTAATTGACAATGGAAGTTCCGTGAACCTACTCTTCAAGGAAGCCTTCACCGTAATAGGCTTGACGGACCGAGACCTCTCGCCCAGTGGGTCCCAACTCACAGGGTTTAATGGGACGACACTTATCCCAATCAATAAAGTAAGGCTCCCAGTCACCTTGTGCCCGGACACCCCCCAAAGCACATTTAAATACTGCACTTTCGTGGTGGTGGACTGTCCGACCGCTTACAACGCGATCCTCGACCGACCGGCCTTGGTAGACTTTGGTGCAATCAGATCGATTCGGCACCAGTGCTTCAAGTTCCCTACCCAGGAAGCCGGGATCTGGACGGTGAGGAGAAACATAGGGGAAGCAAGACAATGATACAGCAACCCACCTGCCCATACTAATGGTCCGGGAATCAGTTGAGCCAGAAGTGGCTGAAGAAGATGAGTTAGACCCCCGTGTGGGGTCCGAAAGAATTGTGGAACCGATGGAGGATGTCGAGGAATTATCAGTGTGCGACCTCGACTCCACCAAAGTGCTCCGGCTGGGGAAGAACCTAGATCCGGAGGAAAAAGAGAAAATAATAAAAACACTGAAGGGCGCCATCGACATCTTTGCATGGCGCCAAGAAGACATGACTGGCATAAGCCCTCATGTCATCACCCACGTACTCAACGTCAATCCGGACATGCCCCCCGTCCAGCAAAAGCGACGCCCGCTCGACTCGGTGAAAGCCGAGGCTCTGGAGAAAGAGGTGGACAAACATTTGACTAACGGCATGATCCGCGACGTATACTATCCGGAGTGGCTAGCGAATCCGGTCCTTGTGCCCAAGCCGAACGGAACTTGGCGAGTTTGTATAGATTTCACTGATCTAAACAATGCTTGTACAAAGGACTGCTTCCCGCTGCCCAGGATCAACCAGATGGTAGATGCCACTTCTGGATTCAAACTACTATCCTTCATGGACGCCTATGCTAGGTACAATCAAATAAAGATGCATACGGCAGACCAGGAGTGCACTAGCTTTAGGACCGATAAGGGGGTATAATGTTACCTAGTCATGCCCTTCGGACTGAAAAACGCAGGAGGAACCTACCAGAGAATGGTCAACCGGATGTTCAAAGGCCTCCTGGGACGAAATATGGAGGTTTAAGTAGATGACATGCTCGTCTAGTCCAAAACATGCAACAACCATGCAAGCGACTTAGAGGAATGCTTCGAAGTGGTCCGGAGATACAGCATGAAGCTCAACCCAAAGAAATGCACCTTTGGGGTCAAGTCAGGAAAGTTTCTGGGCTTCATCGTCAGTCGAAGGGGGATTGAGGAAAATCCGGAAAAAATCTAGGCTCTCCTGAGCATGCCATCCCCCAGAAAGCATAAAGATGTGCAGAGCCTGACTGGAAAGGTAGCTGCCCTAAGCCGCTTCATCTCACGGTCCACAGACAAGTGCATACCCTTCTTCAACATATTGAAGAAGTGTCAAAAGTTTGAGTGGTCGGACAAGTGCGAGGAGGCATTCAAAAAACTAAAAGAGCACATGGCCAAGCCTCCTATCCTATCAAAACTTGTTCTCGGAGAAGACCTATTTCTATATTTGGCTGTCTCCGAACACGCGGTCAGCGCTGCCCTAGTCCGGGAAGAAGAGAAAACTCAGCATCCTGTGTACTATGTCAGTAAGCGCATGATAGGAGCCGGAGCGAGGTACCCAATCATTGAAAAGCTGGTTTTTTGCCTCCTAATGGCATCAAGGAAATTGAGGCCATACTTCCAAGCACATCCAATCAAAATACTGACCAACCACCCGCTCCGTCAGGTCTTCCAAAAACCTGAAGCATCTGGAAGGCTCCTCGAGTGGGCAATGGAGCTAAGTCAATTTGACTTGCACTACATGCCCCGAATTTCTATAAAAGGCCAAGCCTTGGCGGACTTCATTACTGAATGCAACGAAGCCGAGGCAACCGCGAATATGCCGGTACCGCCAATCCCCACATGGGGAGTATTTGTGGACGGAGCCTCCAATGAAAATGGTTTCGGAGCCGGAGTGGCGATGATATCACCAACCGGACTGCGGCTCCAGGCGGTCCTACGGTTCAACTTCCCAGCTTCAAACAATGAGACCGAATATGAAGCCCTAATAGCAGGGCTGAAATTAGCAAAAGCTGTAGGAGCCAAAAGAGTGGAAATCTATAGTGATTCCCAACTGGTCGTAAACCAGATATCAGGAGAATACCAAACACGCGGCGAGCGAATGGCCGCGTACGTGACAATAGTCCGGGAGCTACTCCACGAGTTCACGGACTACAAAATAGAAAGAATCCCCCAGGAAAAGAATGCTCACGCGGACTGTCTGGCTAAGTTAGCCTCATATAGCGAAATCGAAGAGTTGGGGATAGTACCAGTGGAACGCTTGGCAGAGCCAAGCATCAAAATAAAAAAGACCACAATAACGGTTGGGAAAGAACTCAGCTGGATGGTCCGCATCATAAAATACATAACAAAAGGTGAGTTGCCCCAAGAAAGGGCACTGTCTCGGAAGATTCTCTACCGAAGAGGACTCAGCATGCCTTATTTAAGGTGTGTATCGGACCCTGAAGCCAGACAAATCATGCTAGAGGTCCACGAAGGGTTCTGTGGAGATCATACGGGAGGACCCAGTCTCTCAAAGAAAATATTGAGACAGGGGTACTTCTGGCCAACAATGAAAAAAGATTGTATAGACTACGTCCAAAAGTGTGATTCGTGTCAAAGGTTCGCGAACATACCGAGAGCTCCTCCAAATGAAATCACCCTGATGACTAGTCCCTGGCCCTTTGCGGTATGGGGAATAGATCTTATTGGGTCCCTGCCAACAGGAAAAGGAGGAGTAAAGTATGCAATAGTAGCAGTAGACTACTTCACCAAATGGACGGAGGCTGAGCCCATGAAGACCATAACTGCTAAAAAAGCACTAGACTTTGTTATCAAAAGTATACTGTGTTGATATGGCTTGCCTCACAAAATAGTCTCTGACAATGGAAAGCAATTCGATTGCGAGGAATTTACTGACTTCTGCAACCAACACGGAGTAGTGAAAAGCTTCTCCGGGGTGGCCAGACCTCAAACAAACGGTCAAGCAAAAGCAGCCAACAAAATCTTAAAGGTCACCTTGAAGAAAAAGCTGCTGGCCTGCAAAAACAACTGGCCTGAAGAGTTGCCAAGAGTGTTATGGGCCTACCGGACGACCCCCAGGACCACAACCGGTCACTCGCCTTTTTCAATGGCGTACGGTTGTGAAGCGATGGTCCCGGTAGAAATGTTATTCCCGTCCCACAGGAGAACGACTTACGATCCAGCCAC
This sequence comes from Cannabis sativa, assembly GCF_029168945.1. Lineage (NCBI taxonomy): Eukaryota > Viridiplantae > Streptophyta > Magnoliopsida > Rosales > Cannabaceae > Cannabis > Cannabis sativa. The sequence continues at coordinate 79,590,046 of NC_083603.1, read as the reverse complement.
GAATCAGGCTTTGCTTCAAGAAGCCTTGGATCAAGTTGAAGAACTCCGGGACGAGTCTCAAATACGGATGGCAGCTTATCAAAAGAAGGTGACCAAGTATTTTAACTCTAAAGTTAAAAATTGAAAATTTGCCATTGGGGATATGGTCTTAAGAAGAGTCTTCCCAGCCACCCAAGAACCCGGAGTGGGGGTACTTGGGCCAAATTGGGAAGGACCATATGAAATCGAGGACGAAATCGGCTCAGGCACTTACAAGCTAAAAAGAATGGATGGAACCATTGTGCCAAGGGCCTGGAATGCCGATCACCTCAGAAAATATTACCAATAGCCAAGAATGTAACTTAGACTTTGTTTAAAGAGTTTTTACCGTCTAAATGTATACAGCCTCCGCATGATAAATAAAACTGAGTGCCTTAAAAACAAAGTTTCTATGCCACTCAGGGGGGTACTAGGGTATACCGCACGGACACACAGAAAACAAACTAAGTAAAATATCCTGACCCAAAGGGCAGGTCAAAAAGAGTATGCACAAAAATAAAAAAGCATAAGTATAAACATCCTGATCCAAAGGACAGGTCCAAAAAGAGAAGAATGTGCATCAAAAAAGATCACGTATAAATATCCTAGCCCTAAAGGGCAGGTCAAAATATATACAAATGGCCCGGGGACAGGCCTTAGAAATTGTCTCCCCTTTAAATGAAAACAGCTATTTAAATATTGTCTTAAAATAGCTGTATATAAACAAATATATAAAAAAAAGAGAAGTGGGTAAAATCCTGGTTGTACTGGGTTAGTCTTGGAATGGCCTAATCGATGCACGGAGGGAGACGAGGTCCGATGCGTGCCTCCACCATGGCATCAAGCTTCTTCTTATTCTCCTGGAATTTGGCGATCATCTCCTCAGGTTTGGGGTAGAAGGTAAGCTTGATGTTCTGGTCATTGGTAGACCAAGCCATGAAGACGCCATCGTCAAAACGCTTGGTGCACCGGCTGCAGGAAACGGGAGAAAGAAGCTCTGCTCTTTTAGCCTTCTTTAAGGCTTGTTCCTTGAAGTCCCTGAGCTCCTTCAGCTCCGCGGCCAGACTGGCCCTGGATTCAAAGTTTGCCTGGTGAGTTTCCTCTAAGGACCTCACCTTGGCAGCCATCTCATCCAAGGCTTCCCTGGCCTCTCGAAGCTCCCGCCTGGCCTTTGCAGTGGCCTCGCCTTCCGCCCTCAGCTCCTCCTGGTGCCTGGCCTCCAGCCTGTTTCTCTGCAGGGCCTCCTCCCGGATCATCGCCTCCGCCTGGGCTTCCCTCCGCTTAGCCTCTTCCTCATTAGCTTTGGCAGCGGCCTCCCGGCGCTCAGCAGCCTCTTGATAAAGCCGCCTCTCAGCAGTAAGATCCTGAAGAATCTTCCTGACTTCGTCCATGTCCCCAAAATCAGACAGGACGAAGCCATGGTTGATTATGTTCTTGGAGAGACGGCTGGCCTTAGCAGCAAGCTAAAAAATAAGGCAAGTATAAGTGAGAATCTCCAAAAAAAAAAGAAAACAATAAGGCGAAAGGCAAACTACAAAACACTTACCACGGTGAGGGAGTGGCTGAGATCCTGGACTTGGTAGATGGAGTTCAAGGATGCACAAGCAGCAAACCGCTTAGGTGCACACCGGGTAAGCTGAGACGCAAACTCGCCAGTCATCTCCGCAGCAAAGGGAGCTAAGGTGGGCCCAAGGAAGCGACCAAACCAGTCCGACAGGGGGTCCAAATTTAGGTCCCACGGGTTCTGGTATTCCGGGTTGTTGATGGTGTTTTGCATTTAAACCTGCAAGACCCTCCTAAGGGCTTCCACCTCATCATACCCCCGGGAGTATTTGTCCATGGCATAGTTGTCTTTAGCTATCCGGAGCTCCTGTCTCGCCTCATCTTCAGGAACCGGAGTCAGCACAATATTGGGAGGGGCAGTATGTTCTTCCATGGGAGAGACCCCTCCATCGAGACCGTGGGCCGGAGTATCAGCTCTCTGAGGCCGCTTAGGCTCCTCCTGGGCAATCATTTTGCCTTTACGTTTGCAAATCAGAGCAATTTCTCGCTCTTCTTCACCTTCTTCAGGTTCCTCAGGAAGAGCCCGGAGCCCTCCTGCACCTTCTTCAACTTCCTCAGAAAAGCCCCATTGCTTTTCTTGACCTTCTCCTTGCAGCACCTCCTCGTCATCCACTAAATCAATAGTGTCTGAAGGAGCACTGGAAGAAATCTTTAAAGCGGGGGCCATCGGGGAAGAAGTAAAGGGAGGAGGAGCCTCAGGAGTGTGAACCCTGGCAAGTTCGGCCAAAATGGCGTCCATAGAAGCACCTGCTACAACAAAAGAAAGCAAGTGTTAGAACATCCGTGGGAAACCACCAACACAAGATATGACAAGCAAGCTAGTCCTACCCTGACTCTCTAATTTGGCCCTAGCAAAGTTCCGAATTTTGATGCTGGCAGCATCATCTCCGAGATAGCTGTCCGAAGGCCGGAACCAGCTGGATGTAATATAAGCTGAAGGGCCTAAGGGAACGGGCTCCGGAGGACAAGAACCCATCCGGTACCGACCTAGGAAATCTCCTAAGTTGGAAAAATAAAACTCCTTCAAATGGTCTCCCCACCAGGTCGAGGGCATCCTAAACTTATAAAGACGCTCGTCGAACCCTACGGGCCTAAGACTGGCATACTCGCCAACAGAAGGGACATAATGAACTGCTAAAGGAGACTTACCACCGGTGCAGGAAGTGCTGGCAGCAGGAGCCCCAGTGTTCGGATCCTGAGCCGAAGGCTGTGGCCTGGGAGCCCTTTTCTCCGCTGAGTCCCCAATATGAAGGGGCTTCCCGGCGATCGCCTGGCTCCTTCTCTCAACCAGGCTCCCCACGCGAAGTGACCTCCCGGAAGCCGCCTGGGCCTTAGAGTATGCCTTCTCCTGAGCCTTCCAGTAGAGATACTCCTGGTACTTCTTCTCGGCAGTAGCGATGATCTCATCCCGGAAGGTCTTCTCCGCGACCGGCGCCCTCACGTTGGGACAGATAACCCGTGAAAGGTTACAGTCCTCCACGGATTGGTGCGGAAGGATGAGTTTTGCCTTCATGCAGTTCTCCGTAAAGACCAGGCTCCCGACGTCAAGATCAACCCGGTCGTAAGAGGCAAAGGCCTGGGCTCTCCGAAGAAAGACAAGAGTAGGAGCAGTCCGTTGATAAGGGGGAATCCTGACCCACTCCGTGAGGAGCTCCGGATGGTCCACTGCCCGGAACCCGGAGGAAAAGAAAAAATGATGGCGATACTCCTTAACATGAGTTTGCCTGTTATACGGGACCACCCCTTCATTGGCAGGGTGGGCCCGGAACCCGTAAAAACCGTCCTTAAATTTGTCCCCCTTCTTGGGGACGGAAACAAGTTCGTAAAAATACAATATTTCTATCGGGCGGGGAGATCCCCATCCCCGGGCGAAATAAAAAATAAATAAGCCTGAAAGCAGGCGGTATGCTTGGGGAATAAGTTGGTATGGCGCAAGGCCGACAAAAACTAAGAAATTAACAAAATAATCTTGAAGAGGAAGCATGACCCCAGCCATCAAATGCGTCGGGCTCCAGGCCCCAAAGCCGCCGTAATTGTGATTGGGCGTTTCCGCGTCGTGAGGTGGCCGATGGTAGGCCCCTGATGTGGAAGGCTTGATTCCAGCTACCTCCACGATGTTCTCCAACTGATGGGGATAGGTTAGAGTGGAGTGAGGCTCGGCCGCTGATGCGTGTCGTAAGCCACAACAAATTTACTATTTTTTTTTAATTCCAATACTTCCAATTATTTTAGTATAATCGTAAGTAAGGGTCGATCCCACGAGAACTATATTTATTCAATTATTCACAAATAAGTAACAAGATTTAGGAAAAGGGGAGTTTTGAAGATTATAATAAAAATTAAAGAGAAGAACAAATTTAAAGTAAAGAATACGATATGAGAAACTAGTTAAAGGTTATTCGCCACCCTCAACAATCATTCCTAATTCCTATTAAAGAATGTAATTTTCTGTTTCCAATCAAACTATTAATCCCGCAGATAACGCTGAAGCAGTCAATTATCCCAATCTCCATGAAGCATGCAATTTATTTAACTTAGATAAAGCATTGAGATTTATGGAGATAGACTAATCTAGGCAACAAATCAATGAAGCATATAATTCATTTAACCTAGGTTCTATTCTTCATCACAAATTGTAATTTGTCACAAACACTTAGAATCCTACACTATTAGGTGAATAGTAATCCTAAGATGACGGTAGATTAAAATAAAACCTAATTTAGCGGCCATCTAAACAAGATTAAAACAATAATCATAACATTGAACATAGAAGAATAGAAGTAATTTGATATAATGGAAACTAAAAGTTAACATTCAATTATGAAATTAAGAATTCATGTTTCGGGTTTTGAAATAACCCTTAACTAAAAGAAAACTACTCAGAACTAGACATTAATAAAAATCATAATATTTAATTTGTAGTTTTTTTGGATTCTCCTCCATTTGTAGTCTAAGAGGTCTTATTTATAGTAATGGGAAAGTTAGTTGAATCCTATTAGAATTAGGATTCTATTTAAAGTGGATAGATAAATCCTTTTAGAATTAGGATTCTATTTATAATAGTATTAGGAAATATCTCGGATAAAGATAGCTCATCTTTAAAACAAAAGATAAAAATCTCAACTCTTCTTGAAAATTTATCTTTATTTTCGCTATCTTTTATTTTTTAGAAATTTCCTGTTGCGACGACTGATAGTATTTTGGCCATAACTCTCTCAATATTGATCGGAATTGGACGATTCAAGATGTTCTGGAAAGCTAAGAACGAGATCTAAAACTTTCATGTTGAGCACCAAGTCCAATTCTGCATTTAAGTTCGTCCGAATTTGTAATTAAGTTCCGCCTTGTACAATCGAGCTCGCCGACTTCCATTATTTTCCACCAAAATATGCTAAAATCCCTCCAAAAGACTCTAAATGGATGAATAGTATTTAAAATAACCTAACAATCTAAAATCACACTAATCAATAATTTAAAGAATAAATTTAAGAATATTAATAAATAAATTATTCATATTTATAAGATAAATATGGACTCATCAAATTCCCCCACACTTGACTCTTGCCCGTCCTCGAGTAAGTTAATGAATGATACTTAAACAAATCGGTCTTTATGAAAAATTTTAGTTTCAAAAATTGTACATCCACTTATAAGTCCAAGAAAATCCAAACTCTTCAATCATTAGAATTTCAACTCAAGATAAATTACTTTTCAAACCCAATTTTTTTGTGTGTGTGTGCAATCAAATCATCATACTACTAACATTCAAATTAATTCATGCATGTCAACAATCAATATTTCTCTCAAAATAAATGTGGTATTTCAACGAAAATCGACTCCATAAGCTTAATTATCAAACCATTATCCACTAATGTAATCACACATAATTTAATGATCAATAGGACTTTATAGGCTTATAATGTAAGGCTAGGGTGAAAGGTAGATAAAAAAGGTTAATTTGGGCTCAAATCACACCATAACATACATATACAACATTCTCTGAAATAATTCCTATTTGTATTCCCCAATCACTCTCCTCAACAATTCAATCTTGTATCTTTTTTTTTTCCATAAAACTTACTATTCTCCCACACTTAAATTGTTGCAAGTATTTATTTTTTTATTTATTGATTTTTTTTTTTTGAAATACTTACAACTTGCAAACATTAATTCTAAGGGAATAATAATTTTTTTCATCATAACATATACATAACCATGAATATTTTCTCATCAAGAAAACTCTCACACCTTTACATAAAACATCAATATACACTAGTGTGAAAAAGGATGAATAAGGATTTTCTTTAGGCTTAAAGGTTATTGTATAGGGTTAAAAAGAAAAAACCAAGATGTCAATATTTAGGCTCAAATTGGGTAAAACTAGGGATTTAACAAATAGGGTATGCTTGAAAAGCTCAATCGATCCAAAAAAAAAAATGCCTATATCATATCTCAAAATCATGTGCAATTTATCAATTTCGCCTCAAATGATTATCAAACAAGTTCTAGAGGAGTTGAGACTTTAAATGAAAAGTCAAACATGCATTTATCTTTCCAAACATTAGCAAATATGATAATTCAATTTATGTGCAAAAGTTTTAAAAAAAAATCAAGTTTGAGTAGTAATTAATCACGAGTTAAGCACACAAATCATGAGAATCTATCATTTTCCTAGAATTATAACTAGAATTTCATCATCAACAAAATCATTTTCCCTAAGACCATGCATAAGACATCAAAGTAAAAACACATATCAAACACGAGCAATCATTGTCAACAGAATTTCATTCAATCCACACTTACTATTATTAAAGCAAGAAAATAATATAAACTAAAAAAACGATAAAAATAAACAAATAAACAACTAAAAAAAATTGGATAGACACAACAGTTAATCTCTCCCCACACTTAATATAAGCATTGTCCTCAAGGCTCAATCAAATAAAATCAATGCAAAATAAAAAGAAAAAGGGTATGAAAAACTCCCGTAAGGTTGCTTTGTTTAACGTCGTTAGCTCGACTGCATGTTGTGCTCATATGATCTTCACGTTGGGTCTTCTAACAAAGAAACATTCTTTATGTATTTATGAATGGAATCTAACACATTGAATTTGAGTGTTTCACCATCGAATTCCATTCTAAGTATCCATGCTTTTGTATTCCTCTTCTTAGTTGCAGTGAGTAAGAAGGTTCTCCCAAATAAAGTTGATGTAAGATTGGGATCACCCTCATCTTCCATCTCAATTATGTAAGAATCACCTGGAATGACAAGTCCATAAATCTGTACAAAAATATCTTTAACTATCCCTAAAGGATAAGCATTAGTATGATCAGTCAATTGAATAAAAACCTGAGTTTTTCTTGATGGACCAAGATTTAAAGAAGCAAAATTAGAATAAGACATATTATTAATAATTTCTCCTAAATCTATCATGCAATGATCAAACCTGGTTTTACTAATTGTGCATGGAATTGTACTTGTCTCAGGCAACAACTTTCTTTGATGAACGACAACATTCTCATTCTCCCCCACACTTACTTTCTCACCTCCATTCAACTTTTTCTCATTTGGACACAACTCCTTAAGAATGTTAGCACAATGAGTCTCTTTTTTGATTTCCTCAAGACATGAAATTTTTACCTCAATATTAGGAAGAGTCTCAAGGATCTCCTTAATGGGCTCCTCTTTCTTTGATTTTTTCAATCTACTTGGAAAAGGTGGAGGAGGGACATAAGTTGGTACAATTGGTTTGTATGACTTTTTCAGTGATGGTGGACCAACTAAAGTAGGAGATTCAACCTTTGGTGGAGATGATTCTTCAAGGGATGAATTTCTGACTTCATGACTTGGAATCAAATCATTAACTTCTTGGTGTGGTGATTCAAGTTGTGTACCACTTTGGACAGTGATGCCACTGACATTCTCTATTGGATCACTCTCTACTTGTGAAGGTATAATGTTTGAACATTGAGTTTCATATTCACTTGTATATGTTTCCGTTGACTCCGCAGGATTCTCTAACTCTTGTAGAGATTGTTGAAAGATCTGCATATTTTTCTGAAAGTTTTGTTGACACTGTATCATATTTTGTTTAATCTCCAAAGAAGCAACCTTCAAAGAGTTGCTCATATCAATAAGAGCACGTTCTAGATCTGGTCATAGTACAGGAGGATAGTAAGAAGTTTGTTGAACATATTGATTAATTTCATTGTAGGAAGTGCGAGAATAATCTCCCGATTATTGATTGTATGTGTAAGTGTCATAGTAGGGATTATATTGATACTCTTGTGGCGAGGTATAATAAGGATCATAGTATTGTTGATTGTACATCGTCATGTTTCTAAAGGAAGATCTGAAAATTAAAACCACAACTAGAAGCACAAGTTAGTAAAAAAAAATTAAAAAAAATAGAAAAAAATTTATAATAAATTTTTCTTTAAATATCTATCTTTTATTTTGTTTTTTTTTTAAAAAAAACTAAATCAATAATTTATTCTTCTAATTTTCATTTTGAAAAAAATTAAAAAATACTAAAAACTAAATATGAATAATAAAATAAAATAATAGTCCCCGGCAGCGGCGCCAAAAATTTGATGCGTGTCGTAAGCCACAACAAATTTACTATTTTTTTTAATTCCAATACTTTTAATTATTTTAGTATAATCGTAAGTAAGGGTCGATCCCACGAGAACTATATTTATTCAATTATTCACAAATTAGTAACAAGAATTAGAAAAAGGGCAGTTTTGAAGATTATAATAAAAATTAAAGAGAAGAACAAATTTAAAGTAAAGAATACGATATGAGAAACTAGTTAAAGGTTATTCGCCACCCTCAACAATCATTCCTAATTCCTATTAAAGAATGTAATTTTCAGTTTCCAATCAAACTATTAATCCCGCAGATAACGCTGAAGCAGTCAATTATCCCAATCTCCCTATTGTATGTAATCAAGGCGAAGCGCTCAATAATTAACTCTTTTACCTAAAGCAGTAAATCCATGAAGCATGCAATTTATTTAACTTAGATAAAGCATTGAGATTTATGGAGATAGACTAATCTAGGCAACAAATCAATGAAGCATATAATTCATTTAACCTAGGTTCTATTTTTCATCACAAATTGTAATTTGTCACAAACACTTAGAATCCTACACTATTAGGTGAATAGTAATCCTAAGATGACGGTAGATTAAAATAAAACCTAATTTAGCGGCCATCTAAACAAGATTAAAACAATAATCATAACATTGAACATAGAAGAATAGAAGCAATTTGATATAATGGAAACTAAAAGTTAACATTCAATAATGAAATTAAGAATTCATGTTTCGGGTTTTGAAATAACCCTTAACTAAAAGAAAACTACTCAGAACTAGACATTAATAAAAATCATAATATTTAATTTGTAGTTTTTTTGGATTCTCCTCCATTTGTAGTCTAAGAGGTCTTATTTATAGTAATGGGAAAGTTAGTTGAATCCTATTAGAATTAGGATTCTATTTAAAGTTGATAGATAAATCCTTTTAGAATTAAGATTCTATTTATAATAGTATTAGGAAATATCTCGGATAAAGATAGCTCATCTTTTAAACAAAAGATAAAAATCGCAACTCTTCTTGAAAATTTATCTTTATTTTCGCTATCTTTTTTTTTTAGAAATTTCCTGCTACGATGACTGATAGTATTTTGGCCATAACTCTCTCAATATTGATCGGAATTGGACGATTCAAGATGTTCTGGAAAACTAAGAAGGAGATCTAAAACTTTCATGTTTATGACCAAGTCCAATTCGGATTTTAGGTTCGTCCGAATTTGTAATTAAGTTTCGCCTTGTACAATCGAGCTCGCCGACTTTTATTATTTTCCACCAAAATATGTTAAAATCCCTCCAAAAGACTCTAAATGGATGAATAGTATTTAAAATAACCTAACAAATTAAAATCACACTAATCAATAATTTAAAGAATAAATTTAAGAATATTAATAAATAAATTAATCATATTTATAAGATAAATATGGACTCATCAAATTCCCTCACACTTGACTCTTGCTCGTCCTCGAGTAAGTTAATGAATGATACTTAAACAAATCGGTCTTTATGAAAAAAGTTAGTTTCAAAAATTGTACATCCACTTATAAGTCCAAGAAAATCCAAACTCTTCAATCATTAGAATTTCAACTCAAGATAAAATACTTTTCAACCCCAATTTTTTTGTGTGTGTGTGCAATCAAATAATCATACTACTAAAACTGGGTCTTGGTCCGACTACAAGCTCATATCCGGATCCCTATCTAGGTCCAAGTCTGTGTTTGGGATCGGGTCCCAGATTTAGGTCCAGGTCCTGTCTTAGTTCCGTTCTGGGTACACGAGCGTGTCCGGGCCCGAGTTCCAGTCTTAGTTTGGGTCTGAGGCTAGGTCTGTGTTCGGTTCTACGTCTGGGTCCGGGTCTTGGTCACGGTCCTAGTCTTGTTCTAGGGTCCTAGTTCTGCGATTCTTGTTCAGGTTGTAATTTTGGGCCCCAGGTCTACGTTTGGGTTCAGGTTTTGTTCTTGGTCTGGGTTATGGTCCTAGTCTGAGTCCCAGATCTAGACACCGACTACTGGTCTCTTTTAGGCCTCGTTACTCGAATCCCAAGTCAAGATTTGGATCACTGTCACAGGTCTAGGTCTGGTTCTAGTTTTGGTTCAGGTCCCATGTCCCATTTCTGAGTTTGGGTTTGGGATCGAGGCTGGGGTGCTGTTCTAGGTCCTGGGTATTGGTCTATGTTTGGTTCGAATCCTAAGTTCCCATCCCGATCTGAGATAGGATTCAATTATGGGTATAATTCCTTTGTTCTGATCCTGGTCTGGGTTCGAGGTCGGGTCTGAGTCCGGGTCTTGCTTTGGCTTTGATTATAGGTGTGGGTTTGAGTTCGGGTCCGGGTTTGTGTCCAGGTGTGGACCTTGATCTGGGTCTAGGTTCGGGTCCAAGTCCAAGTTCGGGTCCCGAGTGCGGGTCCAAGTTTGGGTTTAGTTCTTCGTCTGGGTTCTGGTCCTAGTCTGAGTTCCAGATCTACACACCGACTACTGGTCTGTTGCAGGCCCCGTTACCCGAATCCCGAGTCAAGATCTGGATCACTATCACGAGTCTCGGTCTGGTTCTGGTTTAGGTCCAAGGTGCCATTTCAAAGTTTGGGTTCGAGAATGAGATTGGGGTGCGGTTCTAGGTCTGAACCCTTGTTCACTCTCCCTTTCCTGGTTCCATGTTTGGGTAAGAGTTCAGGTTCGGGTCCAACTCCCAATTCGGGTCTAGGTCTGATTTGGAGTACAGGTCCTGGTCCGTTTACCGTTCTGGATCTATGTCCAATTTTAGTTATGATTCCAAGTCCAAGTCCTTGTTCCAGCCCCGGTCAACTTTCAGTTTTGGTTCCAATTTTGGGTCACAGGGTATGGGTTCGGGTCCTCATCAGGGTTGGAGTCATGGGCTGGTCCCAAATCAAGACACCGACTACGAGTTTTTTCCAAGCCCTGGGTCCAAATTTAGAAAACCAATCTCGGGTCCTAGTCTGGTTCTATTTCTAGTGTCAGCTCACGAGCAGGGTCCTACGTTCAAGTTTGAGTCTGGGTCGGGTGCTAGGTCCCTATCATAATTCTGGATCTAGGTCCTCGTTATTATGTGGGTTTGGGTCCCGGTCTAGGTTTGGGCTCGAGTCCTAGTCTCGGTTCGGCTTTAGGTCTCTATGTGGGTTTTGATCTAGGTTTCGAGTTTGGGTTTAGGTCCTGGTCCTGGTCCTAGTCCTAGTTAAGTTCTAGTTCTATTTGCGATTCTGAGTTCGAGTTACGGTTTGAGTTCGGATCAGAGTTCGAGTCCTGGTCTGACTTTTGGTTTGGGTATGTATTTTAGTCTAGGTCCAGATCAGGCTATGGGTGTGGGTTTGCGTCTTGGTTCTTTGTCTAGGTTGGGTCCGAGTGCTAAATTCCAATCCCGATCTGAGTCTGGATTTTAGTTCTGGGTGTAAGTCCTTGGTTCTGATCCTAGTCTTGGTTTCAGTTTGGGTCCGGGTCGGGGTTCGGGTCCATGTCAGGGTTCGGATCTAGAGTTGGGTCCCAAATCCAGACACCGACTACGGGTTTTGTCCAACCCCCTGGTCCCAAATCCAGATCCCAAAGTGGGGTCCCAGTCTGGTTCCATTGGTGGGGCTGACTCACGAGTTGGGTCCTAGGTTCAAGTTCGGGTCTGGGTCGGATACCAGGTCCAGATCCTTGTCCTAGTTCTTTTTGCCAAGTCCCTATCCTGATTCTTGGTCCAGGTCCCGATTATTGTGTGGGTTTAGGTCCCAATCTAAGTTCGGGTTCAAGTCCTAGTCTTGGTTCGGGTTTATGTCTCTTTTTGGTTTTTGATCTGGGTTCTGGTTTGGGTTTAGGTCCTGGTCCTGGTCCTAGTCCTAGTCTTAGTTTAGTTATATTTCCATTTAGGATTCTGAGTTTGAGTTAGGGTCGGAGTTCGAGTTCTGGTCTGAGTTTGGGTTCGGGTCCGGATTTCAGTCTAGGTCCAAATCAGGCTCCGGGTGTGGGTTCGAGTCGTTGGTCTTGGTCTAGGTTGGGTCCGAGTCCAAAGTTCCAATCCCGATCTTTGTCTGGATTCAGTTCTGGGTCTAAGTCCTTGCTTCTGATCCTTGTCTGGGTTTGAGTTTGGGTCTTGGTCTGGGTGTAGCTTTGGGTCTGATTCTAGGTGTGGGTTTGAGTTCGGGTCCGAGTTTGTGTCCAGGTTTTTGTCCAGGTCTGGACGCCGATCTGGGTTTAGGTTCCCGAGTGCGGTTCAAAGTTTAGGTCTAGGTCAAGATCTCGATCCAGATCTAGGTCCAGCATTTCGATCTCAGTCTGGGTCTTGGTCCGAGTCCAGGTTCAGATCTGGATCCCTATCTAGGTCCAAGTCTGTGTTTGGCATCGTGTCCCCGATTTACGTCCAGCTCCGGGTCTCAGTGCCGTTCTGGGTACACGACTGTGTCCAGGCCCGAGTTCCAGTCTCAAATTGGGTTTGGGTCCCGAGTGCGGGTCCAAGTTTGGGTCTGGATCGGGATCTCGGTCCATATCTAGGTCCAGCATCTCGATCCCAGTCTGAGTCTTGGTCCGAGTCCAAGTTCGTATCCGGATCCCTATCTAGGTCCAAGTCTGTGTTTGGGATCGGGTCCAAGATTTAGGTCACGGTCCGGGTCTCAGTTCCGGTCTGTGTACACGACCGTGTCCGAGCCCGAGTTCCAGTCTCAATTTGGGTCTTAGGCTAGGTCTGTGTTCGGTTCTAGGACTGGGTTTGGGTCCTGGTCACGCTCCTAGTCTTGTTCTAGGGCCCTGGTTCCGCGATTCTTGTTCAGGCTCTAATTTTGGGTCCGAGGTCTAGGTCTGGGTTCAGGTTTTGTTCTTCGTTTGGGTTCTGGTCCTGGTCTGAGTCCCAGATCTAGACACCGACTACTGGTCTGTTCCAGGCCTCGTTACTCAAATCCCGAGTCAAGATCTGGATCACTGTCACGGTCTCGGTCTTGTTCTGGTTCAGGTCCCAGGTCAAATTTCTGAGTTTGGGTTCGGGATCAAGACTTGGGTGCGGTTCTAGGTCCCGACCCTGGTTCTGTGTCCCTAGTCTCGTTCCATGTTTGGGTCTGAGTTCAAGTTCGGGTTCGGGTCCAGAGTCCATGTTTAGGTTGGGATCCGGTTCCGGCTCCCTATTCGGGTCTAGGTTTGATTTGGAGTCCGGGTCATCGTCCGGTTACGATTATGGATCTAGCTCCAATTTCAGTTATGATTCCATGTCCAAGTCCTAGTTCTAGTCCCGGTCAACTTCCAGTTTTTGTGCCAATTTAGGGTCACAGGGTACGTGTTCGGGTCCACTTTTGGCTTTGGGATTGGGTTGAGGTCTGAGTGTGGGTGCGGGTCCTTATCAAGGTTCGGGTCCATGGCTGGGTCCCAAATGCAGACCCCGACTACGGGTTTTGTCCAAGCCCTAAATCCAGATCCGGATCCCTATCTCAGGTCGCAGTTTGGTACCATTTCTGGTGCCGGGTCACGAGCTGGGTCCTAGCTTCAAGTTTGGGTCTGGGTAGGCTACTAGGTCCGCGCCTAGTTCTTTTTTCCAGGTCCCTATTTTGATTCTGGTTCCAGGTCCCGTTTATTTTGTGGGTTTTGGAGCCAGTCTAGGTTCGGGTTCGAGTCCTAGTCTCGGTTCGGGTTTAGGTCTTTGTCTGGGTTTCTATCTGGGTTCGGGTTTTGGTTTAGGTCCTTGTCCTAGTCCTTGTTCGGTTCTAGTTCTATTTACGATTCTGAGTTCGAGTCGGAGTTCTAGTCCTGGTCTGAGTTTGGGTTCGGGTCCAGATTTCAGTCTAGGTCAAGATCAGCCTCCGGGTGTGGGTTCGCGTCCTGGGTCCTGGTCTAGGTTGGGTCAGAGTCCCAAGTTCCAATCCCGATTTGAGTTTGGATTCAGTTCTGGGTCTAAGTCCTTGATTCTGATCCTGGTCTGAGTTCGAGTTTGGGTCCGGGTCCGGGTCTAGCTTTAGGTCAGATTCTAGGTGTGGCTTTGAGCTCGGGTCCGAGTCTGTGTCTGGGTTTGTATCCAGGTCTGGACCCCGATCTGGGTCTAGGTTCGGGTTCAGGTCCAAGTTGGGGTCCAGAATGCGGGTCCAAGTTTGGGTCTTGGTCACGATCTCTGTCCAGATCTAGGTCCATGATTTCGATCCAAGTTTGTGTTAGGGATCAGGTCCCAGATTTAGGTCGAGGTCCGGGTCTTAGTTCCGGTCTGGGTACACTACCGTGTCCGTGCCAGAGTTCCAGTCTCAGTTTGGGTTTGAGTCTAGTTCTGTGTTCGGTTCAAGGTCCGGGTTCGGGTCCTGGTCATGGTCCTAGTCTTGTTTTAAGGTCCTGGTTCGACGATTCTTGTTCAGGTTCTAGGCCCGTTCCAGGCCCCGTTACCTGAATCCTGAGTCAAGATCTGGATCACTGTCATGGGTCTCGGTCTAGTTCTGGTTCGGGTCCCAGGTCCCATTTTTGAGTTTGGGTTTGGGATCGAGACCGAGTGCGGTTCTAGGTCCCAACCCTTGTTTTGTGTCCCTAGTCTTGTTCGATGTTTGGGTCTGAGTTCAGCTTCGGGTTCGGGTCCTGAGTCCATGTTTTGGTTGGACTTCGGGCTCGGCTCCCAATTCAGGTCTAGGTCTGATTTGGAGTCCGGGTCCTGGTCTGGTTACTGTAATATCCCGAGAATTATATTGATATTTATTTGGCCATATTTTATTAAATATGTGATTAAGTGGGTATTAGAGTAGGATTATAATCCTACTTAAACTAATCATGAGTTGATTAGGGAAATATGAATTAATGAATAATAAAGCGTAATTTATTAATTACGGAGATTGTACTGGAATATGTGGGTATCGTAGATACCATATGTAATATCCCGGAAAATAAATAATGTTTAAATAGACATATTTTATTAAATATGTAATTATTTTGGAAACGAAGTAAGATTATGATCTTACTTGGGATAATTATTGAGAATTTATTTAACGAAATAAAATATTTTCGGGCCCAGCAATTGTGGAAATTTAGCGATGTGGTTAGTAATGTCACGACATTAATGGAAGAATTATTTTGGGAATATTTCGGACTAGGTTAGAAATATTAGAATGTCGGTTTAATAGAATTAGCAAAATTACCAATATGTCCCTAGGTTATTTTGGAGATTATTTAGTTTTTGAGGGTAATTTTAGTTACCTCTTTTATTTTATTTAGGGGGCTGTAGCTTTTAAAAAAAAAAAACAAACAAACAAAGAAAAGAAACTTTTCTCTTCCTATTTAAGTTACTTGTGAGTTAAGTAACTTCATTTTTTTTCAAGCTCTTCCTCCTCCTCTTCCTTCGAGCAGCTGGAACCAGCCATGAGGGGGACTATTTCTCTTCAGCAACCTTCTATTTCAGAGCTAAACTTAATCCCCAAGCTAACCTAGATCTTGAGGTAAGTTCCTCCTTATGTTTTGTTGGTGAAATCCTAGGTTCTAAGGCTAGGTTTTGATAATTCTTGTAAGTTTTCAGGTCTGTAGATTTAGTTGAGGTTTGAGTGTGATATTCTAGTTGAATTAAGTCTAATTGTGTATGTTTTAATTGAATTCATGGCTGTTGGGATTGATTTGTGAATGAGGAAGCTAAAGGAACTTAGTTTTCTTCACTTGTGCATGTGAATTTGAGCTAGAGATTGAACTACTGTAATTTGCAGCTTGGGATATGCTATATTTATGATATTATACTGTTCTGGAAAGTTTGGTTAGGTTTGGAGGAGTTTTGAGTCGAATTTGAAGGAAAGAACCCAAGGGAATCTGGTCTGTCGGAACCGGTCGACCGGTTGGTTCTGGTGTACCAGAACCGGTCGACCGGTTGCTTGCAGGGGAATTTTCCGGGTTTCCTTCAGGTTCAGTTTTGGCCCGGGAAGTTGTGTATCGTCTGTTTTAAATTTAATATGGAATGCTTGATCTATTTTGGAGTTGTTGGAAGTTAGGTTATGTTTGATTTTTACTAGAGTTTTAATCCAGAATTTCGAGTTAAGGTATTTGTTAAGTTTCGATTTGTCGTGACATAGGAATGGGATCGCCTAGCTTGTTTTCCACTCAAGACGGCCCGTACACTTAAGTTCTGAACCAAGGTAAGAAAAGTATTAAATACTGTAAAAGATTAATGTTTTGATTGTTACAGATTCGATTGAGATCGAAATCTTGTTAAACGTTATTGTGACTTAGTCCTAATCGAGGTTAACGATATGTACTGGATGTGACTCGATTATGATCGAGGGAAATAATAGGAAACGATTATTATCATTTGACTCAATTATGATCGAGGGAAGTATTATGAAACGATTATTATCGTTTGACTCGATTATGATCGAGGGAATTATTATGACACGATTATTATCGTTGTGGCTCGATTATGATCGAGTAAAAGAAACGGTTATTACCGTTATGAGTAATTACTCCTGAAACCGCGGATAGGTTTCTTACTTATCGTTTGTTGTATCGGACAACGATAGTGACATATACAGCTCGTGGTTAACGAGTGGTAGGGGTACTTTATGAAGTACCTAAATTATGTGGTTATGAAGTTGTGGAACGATCAAGCGTGTTATTATGTGATGAGTTGTAACTAAATTATTGTGTTATGGTATGATTGAATGAACGTTATATTATTTATGAAATTAGTCTCTGTAACTGTCGGGGGTAAAAATACATGCTGTAGGGATGTAAGAATTGAGTGCTTTACGAAGCAATAAGATTATGTGTTTGAGTGCTTTATTAAGCACTGAGATTATGTGGTTACTGTAATATATGAATTAAAGTGATTTATGAGGTACTGAAAATGAGTGTTTATAATGTTGTGTGATTAAGGTACTTAATAAACCACTGAGATGGTTGATTATGAATAGCTATAAATATTCTTTATTATGTATTAAATTTGCTTACATAAGCATTATGTTATTTTTTGTATATGTAGATTGACAAATGTAAGACCTACCGGTATGTATATTATATTATTATGAAATCTGCCTGCACTTTCCATAAAGTCTAATTAGTAGCTTTTCTTACTGAGTCATTGTGACTCACGGGTGCTTCGTGGTGCGGCTATGGAAGTTGGTAGCTGTGTTCGGCCATGAGTCAGAGGTCTCCAGCAATGTACATATCAGCCTGGGGTCTTGGCTTCTGGAAAGCAGGATCGGAATTCCTTTCTATGTTTGGAAATGTAATTTATTGTAAAAGAATATTTTTATTTTATAAACAGGGGATCCCTATATTACGACATTATTTAAAATAAAAGTCTTTATGTTGAATTTAATTAAAGATTTAAATTAAACCACATTTTTCTAAAAATTATAGATTAATAATATTAAGTTATAAAAGCACACACGTGGCGTTCCTGAGGGTCAGGGCGTTACAACATGGTATCAGAGCGACCAAGGTTTAAAGATCCTGAAGACTGGTTTGATATGTACATTGGCTGCGAAGATTCGTTCGACTCATGGCTTAGTAAGTGTGAATTGATAATTGATTAATACAGTAATTGTTGATTGTTTGAATTGCATGCTTATTTTAAATGTGTAAGCTATTAGAGAAGCATGAGAAGTTTGATATAAAGTTGTTAATTATGTTTATGCATGCGCGGTAATGCTTATTAGCATTAATTCTAGTTAGAAAGATTTTGACTATGAGGAAGGAATGATCACAAATGTACTAGGAGGTGTACCTGAGGTGATCTAGTAAGTAAAAATTGAGAGCCTGTTAGGCTCGGGGTAGGTGGTGTGGGTATTAATCTTCCACTACCTCAGGGCTGAGAGCAAGTGAATGCTATGAGGCAAGAGACTACCTGAGTGGCCAGGTAGTAGAACTTACATAATTGGTCCCAGGCAGCGCGGTGATGGAAACTGACACTAAGCTGGACCGATTGGCAAAGTTTCGTTTTGATGGAGTAGTTGCTAAGGCTGTTAGAAGGGTTAAATCTAATTGAAGGTGGAAAAGAGTATATCATTCAGAATGTAGATGTAATGGCGAAGCAACTAGAAGTTGTCTGGTTTTATGCTCAGGTGGTTGAGCTAAACCTTACTTCTGGGGGTGCAAGAACTAGATCACGAAAGACATAATATGAAAGGAGATTCATGAAAGTAAATGTCTAGTGTTGAAACGGGTAAAAAGTGTTAACCCTAATGATCTTAAAAAAAAAAGAAGTTACTAACTCATCAGTTATGGGTTCTAGTAGGAGAATTTGGGGTAACCAAGTTTTTGATGTGGTGGGAATAAAGATTTGGAACACCCATCCAGAGGGTTGAGATGTAAGAGACACCAGTAAAGTGAAAGCTATACAAGAGCTTGCATCTAGTGTGGGGTAGTAGACAATTGGAAAAGAAACTATCCCTGGTTATAGTAGCAAGAGTGGAAGGATGATTGGAAGTATGTGTTAAAACTTAATGATGTGTTACTGAGTAGTTTTGGTACCTTTTAGTCTACTGGAGAACTGGTTATTTTCCAGTATGTGGTCTAAACCCTTCCCAGATTGTGAGGGCAAGGAAATAGTTGGTTGTTTCAGTTGTGCTGAATTTAGAGAAATCTAATATTATATTAGGGTTGAACTAATTTACAAGGTATAATGCAACTATCGATTGAAAAGAAAGGTGGCAACTCTTGAATCTAAAAGTGAGGACCCATTTGTGTTCCTAGGTAAGGTTCAAGGTCCTGAAATTCATTAATCTCAACATTTAAGGCTGAAGGGATTACTATGGGATGGATGTACCAATTTTTTTTTTAGTTAGTGTGGCCAATATTATAAAGGGAACATTAGTGAGATTGGGGAACAATCTTGTGGCTCAAGGTTTTTAGATGCTTTTAGAGGAGCCACTAGGGTTATTGGTTAAGCAAGAAATTGATTCTGAATCAAAGTTGTAATGGGAGTAAAACCTGTATTTAAAATTTTGAATTGGATGGTAATTGTAGGATTGAAAGGAGTGAAGATTTAGTTGTAGGAAGGTTGGGCTTGAAATTACCAGTTTAAGTATTTCATTCTTGAGTACACCAATGTTATTGGTGAAGATTAAGTATCCTTTGATAAGGACAGATGTTATGCTAAATAATTTTAGGAAAGGATCATCTTCTCTAGAATTGGTCTCGATTTGGTAATTACCAGTTGAAGACTCGAAAGGAGGATATTCTTAAAACAGTTTTCGTACCGATGACTCCATAATTGTCTTCAGTAAGGGTATTGTGATTCCTTTGGATGATGTTGTAACGTTTCTAGAAGCATAAGTTTTATGCCAAATATGAGAAATGCAAATCTCACTGAACCTAAATTTACGATAAAGGTTAGAAGTTTTCTGGAATTAACAGGATGCTACAGATAATTGTTGGGGGTTGTTAACACCCTTAGTGATTAGATCGAAAGAATTGAAAATAGAGGTTAACTATTGTATCAATGATAACATTGTTAGCCAGTGAGGAGAAAATGTGATTCAAGGTGATACTTCTAAACAAGGAATAGATTGTATTTTGACACAGTTTAGGAGAGTTATTGCCTAACTATCGAGGCTACTGAAGGAATATGAGAAGTGGTATTTAAGCCATGATATTGGATTGGCAGTAATCGTTTTACATTGAAAGTTGGGCACCGTTTTTCTATGTGGATTTTCTATATGGTGAAAATGTGAAGTCTATACGGATCACAAAAGTATCAAATACTTTTCTTTTGAAAGAATTTAGATGGGAGGCAGTGGTGACGGTTAAAGTTGATTGAAAATTTTGAACTGTGTGATTTATTACCACTTGGGGAAGTAAATTAGTAGTAAATACCTTAAACTGAGGAGATTTAGGACAAGTTTGTAAAGCGAAAAGATTTTACTATCGGTTGTTGGGAATGTAACCAGAATAGGGATTGAGTTCATGATTGGAGAACTTACTAATATTATGTGGTAGTTTAATCTGTTGAAAGAAATAAAATGGCCCGGTAGAGTCACTATGAACTTTAGAAGTACGAGGAAAGGTTTGAAACTAGATTGGCAAATAACTTTGATTTTGCTTGAAGGAAATTTTACGATATAAACCAGATTGTTGTATCAGTCCGATAAGAATACTGAGTGGAAGGTTCTAAATGAGTTTTCATGTAACAGCAGTTATTAGAGCACTGTTAAAGTGATACTGACGCAGTTTAAAGATTCAAGTTTGTATATTGCTTATATAATGGATGAAAGAGCTATGCTAATCTTAAGTGTAGAAATATTAAATTTCAAGTCGGGAATTCTATCTTTCTTCAGGTGGTTCCAATAAAAAGGGAAAATTCAGAAATTGGTCAGAAAAGGGAGTTAAGTCCCAGGTTAATCAGCCTGTTTGAGTTTTCAGAAAGGGAAGGTCAGGTAGCTTATTAGCTAGCCATACTCCCTGTTTTATTTAGAGTTTACAACATATGCTTCAAGGTTTTAGAAATACAAAGTGGAAGAAATCCATATACAAACCTAGGAGAATATTGAATTTCAAACAGATTTGTTATATGAGGAACAATCGGTACAGATTTTAAAACAGAAAAGAGAAAGTGCTGCGGAACCAAAACTATAACACTAGTTCCAGTGCTGTGAAAGAACAATAAGAGTGAGAGGCAATTTGAAAGATGAAGGCACAGTTGCGAGAGCTGTGTCTCGAGTTGTTTGAATAAATTTCGAGGACGAAATTTCTATAAGGAGGGGATAATTGTAATATCCCGAGAATTATATTGATATTTATTTGGCCATATTTTATTAAATATGTGATTAAGTGGGTATTAGAGTAGGATTATAATCCTACTTAAACTAATCATGAGTTGATTAGGGAAATATGAATTAATGAATAATAAAGCGTAATTTATTAATTACGGAGATTGTACTGGAATATGTGGGTATCGTAGATACCATATGTAATATCCCGGAAAATAAATAATGTTTAAATAGACATATTTTATTAAATATGTAATTATTTTGGAAACGAAGTAAGATTATGATCTTACTTGGGATAATTATTGAGAATTTATTTAACGAAATAAAATATTTTCGGGCCCAGCAATTGTGGAAATTTAGCGATGTGGTTAGTAATGTCACGACATTAATGGAAGAATTATTTTGGGAATATTTCGGACTAGGTTAGAAATATTAGAATGTCGGTTTAATAGAATTAGCAAAATTACCAATATGTCCCTAGGTTATTTTGGAGATTATTTAGTTTTTGAGGGTAATTTTAGTTACCTCTTTTATTTTATTTAGGGGGCTGTAGCTTTTAAAAAAAAAAAACAAACAAACAAAGAAAAGAAACTTTTCTCTTCCTATTTAAGTTACTTGTGAGTTAAGTAACTTCATTTTTTTTCAAGCTCTTCCTCCTCCTCTTCCTTCGAGCAGCTGGAACCAGCCATGAGGGGGACTATTTCTCTTCAGCAACCTTCTATTTCAGAGCTAAACTTAATCCCCAAGCTAACCTAGATCTTGAGGTAAGTTCCTCCTTATGTTTTGTTGGTGAAATCCTAGGTTCTAAGGCTAGGTTTTGATAATTCTTGTAAGTTTTCGTGGGTAGATTTAGTTGAGGTTTGAGTGTGATATTCTAGTTGAATTAAGTCTAATTGTGTATGTTTTAATTGAATTCATGGCTGTTGGGATTGATTTGTGAATGAGGAAGCTAAAGGAACTTAGTTTTCTTCACTTGAGCATGTGAATTTGAGCTAGAGATTGAACTACTGTAATTTGCAGCTTGGGATATGCTATATTTATGATATTATACTGTTCTGGAAAGTTTGGTTAGGTTTGGAGGAGTTTTGAGTCGAATTTGAAGGAAAGAACCCAAGGGAATCTGGTCTGCCGGAACCGGTCGACCGGTTGGTTCTGGTGTACCAGAACCGGTCGACCGGTTGCTTGCAGGGGAATTTTCCGGGTTTCCTTCAGGTTCAGTTTTGGCCCGGGAAGTTGTGTATCGTCTGTTTTAAATTTAATATGGGATGCTTGATCTATTTTGGAGTTGTTGGAAGTTAGGTTATGTTTGATTTTTACTAGAGTTTTAATCCAGAATTTCGAGTTAAGGTATTTGTTAAGTTTCAATTTGTCGTGACATAGGAATGGGATCGCCTAGCTTGTTTTCCACTCAAGACGGCCCGTACACTTAAGTTCTGAACCAAGGTAAGAAAAGTATTAAATACTGTAAAAGATTAATGTTTTGATTGTTACAGATTCGATTGAGATCGAAATCTTGTTAAACGTTATTGTGACTTAGTCCTAATCGAGGTTAACGATATGTACTGGATGTGACTCGATTATGATCGAGGGAAATAATAGGAAACGATTATTATCGTTTGACTCGATTATGATCGAGGGAAGTATTATGAAACGATTATTATCGTTTGACTCGATTATGATCGAGGGAATTATTATGACACGATTATTATCGTTGTGGCTCGATTATGATCGAGTAGAAGAAACGGTTATTACCGTTATGAGTAATTACTCCTGAAACCGCGGATAGGTTTCTTACTTATCGTTTGTTGTATCGGACAACGATAGTGACATATACAGCTCGTGGTTAACGATTGGTAGGGGTACTTTATGAAGTACCTAAATTATGTGGTTATGAAGTTGTGGAACGATCAAGCGTGTTATTATGTGATGAGTTGTAACTAAATTATTGTGTTATGGTATGATTGAATGAACGTTATATTATTTATGAAATTAGTCTCTGTAACTGTCGGGGGTAAAAATACATGCTGTAGGGATGTAAGAATTGAGTGCTTTACGAAGCAATAAGATTATGTGTTTGAGTGCTTTATTAAGCACTGAGATTATGTGGTTACTGTAATATATGAATTAAAGTGATTTATGAGGTACTGAAAATGAGTGTTTATAATGTTGTGTGATTAAGGTACTTAATAAACCACTGAGATGGTTGATTATGAATAGCTATAAATATTCTTTATTATGTATTAAATTTGCTTACATAAGCATTATGTTATTTTTTGTATATGTAGATTGACAAATGTAAGACCTACCGGTATGTATATTATATTATTATGAAATCTGCCTGCACTTTCCATAAAGTCTAATTAGTAGCTTTTCTTGCTGAGTCATTGTGACTCACGGGTGCTTCGTGGTGCAGGTATGGAAGTTGGTAGCTGTGTTCGGCCATGAGTCAGAGGTCTCCAGCAATGTACATATAAGCCTGGGGTCTTGACTTCTGGAAAGCAGGATCGGAATTCCTTTCTATGTTTGGAAATGTAATTTATTGTAAAAGAATATTTTTATTTTATAAACAGGGGATCCCTATATTACGAGATTATTTAAAATAAAAGTCTTTATGTTGAATTTAATTAAAGATTTAAATTAAACGACACTTTTCTAAAAATTATAGATTAATAATATTAAGTTATAAAAGCACACACGTGGCGTTCCTGAGGGTCAGGGCGTTACAGTTACGGTTCTGGATCTAGGTCCAATTTCAGTTATGATTCCAAGTCAAAGTCCTAGTTCCTGTCTCGGTCAACTTCCGGTTTTTCACCCAATTTTGGGTCACGGGGTACGGGTTCGGATCCACTTTTGGGTTTGGGGCTGGGTTAAGGTCCGGGAGTGGGTTCGGGTCCTTGTCAGGGTTCGGGTCAAGGGCTGGGTCCCAAATCCAGACACCGACTAAGGGTTTTGTCCAATCCCTGGGTCCAGATCCAGATCCCAATCTCGGGTCGCAGTCTGGTACAATTTCTATGCCGGGTCACGAGCTGGGTCCTAGATTGAAGTTCGGGTCTTGGTCGGGTAATAGGTCCCGGTCGTTGTTCTGTTTCCCAGGTCCTGTAAAGACCGCTTAGTTTAATTTGGAAATTAGCAGTTAATCACGTTTAATTATGAAATTATTTATAGCTATTTAAAAAATTTTTTATACTGTTATTATTGAATTCAGAGATGCATTTTTATGTCATTTAGTAGTTCTCATAATTTTGCATTTCCGGTGCCCGGTAACATGGAACTCGGTGTTTGGCTCAGTAAAATCACAACTTAGTATGTTAGTAGTTTGGGACGGTTTATTAGACTTTGGGAATGTCGGGAATGGCTGAGAATGTAGAATTTCCCAAAAATACCCCTTTAGTGTTATTTATGTTAGTTTAGTGTGGAGGGGCAAAATGGTCATTTTGCCCCAATGATATTTGTCCTTTAGTGGACTTTGTAAATGTGTTTAATATGTGTTTTATGTTGTAATTGTTGGCTGAAGTATATGGTGGTAAATTGCATGTTTTCTCATTTATTCAAAAAAAATTCTAAGTTAGAAAAAAATTGGAAAACTCTTTCTCTCTCAAAGATCTCTCTCTTTCGGCCACCCTTAGAGCAGCTAGGGCTTTTGATTTTGGTCTCTCAACCCTTTGATTCCAGCAGCTCCTTGTGTAATGCAAGTCAAGGTTTGATCTCTAGCAACTTTTCTTTGTGTTTTCTTGAGTTGTAAGAAAAGTTTGATAGTTGCATGCTTGATAATTTGTTGTTGTTGCTGCTGTGTTTATGTGATGTTTTCAGAGGTTTAATCTTGTTGTTTTAAGTAGATTAGAGCTAGTGTAATGCATGATAATTGCTTTGATTTCAAGATTGAAAGTTTTAGCTCAAAGTTTAGTTTTCAAAAGGAAATTTTGAAATCTATTGCTGTGATTATTGCATGAGTTAGAGTTTGTTTTCTGCAGTGTTTTTATGCATGATTATGTGGTTTTAATCTAGTTTTGAGGGTTGTAAGTGAGCTTTAGCCAAGTTTGAGTTTGAAACTCAAAGCTTGGAGCTCTCATGGCACTTTTTGTTTCTGTGCATTCTGGGTGATTTTGTTGCTTTAGAATTGTTATTTGGGTCATATAGAACAGGTCTGGAAGGTCTTGTATGATTTGGGTTGGATTTGATTGAGTTGTGAATTTTTGAAAAGTTCCTGCGAGGAACCGGAATTCCAGATGAGGGTTCAGGAATTCCCAGAACCGGAATTCCGGTTGCAGAACCGGTCTACCGGTTGGGGAATTTTCAGGAACCCTAGATTTCCTCGTTTTTATGTTTTTTGGGGTATAGCCATGCTTTTTATCGATAGGGAAACTTTTAGTTCCTAGTTTAAGTCCCCGGGAAGTGATTTAGCGTATCACTTATAGTGTTGTGATTTTTATGGTTTAGGAGCCTGTAATCCGCCGCGCAGATAGTTCCAGTCAGGTTGACCGGCACACCTGAATTCGAAATTGAGGTAAGATTAGTATAACAGTATGCATATGTAGATTACATGTTTAGCGTACATGTTAGGAAGCCTGTTAGATTACATTAGATATGTATGTTGGCTTCGAACCATCCGACTGTGTCACATCTATATAGGCTGGAGTATGAACAGCAGCTGGAGTACGACCAGTATGACCGAGTATAGGCTGACACTGTATTACATCGGTATAGGCTAGAGTATGACTAGCAGCTGGAGTATGACCAGTATGACCAAGTATAGGCTGATACTTAGGTTGATGGTTCCGTACTATTTGACGTATCACGTCGGTAGCCGCTGGAGTATGACCAGTTCGACCGATTAGGCTGATACTGTAACACGTCGGTACAGGCTGGAGTATGACCAGCAGCTGGAGTATGACCAGTTCAACCGATTAGGCTGTTACTTGTCAATAGTACCGTCCCTATGAACGTTCAGAACTCAGTACCGTGTTGGACACGGCAGTTAGGGGGACTCAGTATCGTGTTGGACACGGCAGTTAGGGTTATGGTCAGGGGTATGGGCGTCTGATCATGACCGGGATTTATGTATGAATATTATTATGCTTTTCTTACTGAGTCTGTGGACTCACAGTGCTATGTTTATGTGTAGAGAAGGGCAAGGCTAGAGCTAATTGACCGTGGACGAGCCGGTGAAGATTGTACATGTCTGGCCGTTTAGGCCTGGAGCGTATGATCATCGGGACAGCGAGGCTATTTTTGTAATTAGTCGCTAGGCGACAAACATTTTGTATAGACATTTTGTAATCGGGATCCCGAGTATTTTGTATAAATATTTTACAAGTTTAATTAAAAAGCAAAAATTTTAATTAATCACGTTTTCCATAAACCTCGTTGATTAGCAACGAGATGCACAGCATGTTTAAAAATCACGTAATACGCCTATGCTAGTTAGGGTGTTACAATTTGGTATGAGAGCCAGGTTGTCTTCCGAAGATCGTCACGACATGTACAGTCATCATCAACAGTTAGCTCGTTCTACGGTTCAGTAAGCTTTTATTGCTTTAGTAGTTTATTTAATTTTTTTATGAAATAAGAAAAGCCTGATAGGAAGCATGTTAGTAGCCTGATAGTAGAATAGGCGCATGTTTCGTTTTTAATTTCCAAATTAAGCGGCATTAGTAAGCTCTCCTTGAACATGACCTGATATGCCAACTCTTAGTTTCGCAGGCGGTTCCGACTAGATGGACGCCAGGCGGACTACCAGGAGCCAGGGCAATTCGGTCGGGTCAAACCAAGGTCAGGGAGCTCAGTTTCCCCCACCAGCTAGGGGCC
Source organism: Cannabis sativa (assembly GCF_029168945.1). Lineage (NCBI taxonomy): Eukaryota > Viridiplantae > Streptophyta > Magnoliopsida > Rosales > Cannabaceae > Cannabis > Cannabis sativa. The sequence goes on along the minus strand of NC_083603.1, from coordinate 79,563,431 downwards.
GAGGTAGAGGTCCCAGGGTCAGGGCTCGTGGTCGGGGTGTTGAGAACCCGCCACAGGCTGCCCAAGCTCCCCAAGCCGATCAGGGAGCCCAGAATTTGGAGGTTAGGTTTGCTGAAATGCAAGCCAGAATTGAAGAGCAAGACCTCGAGATACAGAGATTGAGGCAGCAGGGGGCTCCTGCACTGCCTGTGCCAGTAGCTCCAGTGGCACCCGCCCCTGCTGCTCAGGCCGAAATAGTTTGGCGGCCAACAGAATGGAACCTTTGTATGAACGGTTCCGGAAGCAAGCACCTCCAGTCTTTCTGGGAGGTCCAGATGTGATGAAGGCCGAACAATGGCTGACGGTGATCACCAAAATTCTGAACTTTATGGGTGTCACCGGGAACGACAGAGTGGTGTGTGCCACCTTCCAGTTCCAGGAAGACGCTCTTGTTTGGTGGGACATGGTGTCTCAGATCCATGACGTCACTACTATGACCTGGGAAAGGTTCGAGGAACTCTTCAACGCCAAGTATTATAACAAGGCGGTCAGAAGCGCCAAGAGAAAAGAGTTCACCCACCTGACCCAGCGAGAGAATATGAGCGTGACCGAGTATACTACTCAATTCGACCAGTTGGCGAGGTTAGCCTCTAGAATAGTGCCAACTGACTTCAGCAAGAAAGAGAAGTACCTGGACGGCTTAAATGCGTAGATTAAACATGAATTAATGATCACCACTGACGACAAGACCACCTATGCTGAGATGGTGGAGAAGGCACTGCGAGCTGAGGGCGCAGTTGGGTGTATGTCGGAGTCAGCTAGTACTCCGGCGAGTGGCGGGGCTCCTACCCCTCCTGCATCAGGCTTTAGCAGGGGGAGTAGTGGTTCGGCCATGGACCAGAAGAGGAGAGCATCCACTGCATCTGGTGGCTCGAGTCAGAACAAGAGGTTCCAGGGGAACCAGAATAGAGGTAGTCGTCCTAGTGGTGAAGAGACCCGATTCTCCTATCCTGAGTGCCTCAGCTGCAAAAGGCACCATCGGGGTGAATGCAAAGGTCAGGGATGCTTTCACTGTGGCATGCCCGGACACTTCAAGAGGGATTTTCCCAGCTCCGACCAGAGGCATCGAGGGCTCCGGCGATACCCACTCCAGCTAGGGTGTTCGCCATCACTCAAGCTGATGCAGATGCCAGTCCCTCAGTTGTAACAGGGCAGCTTTCTGTTAATAACTCGTATTACTCAGTACTGTTTGATTCTGGGGCTACACATTCTTATGTGGCAGCCAGAGTCTTTAGTAAATTGGATAGACCGTATGACAGATATGAATCAGGGTTTGGAACCCTATTACCTAGCGGAGAGTTGGTTATCTCCAAAAGGTGGATTAGGTCTATGCCGATCAGAATAGATGGTAGAGAGTTAAGTGCTGACTTGATAGAGATGAGCCTAGTAGAGTTTGATATTATTTTAGGAATGGATTTCCTATCTAAATATTCGGCTAGTATTGATTGCAAAAGGAAGATGGTGATCTTCCAACCGGAAAGTGACGAACCATTTGTGTTTGTTGGTTCAGTTCGGGGATCTCGCATCCTAGTGATTTCGGCCATGTCAGCTAGAGAATTATTGCATGGTGGATGCTTAGGGTTTCTGGCCGTGGTGGTGGACACCACTCTGCCAGATACCATTCGGCCAGAGGACATCAAGGTGGTTCGGGAATTTTTAGATGTTTTTCCCGAAGAACTTCCAGGGTTACCACCTTAGCGGGAGATTGACTTCGTGATAGATTTGGCACCAGGGGTGGAACCGGTTTCCAAGGCTCCATATAGAATGGCTCCAGCTGAACTTAAGGAATTAAAGATTCAGCTCCAAGAATTGCTTGACATAGGGTTTATTAGGCCTAGTGTGTCACCTTGGGGAGCCCCAGTTTTGTTCGTCAAGAAGAAAGATGGAACTATGACGATGTGCATCGATTACAGAGAATTGAACAAGCTGACAGTGAAGAATAAATATCCATTACCTAGGATCGATGATTTGTTCGATCAGCTTCAGGGGAAGACGGTCTTTTCTAAGATTGATCTCCGTTCGGGTTATCATCAGTTGAAAATCCGAGCGGAGGACATTCCGAAGACGGCTTTCCGCACTAGGTATGGACATTATGAAGTCCTAGTTATGTCGTTCGGACTAACCAATGCTCCTGCAGCATTCATGGATTTGATGAATAGAGTATTCAAGGATTTCCGCGATATCTGTGTGATTGTGTTTATCGACGACATCCTTGTGTACTCTCAGTCAGAAGAGGAGCATGAGTTACATCTTCAGATGGTACTGCAACGGCTTCGGGAACACAAGCTTTATGCCAAGTTCAAGAAATGCGAATTTTGGCTATCTCAGGTGTCCTTCTTAGGGCACATTGTGAGCAAAGATGGGATCAAGGTGGATCCCGGGAAGATCGAATCCGTCAGGGATTGGCCGAGACCGAAGACAGTGACAGAGATTAGAAGCTTCTTGGGTTTAGCTGGGTACTATCGCAGGTTCGTGGAAGGGTTTTCAAAAATTTCAATGCCCCTAACCGAACTTACAAAGAAGAATCAGCGGTTTGTCTGGTCAGACAAGTGCGAAGCTAGTTTACAGGAGCTGAAGCAGAGATTGATTACCGCTCCAGTGCTTGCTTTGACTTCAGACAATGAGAAGTTTGTAGTTTATTGTGATGCATCCAGACAGGGTCTCGGGTGTGTGTTGATGCAAGCCGATCGGGTCATCGCTTATGCCTCCCGTCAATTAAAGGATTACGAACAACGATACCCGACTCATGATCTAGAGTTGGCCGTGGTGGTTTTTTCATTGAAGATTTGGCGGCATTACCTTTACGGAGAAAGGTGTGAAATCTATACAGACCATAAAAGTCTCAAGTATTTCATTACTCAGAAAGATTTTAACATGAGACAGAGACGTTGGTTGGAATTAGTCAAAGATTACGACTGTGAGATTCTCTATCACCCTGGGAAGGCCAATGTAGTGGCCGATGCCCTGAGCAGGAAGGGTCCCGGGCAAGTAGCTAGCATGGTTCAGATTTCACCTCAGCTAGCAGAGGATATGGTAAGATCCAGCATTGAGTTTGTGGTAGGTCAGCTTCATAACTTAACGCTGCAATCTGATCTGTTGGAAAGAATTAAAGCCGCTCAGATGACCGATCCAGAGTTAATGAAGATCAGAGATGAGGATTTGGCTGGTCAAGCCAGGGATTTTTCAGTGTCAGACAACGGGATGCTTCTGTATAAAGCTAGGGTTTGTGTTCCGAATAGTGTGGAACTCAGGAATGAGATCTTTGAGGAGGCTCATTCTACCCCTTATGCTCTGCATCCCGACACCACTAAGATGTACCAAGATCTTAAACCGTACTTCTGGTGGAGCGGTATGAAGAAGAATTTGGTAGAATTCATATCGAGATGCCTCACTTGTCAACAGATTAAGGCTGAACATCAGAGACCAACAGGGTTGTTGCAGGCTCTAACCCTACCTGAAGGGAAGTGGGAAGATATTACGATGGATTTTGTGGTCGGGTTACCTAGGACCACCGGTTTGTTTGATTCCATCTGGGTAGTGGTGGATCGATTCACGAAATCTACTCTTTTTTTGCCTGTTAGAACAACATTTACAGTGGATCAGTTGGCAGAATTGTATGTTAGAGAGATTCTAAGACTTCACGGAGTACCGAAGTCTATAGTATCGGATAGGGATCTGAAATTCACCTCTAAATTTTGGCAGAGTTTGCAACGAGCAATGGGTACAAAGCTGAAATTCAGTACAACATTCCATCCTCAGACATATGGTCAGTCTGAAAGGACAATTCAGATATTGGAGGACATGTTACGAGCCTGTGTTATGGATTTTGCAGGCTCTTTGAATAAATATCTACCGTTGATAGAATTTTCTTACAACAACAGTTCTCAGAGTACGATAGGGATGGCTCCCAATTCGGGTCGAGGTCTGATTTTGAGTCCAGGTCCTGGTCCACTTACGGTTCTGGATCTAGGTCCAATTTCAGTTATGATTCCAAGTCCTAGTTCAAGCTCCAGTCAACTTCCGGTTTTGGTTCTAATTTTGAGTCACGGGGTACGGGTTTGGGTCCACTTTTGTGTATGGGACTGGGTTCAGGTCCGGGTGTTGGTTCAGGTCCTTGTAAGGGTTCGGGTCCATGGCTGGGTCCCAAATCCAAAAACCGACTGTGGGTTTTGTTCAAGCCCTGGGTCCAGATCCGGATCCCAATCTTGAGTCCTAGTCTGGTTCCATTTTTTGTGCTGGGTCACGAGGTGGGTCTTAGGTTCAAGTTCGGGTCTTGGTTGGGTACTAGGTCCCAATCCTAAATCTGTTTCCCAGCTCTTTGTCTGATTCATGGTCCATGTCCTGATTATTGTGTGGGTTTGGGTGCCTGTCTAAGTTCGGGTTCGAGTCCTAGTCTTAGTTTGGGTTTAGGTCTCTGTCTGGGTTTTGATCTGGGTTCGGGTTAGGGTTTAGGTGCTTGTCCTGGTCCTAGTCCTTGTTCAGTTCTAGTTCCATTTGTGAATATGAGTTCGAGTTTGGGTTTGAGTTCGGGTCAGAGTTCGAGTTCTGGTCTGAGTTTGGGTTCGGGTCCGGATCTTGGTCTTGGTCTAGATAAGGCTCCGGGTGTGGGTTCGCGTCCTGGGTCTTGGTCGAGGTTTGGTGCGAGTCCAAAGTTCCAATCCCGATCTGAGTGTGGATTCAGTTCTGGGTCTATGTCCTTCGTTCTGATCTTGGTCTGGGTTTGAGTTTGGGTTCGGGTCTGGGTCTAGCATTGGGTCTGATTTTAGGTGTGGGTTTGAGTTTGGGTCTGAGTCTGTGTCTGGGTTTGTGTCGAGGTCTGGACCCCGATCTAGGTCTAGGTTCGGGTCCAGGTCCAAGTTGGGGTCTCGAGTGCGGGTCCAAGTTTGGGTGTGGGTCAGGATCTCGGTCCAGATCTAGGTCCAGCGTTTTGATCCTAGTCTGGGTCTTGGTCCGAGTCCATGTTCGTATCCGGATCTCTATCTAGGTCCAAGTCTGTGTTTGGGATAGGTTCCCAGATTTAGGTCTAGGACCGGGTCCCATTTCCGGTCTGGGTAAACGACCTTGTCCGGGCCCGAGTTCTAGTCTAAGTTTGGGTATAGGTCTGTTTTCGGTTCTAGGTTTGGGTCGCGGTCCTTGTTACGGTCCTAGTCTTGTTCTAGTGTCCTGGTCCGGCGATTGTTGTTAAGGTTCTAATTTTGGGTCCCAGGTCTTGGTCTGGGTTTGGGTGGTGTTCTTCTTCTGGGTTCTGGTCCTAGTTTGACTCCCAAATCTAGACACCGACCACTGGTCTGTTCCAGTCAGTGTCACCCGAATCCTCAGTCAAGATCTGTATCGTTGTCACGGGTCTTAGTCTGGTTCTGGTTGATGTCCCAGGTCCCATTTCTGAGTTTGGGTTCAGGATCGAGACTGGGGTGCGGGTCTAGGTCCCGACCCTAGTTCTGTGTCCTTAGGCTGGTTCCATGTTTGGGTCTGAGTTCAGGTTCGAGTTCAGGTCCCGAGTCAAGGTTTGGGTTGGGATCCGCGTCCAGCTTCCAATTCGGGTCTAGGTCTGATTTGGAGTTCAGGTCCTAGTCTGGTTACGGTTCTAGATCTAGGTCTAATTTCAGTTCTGATTCCAAGTCCAAGTCCTAGTTCCAGTCCCCGTCAACTTTAGGTTTTGGTTCCAATTTTTGGTCACAAGGTACCTGTTCGAGTCTGGATTCAGTTCTGGGTCTATGTCCTTGGTCCCGATCCTTGTCTGGGTTCTAGTTTGCTTCTGCATCTAGGTCTAGCTTTGGGTCTGATTCTAGGTGTGGGTTTGAGTTTAGGTCGGAGTTTGTGTCCGTGTTCATGTCCAGGTCTAGGTTTCGGTCCAGGTAAAAGTTCGGGTCCTGAGTGTGGGTCCAAGTTTGGGTCTTGGTCAGGATCTCGATCCAAATCTAGGTCCAGCATTTCATTCCTATTCTAGGTCTTGGTCCGAGTAAAGGTTCGTATCCGGATCCCTATCTAGGTCGAAGTCTGTGTTGGGGATCGGGTCCCAGATTTTGATCCAGGTCCGGGACTCAGTTTGGGTCTGAGGCTAGGTCTGTGTTTTGTTCTAGGTCTGGGTCCGAGTCGTGGTGACGGTCCTAGTCTTGTTATAGGGTCCTGGTTCGGCAATTCTTGTTCAGGTTCTAATTTTGGATCCCAAGTTTAGGTCTGGCTTCGGGTTTTGTTCTTCGTCTAGGTTCTGGTCCTAGTCTGAGTGCCAGATCTAGATACCGACCACTGGTCTGTTCCACGCCCTGTTACCCGAATCCCGAGTCAAGATCTAGGTCACTGTCACGGGTCTCGGTCTGGTTCTGGTGCAGGTCGCAGGTCCCATTTCTGAGTTTGGGTTCGGGATCGAGACTAAGGTGCGGTTCTAGGTGCGGACCTTGGTTCTGTGTCCCTAGTCTTGTTCCATGGTTGGGTCTGAGTTCAGGTTTGGGTTCTGATCTTGAGTCCATGTTTGGGTTGGGATCCGGGTCCGGCTCCCAATTCGGTTCTAGGTCTGATTTTGAGTCCGGGACCTGGTCCGGTTACGGATCTAGGTCTAGGTCCAATTTAAGTTATAATTCCATGTCCAAGTCCCCGTTCCAGTCCCAAGCAACTTCCGGTTTTGGTTCCAATTTTTGGTCACAGGGTACAGGTTTGGGTCCACTTTTGAATTTGGGACTAGGTTCATGCCCGAGTCAGGGTTCAAGTATTTGTCAAGGTTGGGGTCCATGGTTTGGTCCCAAATTCTGACACCGACTACAGGTTTTGTCCAAGCCCTGGGTCGAGATCTGGATCCCAATCTCAGGTCCCAGGCTAGTTCCATTTCTTGTGCCGGGTCACGAGCTGGGTCCTAGGTTAAAGTTCGGGTCTGGGTCGGGTACTATGTCCCAGTCCTAGTTCAGTTTCCCAGGTCTCTATCCTGATTCTAGATCCAGGTACCAGTTATTGTGTGGGTTTGGGTCTCAGTCTAGGTTCGTGTTTGAGTCCTAGTCTCGTTTCTTGTTTAGGTCTCTGTCTTGGTTTTGATCTGGGTTCGGGTTTGGGTTTAGGTCCTGGTCCTGCTCCTAGTCCTAGTTCGGTTATAGTTCCATTTGCGATTCTTAGTTCGAGTTTTGGTTTGAGCTCGGGTCGGAGCTCGAGTCCTGGTTTGAGTTTGGGTTCGTGTCCGGATTTTAGTCTAGGTCCAGATCATGCTCCGGTTGTGGGTTGGCGTCCTTGGTCTTGGTCTAGGTTGGGTCTGAGTCCCAAGTTCCAATCCTGATCTGAGTCTGGATTCAGTTCTGGGTCTATGTCCTTGGTTCTGATCCTGTTCTGGGTTAGAGTTTGGGTCTGGGTCAGGGTCTAGCTTTGGGTCTGATTCTAGGTGTGGGTTTGAGTTCGGGTTGCAGTCTGTGTCCGTGTTTTTGTCCAAGTCTGCACTCCGATCTGGGTCTAGGTTCGGGTCCAGGTCCAAGTTCGGGTCCCGAGTGCGGGTCCAAGTTTGGTTCTTGGTCAGGATCTCGGTCCAGATCTAGGTCCAGCATTTCGATTCCAGTCTGGGTCTTGGTCCAAGTCCAGGTTCATATCCGAATCCCTATCTATGTCCAAGTCTGTGTTTGGGATCTAGTCAAGGATTTAGGTCCAGGTCTGGGTCTCCGTTCTGGTCTTGGTACGTAACCGTGTCCGGGCCCGAGTTCTAGTCTCAATTGAGGTCTGAGGCTAGGTCTGTGTTCGGTTCTAGGTCTTGGTCCGGGTCCTGGTCACGGTCCTAGTCTCGTTCTAGGGTCTTGGTTCGGCGATTCTTGTTCAGGTTCTAATTTTGGTTCTCAGGTCTTGGTCTGGGTTCGGCTTTGGTTCTTCATCTGGGTTCTGGTCCTACTCTGAGTCTCAGATCTAGACCCCGACTACTGGTCTATTCGAGGCCCCCTACCCCGAATGTCGAGTCAAGATCTGGATCACTATCACGTGTCTCGGTCTGGGTCTTGTTCTGGTTCAGGTCCTAGGTCCCTTTTTTGAGTTTGGGTTCGGGATCGAGATTGGGGTGCGATTCTAGGTCCCGACCCTAGTTCTGTGTCCCTAGTCTTGTTCTATGTTAGGGTCTGAGTTCAGGTTCGCGTTCGGGTCCCGAGTCTAGGTTTGGGTTGGGATCTGGGTCCGGCTCCCGATTCAAGTCTAGGTCTGATTAGGAGTCCGGGTCCTGGTCTTGTTACGGTTCTGGATCTAGGTCCAATTTCTGCTATGATTCCAAGTCCATGTCCTAGTTCCAGTCCCGGTCAACTTTCCGTTTTGGTTCCAATTTTGGGTCACTGGGTACTGGTTCGGGTCAACTTTTGGGTTTGGGATTGGGTTAAGGTCCAAGTGTTGGTTCGGGTTCTTGACAGGGTTCAGGTCCAGGGCTGGGTTCCAAATCCAGATCTGAATCCAAATCTCGGGTCCCAGTCTGGTTCCATTTCTGGTGCTGGGTCACGAGCTGGGTCCTAGATTCAAGTTTTGGTCTGTGTCGGGTTCTAGGTCTCGGTCCTTGTTCTGTTTCCCAGGTCCCAATCCTGATTCTTGGTCTAGCTCCCGGTCTACGTTCGTGTTCGGGACCTCGTCTCGGTTCGGGATTAGGTCTTTGTCTAGGTTTTGATTTGTGTTCGGGTTTGGGTTTAAGTACTGGTCCTTGTCCTTGTCCTAGTTCGGTTGTAGTTCAATTTGCGATTCTCAGTTCGAGTTTGGGTTTGAGTTCGGGTCGGAATTCGAGTCCTTGTCTGAGTTTTGGTTCGAGTCCGGATTTCAGTCTAGGTCCAGATCACGCTCCGGGTGTGGGTCCGAGTCCCAAGTTCCAATCCCGATCTGAGTCTGGATTCAGTTCTTGGTCTAAGTCCTTCGTTCTGATCCTGCTCTGGGTTCGAGTTTGGGTCCAGCTTTGGGTCTGATTCTTGATGTGGTTTGAGTTCAGGTCGCAGTCTGTGTCCGTCTTTGTGTCCAGGTTTGGACCCCGATCTAGGTCTAGGTTCGGGTCAAGTTCCAAGTTCGAGTCCCGAGTGCGTGTCCAAGTTTGGTTCTTGGTGAGGATCTCGGTCCGAATCTAGGTCCAGCATTTCAATCCTAGTCTGGGTCTTGGTCCGAGTTCAGGTTCGTATCTGGATCCCTATCTAGGACCAAGTCTGTGTTTAGGATCATGTCCCAGGTTTAGGACCAGGTCCGGGTCTCAGTTCTAGCGTGGGTACAGACCGTGTCCGTGCCCGAGTTCCAGTCTCAGTTTGGGTCTGAGGCTAGGTCTGTGTTCGGTTCTACGTCTGGGTCCGGGTCCTTGTCATGGTACTAGTCTTGTTCTAGGGTCCTGGTTCAGCGATTCTTGTTCAGTTTCTAATTTTGGGTCCCAGGTCTAGGTCTGGGTTCATGTTTAACCCACACCCGGACCTGAACCCAGTCCCAAACACAAAAGTGGACCCTAACCCGTACCCTGTGATCCAAAATTGGAACCAAAACTGGAAGTTGATCGGGACTGGAACAAGGAATCATAAATTAAATTGGTCCTACATCCAGAGCCGTAACCGGACCAGGACTCGGACTCCGAATCAGACCTAGACCTGAATTGGGAGCTGGACTCGGATCCCAACCCAAACTTGGACTCGGGAGCCGAACCCGAACCTGAAGTCAGACCCAAACATGGAACCAGACTAGGGACACAGAACTAGGGTCGAGACCTACAACGGCACCCTAGTCTCGATCTCGAACCAAAAGTGAGAAATGGGACTTGGGACCTGACCCAGAACCAGACCGAGACCCGTGACAGTGATCCAGATCTTGGCTCGGGATTAAGGTAACGGGGCCTGGAACAGACTAGTATTCGTTGTCAAGATATGGGACTCAGACTTGGACCAGAACGCAGACGAAGAAACAAACCCGAACCCAAACGTAAACCTGGGACCCAAAATTAGAACTTGAACAAGAATCGTCGAACCAGGACCCTAGAACAAGATTAGGACCGTAACAAGGACCCGGACCTAGACCTAGAACCAAACACAGACCTAGCCTCGGACCCAAACTGAGACTGGCACTCAGGCTCGGACACGGTCGTGAACCCAATCCCAAACACAGACTTGGACGTAGATAGGGATTCGGATACAAACCTGGACTCAGACCAAGACCAAGACTGGTATAGAAATGCTGGACCTAAATCTGGACCGAGATCCTGACCCAGACCCAAATTTGGACCCGCACTCGGGACCCAAAATTGGACCTGGACCCAAACCTAGACCTAGATCGGGGTCCAAACCTGGACACAAACCTGGATACAGACTCGGACCTGAACTAAAACCCACACCTAGACTCAGACTCAAAGCTAGACCCGAACCCGGACCCAAAATCGAACCCAGACCAGGATTAGAACCAAGGACTTAGACCCAGAACTGAATCAAGACTCAGATTGGGATTGGAACTTGGGACTCAGACCAAACCTAGACCAAGACCCAGGACGCGAACCCACACCCGAGCCTGATCTGGACTTAGACTGAAATTTGGACCCGAACCCAAACTAAGACTAGGACTGGAAATCCGACCCGAGCTCAAACCCAAACTCGATTTCAGAATCGCAAATGGAACTAGAACCAAACTAGGACTAGGACCAGGACAAGGACCTAAACCAAAACCCAGACAGAGACCTAAACCCGAACTGACACTAGGACTCGAACTCGAACCTAGACCGAGACCAAAACCCACACAATAACCGGGACCTGGACCAGAAATAGGATAGGGACCTAGGAAATAGAACTAGGACCCAGACCTAGTACCCGACCCAGACCCGAACCTTAACCTAGGACCCAACTCTTCACCCGGCACTAGAAATGGAACCAGACTTGGACACGAGATTCAGATCCGGATCTAGACAAAGGGCTTGGAGAAAACTCGTAGTCGGTGTCTGGATTTGGGACCCAGCCCTGGACATGAGCCATGATAAAGATCTGAACCCACACACGAACCTGAAACAAGTCCCAAACCCAAAAGTTGACACGAACCCTTACCCTGTGACCCAAAATTGCGACCAAAACGGGAAGTTGACCGGGACTTGAACTAGGACTTGGACTTGGAATCATAACAGAAATTGGACCTAGATCTACAATCGTAACCGGACCAGGACCCGGACTAAAAATCAGACCTACACCCGAATGGGGAGCCGGACCCAGATCCCAACCCAAACCTAGACTCGGGGCCTAAACTCATACAAAAACATGGAACCAGACTAGGGACACAAAACAAGGGTCGAGACCTAGAACCGCACCTCAGTCTCGATCCTCAACCTAAACTCAGAAATGGGACCTGAGACCTGAACCAGAACCAGACCGAGACCCGTGACAGTGATCCAGATCTCGAATCGGGATTCGGGTAACAAGGCCTAGAATAGACCAGTAGTCGTTGTCTAGATCTGGGACTCAAACTAGGACCAGAACCCAGACGAAGAACCAAACCCGAACCAAAACCTAGATCTAGGACCCAAAATTAGAATCTGAAAAAGAATCGTCGAACCAGGACCCTAAATCAAGACAAGGACTGTGACCAGGACCCGGACCCAGACCTAGAACCGAACACAGACTTAGTCTCAGACCCAAACTGAGACTGGAACTCAAGCCCGAACACAATCGTGAATCCAGACCGGAACTGAGAATCGGACCTGGACATAAATCTGGGACCCGATCCCAAACACAGACTTGGACCTAGATAGGGATCCGGATACGAACCTGGACTCAAACCAAGACCAAGACTGGGATTGAAATGCTGGACCTGGATCTTGACCGAGATCCTGACCCAGACCCAAACTTTGACCAAGCACTCGGGACCCGAAATTTGACATGGACCCGAACCTAGACCCAGATCGGGGTCCAGACTTGGAAACATACCCGGACACAGACTCGGACACGAACTCAAACCCACACGTAGAGTAAGACCCAAAGCTAGACCCGAACATAGACCAAAACTCAAACCTAGACTAGGATCAGAACCAAGGACTTAGACCCAGAACTGAATCCAGAGTCATATTGGGATTGGAACTTGGGACTCAGATCGAACCTAGACCAAGACCCAGGACGCAAACCCACACCTGAGCCTGATCTGGACCTAGACTGAAATCCGAACACGAACCCAAACTCAGACCAGGACTAGAACTCCGACCCAAACTCAAACCCAAACTCAATATCAGAATCGGACTTGGAACTAGAACCGAACTAGGACTAGGACCAGGACCAGGATCTACAACCAAACTCGAACCCAGATCAAAACCCAGACAGAGACCTAAACCTGAACCGACACTAGGACTCGAACCCGAACCTAAATCGGGACCCAAACCCACACAATAACCGGGACCTGGACAAGAATCAGTATAGAGACCTGGGAAACAGAACTAGGACCGAGACCTAGTACCCGACCTAGACCCAAACTTGAACCTAGGACCCACCTCGTGACTCGGCACCAGAAATGGAACTAGACTGGGACCCGAGATTGGGATCCAGATCTGGACCCGGGGCTTGGACAAAACTCGTAGTCGGTGTGTGGATTTAGGACCCAGCGCTGGACTCGAACCTTGATAAGAACCCAAACCAACACCCGAACCTGAACCCAGTCCCAAACCCAAAAGTGGACACGAACCCTTACCCTGTGACCAAAACTTGGAACCAAAACGGGAAGTTGATCACGACTGGAACTAGGACTTGGACTTGGAATAATAATAGAAATTGGACCTAGATCTAGACCCGAATAGGGAGCCGGACCCAGATCCCCACCCAAACCTGGACATGGGACCTCAACTCAGACAAAAACATGGAACCAGACTAGGGACAGAGAACAAGGGTCGAGACCTAGAACCGCACCCCAGTCTCGATTTTGAACCCAAACTCAGAAATCGGACCTGGGACGTGAACTAGAACAAGACCGAGACCCGTGACAGTGATCCAGATCTCGACTCGGGATTTGGGTAATGGGGCCTGGGACAGACTAGTAGTCTGTGTCTAGATCTGGGACTCAGACTAGGACAAGAACACAGACGAAGAACCAAACCCGAACTTAGACTAGATTTCGGGCCCAAACACGGTCGTGTCCCAAGACCGGAACTGAGACTCGGACCTTGACCTAAATCTGGGACCTGATCCCAAACACAGACTTGGACCTAGATAGGGATCCAGATACGAACCTGGACTCGGACAAAGATCCAGACTGGGATCGAAATGCTGGACCTAGATCTGGACTGAGATCTTGACCCAGTCCCAAACTTGGACCCGCACTCGGGACCCAACCTTGGACCTGGACCCTAACCTAGACCCAGATCGGGGTCCAGACCTGGACACAAACCCGGACACAGACTCGTACCCGAACTCAAACCCACACCTAGAATTAGACCCAAAGCTAGACATGGACCCAGACCCCAACTCGAACCCAGACCAGGATCAGAACCAATGACTTAGACCCAGAACTAAATCTAGACCAAGACTCAGGACGCGAACCTACACCTGGAGCCTGATCTGGACCTAGACTAAAATCGAGTCCGGAACCCAAACTCAGACAAGGATTGGAACTCCGACCCGAACTCAAACCCAAACTCGAACTCAAAATCGCAAATTGAACTAGAACCGAACTAGGACTAGGACCAGGACCTAAACCAAAACCCGAACCCAGAACTAGGACCAGGACCAAAATCCAAACCCGAACCCAGATCAAAACCTAGAGAGAGACCTAAACAAGAACCGAGACTAGGACTCGAAACTGAACCTAGATCTGGACCCAAACACACACAAGAACTGGCACCTGGACCCAGAATAAGGATAGGGACCTGGGAAAAATAACTAGGACCGGGACCTAGTACCCGACCCAAACCCGAACTTGAACTTAGGACCCAGCTCGTGACCCGACACAAGAAATCGAACATTACTCGGACCCGAGATCGGATCCGGATTTGGACCCAGGGCTTGGAGAAAACCCGTAGTCGGTGTTTGGATTTGGGACCCAGCCCCGGACCTGAACCTTGAAGAGGACCCGAACCAACACCCGGACCTGAACCCAGTCCCAAACGCAAAAGTGGACGCGAACCCGTACCCTGTGACCCAAAATTGGAACCAAAACCGGAATTTGACCGGGACTAGAACTAGGACCTTGACTTGGAATCGTAACTGAAATTGGACCTAGATCCGGAACAGTAACCAGACAAGGTGCCGCACTCCAAATAAGACCTAGACCCGAATTGGGAGCCAGACCTGGATCCCAACCCAAACCTAGACTCGGGACCCGAGCCCGAACCTGAACTCAAACCCAAACATGGAACCAGACTGGGGACACAGAACTAGGGTCTGGACCTAGAATCGCACCTCAGTCTCGATCCAGAACCCAAACTCAGAAATGGCACCTGGGACCTGGGACCTGAACCAGAACCAGACCGATACCCATGACAGTTATCCAGATCTTGAATCGAGATTCGAGTAACGGGGCTTGGAACAAACCAGTACTCGGTGTCTAGATCTGGGACTTAGACTAGGACAAGAACCCAGACGAAGAACCACACCAGAACCCAGACCTAGACCTGGGACCCAAAATTAGAGCCTGAACAAGAATCACTAAACCAGGACCCGGACCCAGACATAGAACTGAAGACAGACCTAGCCTAAGACCAAAACTGAGACTGGAACTCGGGCCTGGACACGGTCGTGTACCCAGACCGGAATTTAGACGCGGACTTGGACCTAAATCTAGGACGCGATCCCAAAAACAGACTTGGACCTAGATAGGGATCCGGATAAGAACTTGGACTCGGACCAAGACCCAGACTGGGATCGAAATGCTGGACCTAGATCTGGACCAAGATCCTGACGAAGACCCAAACTTGGACTGGCACTCGGGACCCCAACTTCAACCTCGACCTGATCCTAGACCCAGATCGGGGTCCAGGCCTTGCAACAAACCCAGACATAGACTCAGACCTGAACTCAAACTCATACTTAGAATCAGACCCAAACCTAGACCTGGACGCGGACCCAAACTCGAACCCAGGCCAGGAGTAGAACCAAGGGCTTAGACCCAGAACAGAATCCAAACTCAAATCGGGATTAGAACTTTGGACTAGACCAAGACCTAGGACGCGAACCCACACACGGAGCCTGATCTAAACCAAGACTGAAATCCGGACCGGAACCCAAACTCAGACCAGGACTCGAACTCTGCCCCAAACTCAAACCCAAACTTGAACTCAGAATCGCAAATGGAATTAGAACCGAACTAGGACTAGGACAAGGACCATGACCTAAACCCAAACCTGAACACAAATCAAAACCCAGATAGAGACCTAAACCTGAACCGAGACTAGGACTCCAAAGCAAACTTAGACTGGGACTGAAACCCACACAATAACCAGCACCTGGACCCAGAATAAGGATAGGGACCTGGGAAATAGAACTATGACCGAGACTTAGTACTTGACAAAGACCCGAACTTGAACCTAGGACCGAACTCGTGAACCAGCACCAGAAATGGAACCAGACTAGGACCCGAGATTGGGATCTGGATTTGGACTCAGCCCTAGACCCGAACCCTGACGAGGACCTGAACCCACACCCGGACATGAACCCAGTCCCAAACCCAAAAGTGGACCCGAACCCGTACCTTGTGACCCTAAATTGGAACCAAAACCAGAAGTTGACCGAGACTAGAACTAGGACTTGGACTTTGAATCATAACTAGAATTGGACATAGATCTCGAACCGTAACCGAACCAGGACTTTCACTTTAAATCAGAAGTAGACCCGAATTGGGAGCCAAACCCGGATCCCAACCCAAACCTGGACTGAGGACTCGAACCCGAACATGAACTCAGACCCAAAAATGGAACCAGACTAGGTACACAGAACCAGGGTCGGGACCTAGAACTGCACCCCAGTCTCGATCCCGAACCCAAACTAAAAAATGGGAGTTGGGCCCTGAACCAGAACAACACCGAGATCTGTGACAGTGATCCAGATCTAGACTCGGCATTCGGGTAATGGGGCCTGGAATAGACCAGTAGTCGGTGTCTAGATCTGGGACTCAAACTAGGACCAAAACCCAGACGATGAACCAAACGTGAACCCAGACCTAGACTTGGGACCAAAAATTAGAACCTGAACAAGAATTGCCAAACCAGGATCCTAGAAAGAGACTAGGAGCGTGACCAAGACCCAGAGCCAGACCTAGACCCGAACACAGACCTAGCCGCAGACCCAAACTGAGATCGGAACTCGGGCCCAGACACGATCGTGTACCCAGACCTGAACTGAGACCTGGACTTGGACCTAAATGTTGGACCCGATCCCAAACACACACTTGGAACTAGATAGGGATCCGAATACAAACCACGACTCGGACCAAGAACCAGACTGGGATCGAGTTGCTTGACCTAGATCTGGACTGAGATCTTGACGTAGACCCAAACTTGGACCTGCACTCAGGACCCCAACTTGGAACTGGACCCCAACTTAGACCCAGATCGGGGTCCAGACCTGGACACAAACTCGAAGACAGACTCAGACCCAGACTCAAACCCACACCTAGAATCAGACCCAAAGTTAGACACGGACCCAGACCACAACTTAAACCCAGACCAGGACCAGTACCAAGGACGTAGACCCAGAACTTAATCCTGAATCAAATCAGGATTGGAACTTGGGACTCGGACCCAACATAGAGCAGGACCCAAGACGCAAACCCACACGCGGAGCCTGAGCTGGACCTACACTGAAATCCCAAAAAAAAACCCAAACTCAGACAGGGACTCGAACTCCGACCCAAACTCAAACCTAAACTTGAACTCAAATTCGCAAATGGAACTAGAACCGAACTAGGACTAGGACCAAGACCAGGACCTAAACTGAAATCCGAACCCAGATCAAAACCTAGATAGAGACCTTAACCCGAAATGAGACTAGGACTCGAACCCGAACCTAGAACAGGACTTAAACAAAGACAATAACTAGGACCTGGACAAAGAATCAGGATAGGGACCTGGGAAAAAGAACTAGGACCTGAACCTAGTACCCGATCCAGACCCGTACTTGGACCTAGGACCCAGCTCGTGTCCTGGCACCAGAAATGGAACTAGACTGGGACCCGAGATTGGGATCCGGATCTGGACCTACGGCTTCGACAAAACCCGTAGTCAGTGTTTGGATTTGGGACACAGCCCTGGACCCGAACCCTTACAAGGACCTGAACCAACACCCAGACCTGAACCTAGTCCCAAACCTAAAAGTGGACCCAAACCCCTACCTTGTGACTTAAAATTGAAACCAGAACCCGAAGTTGAATGGGACTGGAACTAGGAGTTGGACTTGGAAACATAACTGAAATTGGACGTAGATCATGAACTGTAACCGGACCAGGACCCAAACTCCAAATCAGACCAAGACCCGAATTGGGAGCTTGACCCGGATCCGGCCCCGAGTTCCATTCTCAACTTGGGTCAGAGGCTAGGTTTGTGTTCGGTTCTACGTCTGGGTCCAGGTCCTAGTCATGATCCTCGTCTTGTTGTAGGGTCCTGGTTCGTCGATTCTTGTTCAGGTTCTGATTTTGGGTCCCAAGTCTAGGTTGAGGTTCTGGTTTGATTCTTCGTCTTGGTTCTGGTCCTAGTTTGAGTCCCAGATCTAGACACTGACTACTGGTCTGTTCCATCACCCGTTACCTGAATCACGAGTAAAGATCTAGATCACTTTCACGGTCTTGGTCTGGTTCTGGTTCAGGTCCCATGTACCATTTCTGAGATTGGGTTCGGGATCAAGACTGGGGTGCGGTTCTAGCTCCCGACCCTAGTTCTGTGTCCCTAGTCTGGTTCCTTGTTTGGGTATGAGTTTAGGTTCGGGATCGAGTTCGGGTCCCGAGTCCAGGTTTTGGTTGGGATCTTGGTTCGGCTCCCGATTTGGGTCTAGGTCTGATTTGTAGTCCGGGCCCTGGTCCTGTTACGGTTCTGGATCTAGGTCCAATTTCAGTTATGATTCCTTGTCCAAGTCCTAGTTCCAGTCCCGGTCAACTTCCAGTTTTGGTTCCAATTTTTGGTCACACGGTACGGGTTCGAGTCCACTTTTGGGTTTGGGACTTGGGTCAGGTTCGGGTGTGGGTTCGGGTCCTCGTTAGTGTTTGGCTCGAGGGCTGGGTCCCAAATCCAGACACCGACTACGGGTTTTGTCCAAGCCCTGGTTCCATATCCGGATACCAATCTTGGGTCCCAGTCTGGTTCCATTTCTGGTGTCAGCTCACGAGCATGGTCCTATGTTCAAGTTCGAGTCTGGTGTTAGCTCACGACCCAGTCCTAGTTATGTTTCCCAGGTCCCTATCCTTATTCTAGGTCAAGTCCCATTTATTGTGTGGGTTTAGGTCCCGGTCTAGGTTCAGTTTCGAGTCCTAGTCTCGATTCAGGTTTAGGTCTTTGTCTGCGTTTTGATCTGGGTTTGGGTTTAGGTCCTGGTCCTGGTCCTGGTCCTAGTTCGGTTCTAGTTCCATTTACAATTCTGAGTTCGAGTTTGGGTTTGAGTTTGGGTCGGCGTTCGAGTCCTGGTCTGAGTTTGGGTTCGGAACCCGATCTGAGTCAGGATTCAGTTTAGGGTATAAGTCCTTAGTTCTTATCCAGGACTGGGTTCGAGTTTCGGTCCAGGTCCGGGTCTAGCTTTTGGTCTGATTCTAGGTGTGGGTTTGAGTTCGGGTCCCAATATGTGTCAGGGTTTGTGTCCAGGTATGGACCACGATCTGGGTCTAGGTTCGGGTCCAGGTCCAACTTGGGGTCCCGAGTGCGGGTACAAGTTTGGGTCTGGGTCAGGATCTCAGTCCAGATCCAGGTCAAGCATTTTGATCCCACTCTTGGTCTTGGTCCGAGTGCAGGTTCTTATTTGGATCCCTATCTAGGTGCAAGTTTGTGTTTGGGATCAGGTCAAAGATTTAGTCCAGGACCGGGCCTCAGTTCTGGTCTGGGTACACGACCGTGTCTGGGCCCGAGTTCCAGTCTTAGTTTGGGTCTGAGGCTAAGTCTGTGTTCGGTTCTACATCTGGGTCCGGGTCTTCGTCACGGTCCTAGTCTTGTTCTAGGGTCTTGGTTTGGCGATTCTTGTTCAGGTTCTAATTTTGGGTCCCAGGTCTACGTTTGGGTTCGGGTTTTTTTTCTTCGTTTGGGTTTTGGTCCTAGTCTGAGTCCCAGATCTAGACACCGACTACTGGTCTGTTCCAGCCCCATTACCCAAATCCCGAGTCAATATATGGATCAATGTCACGGGTCTCGGTTTGGTTCTGGTTTAGGTCCCAAGTCCCATTTCTGAGTTTGGGTTTGGGATCAAGACTGCGGTGCAGCTTTAGGTCCCGACCCTGGTTCTGTGTCCCTAGTCTGGTTCCATGTTTGGGTCTGAGTTCATGTTCGGGTTCGGGTCCCCAGTCCAGGTTTGGGTGGCGATCCGGGTCCGGCTTCCAATTCAGGTCTAGGTCTGATTTGGAGTCTGGGCTCTTTTCCGGTTACGGTTCTGGATCTAGATCCAATTTCAGTTATGATTCCAAGTCCAAGTCCTAGTCCCAGTCCCGGTCAACTTAAGGTTTTGGTTCCAATTTTGGCTCACAAGGTACGGGTTCGGGTCCACTCTGGGTTTGGGACTGGGTTTAGGTCCGGGTGTGGGTTCGGGTCGTCTTTAGGGTTCGGGTCCAGGGCTGCGTCCCAAATCCAGACAAAAATTACGGGTTTTGTCCAAGCCCTAGGTCCAGATCTGGATCCCAATCTCGGGTCCTAGTGTGGTTCCATTTCTTGTGACGGATCACGGGCTGGGTCCTAGGTTCAAGTTCGGGTCTGGGTCAGGTTCTAGGTCTTGGTCCTAGTTTTGTTTCGCAGGTCCCTATCCTAATTGTCGGTCCAAGTCCCGGTTATTGTGTGGGTGTGGTTCCTGGTCTAGGTTCGGGTTCGACTCCTAGTCTCATTTCCGGTTTAGGTCTCCGTCTAGGTTTGGATCTAGGATCGAGTTTGGGTTTAGATCCTGGGCCTGGTCCTAGTCCTAGTTCGGTTATATTTCCATTTGCAATTGTTAGTTCAAGTTTGGGTTCGAGTTCGGATCGGAGTTCGAGTCCTGGTTTGAGTTTTGGTTCGGGTCTGGATTTCAGTCTAGGTCCAGATCAGGCTCCTGGTGTGGGTTCACGTCCTGGGTCTTGGTCTATGTTGGGTCCGAGTCCCAAGTTCCAATCCAGATCTCAGTCTGGATTCAGTTCTGATCCTTGTCTGGGTTAGAGTTTTGGTTCGGGTCTAGCTTTGGGTCTGATTCATGGTGTGGGTTTGAGTTCGGGTCCGAGTCTGTGTCCATGTTCGTGTCCAGGTCTGGACCCCGATCTGGGTCTAGGTTCAGGTCCAGGTCCATGTTCGGGTCCTGAGTGCGGGTCCAAGTTTGGGTCTGGGTCAGGATCTTGGTCCAGATGTAGGTCTTGCTCCGAGTCTAGGTAAGTATCTTGATCCCTATCTAAGTCCAAGTCTGCGTTTGGGATCGGGTCCCAAATTTAGGTGCAGGTCCAGGTCTCAACTCTGGTGTGGTTACACGATCGTGTCCGGGCCCGAGTTCCAGTCTAAGTTTGGGCATGAGGCTAGTCTGTGTTCAGTTCTAGGTCTGGGTCCGGGTCCTGGTCACGGTCTTAGTCTTGTTCTAGGGTCCTGGTTCGACGATTCTTGTTTAAGTACTAATTTTGGGTCCCAAGTCTAGGTCTGGGTTGGGGTTTGGTTCTTCGTCTGGGTTCTGGTCCTTGTCTGAGTCCCAGATCTAGACACTGACTACTTGTCTGTTCCATCTCCCGTTACCCGAATTCCGAGTCAAGATCAGGACACTGTCAGGATCTCGGTCCAGATGTAGGTCCAGCATTTCGATCCCAGTCTAGGTGAAGCTCCGAGTCTAGGTAAGTATCTTGATCCCTATCTAGGTCCAAGTCTGTGTTTGGGATCGGGTCCCAAATTTAGGTGCAGGTCCGGGTCTCAATTCCGGTCTGGGTACACGATCGTGTTCGGGCCCGAGTTCCAGTCTCAGTTTGGGTCTGAGGCTAGGTCTATGTTTGGTTCTAGGACTGGGTCCGAGTCCTGGTCATGGTCTTAGTCTTGTTCTAGGGTCCTGGTTCGACGATTCTTGTTTAAGTTCTAATTTTTGCTTCCAGGTCTAGGTCCGGGTTCGGGTTTTGGTTCTTCGTCTAGGTTCAAGTCCTAGTCTGAGTCCCAGATCTAGACACCGACTATTGGGTTTTTCCAGGCCCCGTTACCAGAATCCCAAGTCAATATCTGGATCACTGTCACGAGCCTTGGTCTTGTTGTGGTTCAGGTTCCAGGTCCCATTTCTAAGTTTGGGTTCGAGATCGACACTAGGGTGCGGTTCTAGGTCCCGACCCTAGTACCTGTGTCCCTAGTCTGGTTCCATGTTTGCGTCTAAGTTTAGGTCCCAATCCCGTTACGGTGCTGGATCTAGGTCCAATTTTAGTTATGATTCCAAGTCCAAGTGCTAGTTCCAGTCCCGGTCAAGTTCTAGTTTTGGTTCCAATTTTGGGTCATAGGGTACGGGTTCGTGTCCACTTTCGGGTTTGGGACTTGGTTCAACTAAGGGTGTCGGTTCGGGTCCTTGTCACGGTTCGGGTCTAGGGCTGGGTCCCAAATCCAAAGACCGACTATAGGTTTTGTCAAAGCCTTAGGTCTAGATCTAGATCCTAATCTCGGGTCCCAGTCTAGTTCAATTTCTTGTGCCTGGTCACGAGCTGGGTCTTAGGTTCAAGTTCGGGTCTAGGTCGGGTACTAGGTCCCAGTTCTAGTTCTGTTTCCCAGGTCCCTATCATGATTCTTAATCCAAGTCACGGTTATTGTGTGGGTTTAAGTCGCGGTCTAGGTTCGAGTTCGAGTCACAGTCTCAGTTCGGGTTTAGGTATCTATCTGGGTTTTGATCTAGGTTCGGGATTGGGTTTGGGTCCTAGTCCTGGTTCTAGTCCTAGTTCGGTTCAAGTTCTATTTGTGATATTGAGTTCGAGTTTGGGTTTGAGTTCGGGTCGGAGTTCGAGTCCTGGTGTGAGTTTGGGTTCGGGTATGAATTTCAGTATACGTCCAGATCAAGCTCCAGGTGTGGGTTTGCGTCCTGGGTCTTGGTCTAGGTTGGGTCAAAGTCTCAAGTTCCAATCCGGATCTGAGTCTGGATTCAGTTCTGGGTCTAAGTCCTTGGTTTTGATCCTTGTCTGGGTTCGAGTTTTGGTACGGGTCTAGCTTTCGCTCTGATTCTAGGTGTAAGTTTGAGTTCGGGTCTGAGTCTGTGTCCGGGTTTGTGTCGAGGTTTGGACCCCGATCTGGGTCTAGGTTTGGGTCCAGGTCCAAGTTGGGGTCCTAAGTGCGGGGCCATGTTTGGGTCTGAGCAGGATCTCGATCCAGATCTAGGTCAAGCATTTCGATCCCAGTCTGGGTCTTGGTCCGAGGCCCTGTTCTTATCTGGATACCTATCTAGGTCCAAGTGTGTGTTTGGGATTGGGTCCCAAATTTAGGTCCAGCTCCAGGTCTCAGTTCCCGTCTGGGTACATGACCGTGTCTGGCCCCAAGTTCCAATCTCAGTTTGGGTCTGAGGCTAGGTCTATGTTCGGTTCTAGGTCTGGGTCCGGGTCCTGGTCACGGTCCTAGTCTCTTTCTACGGTCTTGGTTCGGCAATTCTTGTTCAGGTTCTAATTTTTTGTCCCAAGTCTAGGTCTGGGTTCGGGTTTGGTTCATCGTCTGGGTTCTGGTCCTATTCTGAGTTCCTTACTCCAGGCCCCGTTGCCCAAATCTTGAGTCTAGTTCTAGATCTCTGTCACGGGTCTCGGTGTTGTTCTGGTTCAGGTCCCAAGTCCCATTTTTGAGTTTGGGTTCGGGATCGAGACTTGGGCGCGGTTCTAGGTCCCGACCCTGTTTCTATGTACCTAGTGTGGTTCCATGTTTGGGTCTGAGTTCAGGTTCAGGTTCGGGTCCTGAGTCTAGGTTTTGGTTGGGATCCGGGTCCGGCTCCCAATTCGGTTCTACGTCTGATTTGGAGTCCGGGTCCTTGTCCGGTTACGGTTCTGGATCTATGTCCAATTTCAGTTATGATTCAAAGTCCATGTCCTAGTTCCAGTCCCGGTCAACTTCTTGTTTTGGTTCCAATTTAGGGTCACAGGGTATGGGTTCGGGTCCACTTTTGGGTTTGGGACTGTGTTCAGATTCGGCTGTGGGTTCGGGTCCTCGTCAGGGTTCGGGTCTAGCGCTGGGTCCCAAATCCAGACACCGACTACACGTTTTGTCCAAGCCCTAGGTCCAGATCCAGATCCCAATCTCGCGTCCCAGTCTGGTTCAAATTCTTGTGTTGGGTCACGAGCTGGGTCCTAGATTCAAGTTCGGGTCTTTGTCGGGTACTAAGTCCCGGCCATAGTTCTATTTCCCAGGTCCCTATCCTTATTCTGGGTCCAGGTACCGATTATTGTGTGGGTTTTTGTCCCGGTCTAGGTTTGGTTTGGAGTCCTAGTCTCGGTTCGGGTTTAGGTCTCTGTCTGGGCTTTGATTTGGGTTCCGGTTAGGGTTTAGGTCCTAGTCCTAGTTTGGTTTTAGCTCCAATTGCGATTCTGAGTTCGAGTTTGGGTTTGAGTTTGGGTCGGAGTTCGAGTCCTGGTATGAGTTTTGGTTTGTGTCCGGATTTCAGTTTAGGTCCAGATCAGGCTCCGAGTGTGGGTTCGCGTCCTTGCTCTTGTTCTAGGTTGGGTCTGAGTCCCAAGTTCCAATCCCGATCTGAGTCTAGATTCAGTTCTGGGTGTAAGTCCTTGGTTCTGATCTTGGTCTGGGTTCGAGTTTGGGTCCGGGTCTAGCTTTGGGTCTGATTCTAGGTGTAGGTTTGAGTTTGGGTCTGAGTCTTTGTCGAGGTCTGGACCCCGATCTGTATCTATGTTTGGGTCTAGGTCCAAGTTGGGGTCCTGAGTGCGGGTCCAAGTTTGGGTCTGGGTCAGGATCTCGGTCCAGATCTAGGTCAAGCATTTCGATCCCAGTCTGGGTCTTGGTCCGAGTCCTAGTTTGTATCCGTATCCCTATCTAGGTCCAAGTGTGTGTTTGGGATCGGGTCCCATCTTTAGGTCCAGGTCCAGGTCTCAGTTTGGGTCTGAGGCTAGGTTTGTGTTCGGTTCTAGGTCTGGGTCCGAGTCCTTGTCACGGTCCTAGTCTCTTTCGAGGGTCCTGGATTTGCGTTTCTTGTTCAGGTTCTAATTTTTGGTCCCAAGTCTAGGTCTGGGTTCAGGTTTCGTTCATCGTCTAGGTTTTTGTCCTAGTCTGAGTCCAAGATGTTGACACCGACTACTGATTTATTCCAGGCCTTGTTACCCGAATCCTGAGTCTAGATCTGGATCACTGTCACGGGTCTCGGTGTTGTTTTGGTTCAGGTCCGAGGTCCCATTTTTGAGTTTAGGTTCGGGATCGAGACTTGGGTGCAGTTCTAGGTCCCGACCTTGGTTCTGTGTACCTAGTCTGGTTCTGTGCTTGGGTCTGAGTTCAGGTTCAGGTTCTGGTCCTGAGTCCAGGTTTGGGTTGGGATCCGGGTCCGCCTCCTAATTCGAGTCCACGTCTGATTTGGAGTCCAGGTACTGGTCTAGTTACGGTTTTCGATCTAGTTCCCATTTGAGTTATGAGTCAAAGTCCAAGTCTTTCTTCCAGTCCCCATCAACTTCTTGTTTTGGTTCTAATTTAGGGTCACAGGGTACAGGTTTGGGTCCACTTTTGGGTTTGGGACTGGGTTCAGGTCCGGGTGTGGGTTCGGTCCTCGTCAGGGTTTGGGTCTATGGCTAGGTCCCAAATCCAAACACCGACTACACGTTTTGTCCAAGCCGTGGGTCCAGATCCAGATCCCAATCTCGGGTCCCAGTCTGGTTCCATTTCTGGTGCTGGGTCTCGAGTTGGGTCCTAGGTTCAAGTTCGGATCTTTTTCGGGTACTAAGTCCCGATCATAGTTTTATTTCCCAGGTCCCTATCCTTATTATGGGTCCAGGTCCCGGTTATTGTTTGGGTTTGTATCCCAGTATAGGTTTGGTTTGGAGTCCTAGTCTCGGTTTTTGTTTGGGTTTAGGTCCTGGTCCTGCTCCTAGTCCTAGTTCGGTTCTAGTCCATTTGCGATTCTGTGTTCGAGTTTGGGTTTGAGTTCGGGTAGGAGTTCGAGTACTTGTTTGAGTTTGGGTTCCGATTTGGATTTCAACCTAGGTCTAGATCAGGCTCCGTCTGTGGGTTCGTGTCCTAGGTCTTGGCCTAGGTTGGGTCCGAGTGTAAAGTTCTAATCCCGATCTGAGTTTGGATTCAGTTCTAGGTCTAAGTCCCTTGTTATAATCTTGATCTGGGTTGGAGTTTGGGTCCGGGTCCGGGTCTAGCTTTGGGTCTGATTCTAGGTGTGGGTTTGAGTTTGGGTCCTAGTTTGTGTCCGGGTTTGTGTCCACGTGTAGACCCTGATCTGGGTCAAGGTTCGGGTCAAGGTCCAAGTTGGGGTCCCGAGTGCGGGTCCATGTTTGGGTATGGGTCAGGATCTCGGTCCAGATCTAGGTCCAGCATTTCGATCCCAGTCTTGGTCTTGGTTCGAGTCCAGGTTCTTATCCGAATCCCTATATAGATCCAAGTCTGTGTTTGGGATCGGGTCCCAGATTTTGGTCCAGGTCTGGGTCTAAGTTCCGCTCTGGGTACACGACCGTGTCCAAGCTCGAGTTCCAGTCTCAGTTTGGGTCTTAGGCTAGGTCTGTGTTCGGTTCTATGTTTTGGTCCGGGTCCTGGTCCTGGTCACGGTCCTAGTCTTGTTCTGCGGTCCTTGTTCGGCGATTCTTGTTCAGGCTCTAATTTTGGGTCTCAGGTCTAGGTGTGGGTTTGGGTGTTGTTGTTCGTCTAGGTTCTGGTCCTAGTCTGAGTCCCAGATCTAGACACCGAGTACTAGTCTGTTCCAGGTCCCGTTACTCGAATCCCGATTCAAGATCTGGATCACTGTCACGGTTGTTGGTCTGGTTCTGGTTCAGGTCCCATGTCCCATTTTCTGAGTTTGGGTTTTGGATCGAGACTGGGGTGCGGTTCTAGGTCCCGACCCTGGTTCTGCGTCCCTAGTCTGTTTCCATGTTTGGTTTTGAGTTCACGTTCGGGTTCGAGTCCCTAGTCTAGGTTTGGGTTGGGATCCTTGTCTGGCGCCCAATTCGGGTCTAGGTCTTATTTGGAGTCCGGGTCCTGGTCCGGTTACAGTTCTGGATTTAAGTCCAATTTCAGTTATGATTCGAAGTCCAAGTCCTAGTTCCAGTCCCAGTCAACTTCCGGTTTTGTTTCCAATTTTGGGTCACAGGGTACGGGTTCGCGTCCACTTTTGGGTTTGGGACAGGGTTCAGGTCCGGGTGTGGGTTCAAGTTCTCGTCAGGGTTCAGGTCCAGGGATGGGTCCCCAATCTAGACACCGACTACATGTTTTGTCCAAGCCCTGGGCCCAGATTCGGATCCAATCTCAGGTCCCAGTCTGGTTCGATTTCTGGTGATGGATCACAAGTTGTGTCCTAGGTTAAAGTTCGGGTCTGGGTCGAGTACTTGCTCCTGGTCCTAGTTTTGTTTCCCAGGTCCCTATCTTGATTCTTGGTCCAGGTGTCGGTTATTGTGTGGGTTTGGAACCTGGTCTAGGTTCGGTTTCGAGTCCTAGTCTTGGTTAAGGTTTAGGTCTCTGTCTTGGTTTTGATCAGGGTTCGGGTTTGGATTTTGGTCCTTGTCCTGGTTCTCGGCTCGGGTTTGGGTTTAGGTGCTGGTCCTGGTCCTGGTCCTAGTCCTAGTTCAGTTCTAGTTCCATTTGCGATTCTGAGTTCGAGTTTGGGTTTGAGTTCGGGTCGAGTTCAAGTCCTGGTCTGAGTTTGGGTTCCGGTCTTGATTTCAGTCTAGGTCCAGATCAAGCTTCGGGTGTAGGTTCGCGTCCTGGGTCTTGGTCTAGGTCGGGTCCGAGTCCCAAGTTCCAATCCCGATCTGAGTCTAGATTCAGTTCTGGGTCTAAGTCCTTTGTTCTGATCCTGGTCTGGGTTTGAGTTTTGGTCCAGGTTCGGGTCTAGCTTTGGGTCTGATTCTAGTTGTGGGTTTGAGTTCGGGTCCGAGTCTGTGTCCAGGTTTGTGTCCAAGTCTGGACCACGATCTGGGTCTAGGTTCGGGTCCAGGTCCAAGGTTGGGTCCCGAGTGCGGGTCCAAGTTTGTGTCCGGTTAAGGATCTCGTTCCAGATCTAGGTCCAGTATTTCGATCATAGTCTGGGTCTTGGTCCGAGTCAAGGTTCGTATCTGGATCCCTATCTAGGTCCAAGTCTGTGTTTGGGATGGGGTCCCAAATTTAGGTCCAAGTCCGGGTCTCAGTTCCGGTCTTGGTACACGACCGTCCCTGGGCCCGAGTTCTAGTCTCAGTTTGGGTCTGAGGCTAGGTCTGTGTTCGATTCTAGGTCTGGGTCCTTGTCCTGGTCACGTTCCTAGTCTTGATTTAGTGTCTTGGTTCGGCGATTCTTGTCCAGCGTTTGGTCCCATATCCATACACCAACTACGAGTTTTGTCCAAGACCTGGGTCCAGATCCGGATCCCAATCTCGGTCCTAGGATCAAGTTTAGGTCTGGGCCAGGCACTAGGTCTCGGTCCTAGTTCTGTTTTCCAGGTCCCTATCTTGATTCTGGTCTAGGTCCCGGTTATTGTGTGGGTTTGGGTCCCAGTCTAGGTTCTGGTTCGAGTCCTAGTGTCAGTTCGGGTTTGGGTTTAGGTCCTTGTCCTTGTCCTAGTCCTAGTTCGGTTCTAGTTCCATTTGCGATTCTGAAATTGAGTTTGGGTTTGAGTTCGGGTCAGAGTTCCTATCCTGGTCTGAGTTTTGGCTCGGGTTCAGATTTCAGTCTAGGTCCAGATCAGGCTCGGGTGTGGGTTCGCGTCCCAAGTTACAATCCCGATTTGAGTCTGGATTAAGTTCTGGGTCTAAGTCCTTCGTTCTGATCCTGGTATGGGTTCGAGTTTGGGTCCGGGTTCATGTCTAGCTTTGGGTTTTATTCTAGATGTTGGTTTGAGTTCGGGTCTGAGTCTGTATCTGGGTTTGTGTCTAGGTCTGGACTGCGATCTGGGTCTAGGTTCGGGTCCCGAGTGCGTGTCAAAGTTTGGGTCTGGGTCAGGATCTCGGTCCAGATCTAGGTCCAGTATTTCTATCCCAATCTTGGTCTTGGTCAGAGACCAGGATCGTATTTGGATCCCTATCTACGTCGAAGTCTGTGTTTGGGATCGGGTCCCAGATTTGGGTCCAGGTCCGGGTCTCAGTTCCGGTATGGGTTCACGAGTTCCAGTCTCAGATTGGGTTTTAGGCTAGGTCTTTGTTCGGTTCTAGGTTTGGGTCAGGGTCCTGGTCACTGTCCTAATCTTGTTCTAGGGTCCTGGTTCGGCGATTGTTGTTCAGGTTCTAATTTTTGCTCTGAGGTCTACGTTTAGGTTCGGGTTTATTTCTAGGTTCGAGTTCGAGTTTGGGCTTGAGTTCGAGTCAGAGTTCGAGTCCTGTTCCGAGTTTCACTTCGGGTCCGGATTTCAGTCTAGTTCCAGATCAGGCTTCATGTGTCGGTTCACGTCCTGGGACTTGGTCTAGGTTGGGTGCGAGTCCCAAGTTCAAATCTAAATCTGAGTCTGGATTCAATACTGGGTCTAAGTCCTTGGTTCTGATTTGGGTCCAGGTCCGCGTCTAGCTTTTGGTCTGATTCTAGGTGTGGGTTTGAGTTCGGGTCCGAGTCTGTGTCCGGGTTTGTGTCTAGGTCCATGTTCGGGTCCCGAGTGCAGGTCCAAGTTTGGGTCTGGGTCAAGATCTCAGTCAGGACCTAGGTCCAGCATTTCGATCCCAGTCTGGGTCTTGGTCGGAGTCCAGGTTCGTATCCGGATCCCTATCTAGGTCCAAGTCTGTGTTTGGGATCGGGTCCCAGATTTAGGTCTAGGCCCAAGTTCCAGTCTCAGTTTGGGTCTAAGGCTAGGTTTGTGTTCGGTTCTAGGTCTGTGTCCGGGTCCTGGTAAGGGTGCTAGTCTTGTACTAGGGTCCTGGTTCGGCGATTCTTGTTCAGGTTCTAATTTTGGGTCCCAGGTCTAGGTTTGGGTTCCGATTTGTTTCTTCGTCTGGGTTATGGTCCTAGTCTAAGTTCCAGATCTAGACACCAACTACTGGCTTGTTCCAGGCCCCATTACCCGAATCTCAAGTCAAGATCTAGATCACTATCACAAGTCTCAGACTAGTTCTGGTTGAGGTCCCATGTCCCATTTCTAAGTTTGCGTTCGGGATCGAGACTTGGTGGGGTTCTAGGTCCTGACCCTAGTTCTGTTTCCCTGGTCTTGTTCCATGTTTGGGTCTGAGTTGAGGTTTGGGTTCGGGTCCCTAGTCCAGGTTTGAGTTGGGATCCGGGTCCGACTCCCAATTCAGGTATAAGTCTAATTTGGAGTTCGGGTCCTCGTTTCGTTAAGGTTCTGGATCTAGGTCCAATTTAATTTATGATTCAAAGTCCAAGTCCTAGTTCAAGTCCCAGTCAACTTCCGGTTCTGGTTCAAATTTTGGGTCACATAGTACGGGTTCTGGTGCACTTTTGGGCTTGGGACTGGGTTCAGGTCCGGGTGTGGGTTCGGGTCCAAGGTTGGGTCGCAAATCTAGACACTGACTACAGATTTTGTCGAAGCCCTGTGTCTATATCCGGATCCCGATCTCGGGTCCTCGTCTGGTTCCATTTCTGGTGCCAGGTCACGAGCTGGGTCCTAGGTTCAATTTCGTGTCTGAGTCGGGTACTAGGTCCCGGTCCTAGTTGTGTTTCCCAGCTCCCTATCCATATTCTGGGTCAAGGTCCCAGTTATTGTGTGGGCTTGTGTCCCGGTCTATGTTCGGGTTCGACTCCTAGTCTCGATTCGGGTTTGGGTCTCTGTTAGGGTTTTGATCAGGGTTCGTCTTTCGGTTTAGGTCTTGGTCCTAGTCCTAGTTCGGTTCTAGTTCCATTTGCGATACTTACTTCGAGTTTCGGTTTGAGTTTGGGTCGGAGTTCGAGGCCTGTTCTAAGTTTGGGTTCGGGTCTGGATTTCAGTCTAGGTCCAGGTCAGGCTTCGGGTGTGGGTTCGCGTCCTAGGTCTTGGTCTAGGTTGGGTCCGAGTCCCAAGTTCCAATCCCGATTTGAGTTTGGATTCAGTTCTGGGTCTAAGTCCTTGGTTCTAATCGTGGTCTGGGTTCGAGTTTGGGTCCGGGTCTGGGTCTAGCTTTGGGTCTTATTCTAGGTGTGGGTTTGAGTTCGGGTCCGAGTCTTTGTCCGGGTTTGTGTCCTCGTCTTGACCCCGATCTGGGTCTAGTTTCAGGTCCAGGTCCAAGTTCAGGTCTCGAGTGCGGGTCCAAGTTTAGGTTTGGGTTATGATCTCGGTCAAGATCGAGGTCCAACATTTCGACCACAGTCTGGGTCTTGGTCCGAGTCCATGTTCGTATGTGGATTCCTATCTAAGTCCAAGTCTGTGTTTAAGATCGGCTCCCAAATTTAGGTCCAGGCCCGGGTCTCAATTTCAGTCTGGGTACACGACAGTGATCGCGCCCGAGTTCCATTCTCAGTTTGGGTCTGAGGCTAGGTCTGTGTTCGGTTCTAGGTCTAGTTCTTGGTCCTGGTCACGGTCCTAGACTTGTTCTAGGGTCCTGGTTCGGTGACTCTTGTTCAGGTTCTAATTTTGGGTCCCAGGTCAATGTCGGGGTTCGGGTTTGGTTCTTCGTTTGGGTTCTGATCCTAGTCTGAGTCCCAAATCTAGACACCGACTACTTGTCTGTTCCAGGCCTCGTTAACCGAATCCCGAGCCAAGTTCTGGATCACTGTCACGTGTCTCTGTCTTGTACTAGTTGAGGTCCCAGGTCCCATTTCTAAGTTTTGGATCGGGATCCACACTGGGGTGCGGTTCTAGGTCCTGACCCTGGTTCTGTGTCCCTAGTCTGGTTCCATGTTTGGGTTTGAGTTGAGGTTCAGGTTCGAGTCCCGAGTCTAGGTTTGGGTTGGGAGCTAAACCAATTCGGGACTAAGTTTTATTTGGAGTTCGGGTCCTGGTCCGGTTACGGTTCTGGATCTAGGTCCAATTAAAGTTATTATTCCAAGTCCAAGTCCTAGTTCCAGTCCCGGTCAACTTCAGGTTTTGGTTCCAATTTTCGGTCACAGGTTACGGGTTCGGGTCAACCTTTTGGTTTGGGAGTCGGTTCATGTCCGGGTGTGGGTTTGGGTCCTTGTCAGGGTTCATGTCCATGGTTGGGTCCTAAATTGAGACACTGACTACTTGTTTTTTTCAAGCCTTGTGTCCAGATCCTGATCCCAATCTCGGGTCCTAGTTTCGTTCCATTTCTGGTGTCGGTCACGAGCTCGGTCGTAGCTTCAAGTTCAGGTCTGGGTCGGGTACTAGCTCCTTGTCAAAGTTCTGGTTCCCAGGTCCCTATCTTGTTCAGGGTCGAGGTCCCGGTTATTGTGAGCGTTTTGGTGCCGCTCTAGGTTCGGGTTCGAGTCCTAGTCTCAATTCGGGTTTAGGTCTCTTTTTCGGTTTTGATCTGGGTTCAGGTTTGTGTTTAGTTCCTAGTCCCGGTCCTAGTTCTAGTTCAGTTGTAGTTCCATATGCTATTCTGAGTTCGAGTTTGGGTTTGAGTTCGTGTCGGAGTTCGAGTCCTGGTCTGAGTTTGGGTTCCCGTCCAGATTTCACTCTAGGTCCAGATCATGCTCTGTGTGTGGGTACGCGTCCTGGGTCTTGGTCGAGGTTTGGTCCGAGTCCCAAGTTCCAATCCCGATCTGGGTCTGGATTAAGTTCTGGGTCTAAGTCCTCCATTCTGATCCTGGTCTGGGTTCTATATTTGGTCTTGGTCCGGGTCTAGCTTTGGTTTTGATTCTAGGTGTGGGTTTGAGTTATTGTTCGAGTCTGTGTCTAGGTCTAGACCTCAATCTCGGTCTAGGTTCGAGTCCAAGTCCAAGTTCGAGTCTAGAGTGCAGGTCCAAGTTTGGGTCTGTGTCTGGATCTCGGTCTACATCTAGGTCCAGCACTTCGATCCTAGTCTAGGTCTTGGTCCGAGTCCAAGTTCGTATCCGGATCCCTATCTAGGTCCAAGTCGGTGTTTGGTATCGGGTCCCAGATTTAGGTCCAGGTCCGGGTCTCAGTTCTTGTCTGGGTACACGACCATGTCCGGGCTAGAGTTCCAGTCTCTGTTTGGTTTTAGGCTAGGTCTGTGTTTGGTTCTAGGTTCGGGTCCTAGTCACGGTCCTAGTCTTGTTCTAAGGTCCTGGTTCGACGATTCTTGTTCAGGTCCCTATTTTGGGTCCCATGTCTAGGTTTGGGTTCGGGTTTGGTTCTTCGTCTAGGTTCTTGTCCTCGTCTGAGTTCGAGATCTAGACACTGACTACTGGTCTGTCCCAGGCCCCGTTACGCAAATCCCGAGTCAAGATCTGGATCACTGTCACGGGTATCGGTCTAGTTCTCCTTCAGGTCCCAGGTCCCATTTCTAAATTTGGGTTCGGGATCCAGACTGGGGTGCGGTTGTAGGTCCCGACCCTGGTTCTGTGTCCCTAGTCTGGTTCCATGTTTGGCTTTGAGTTCAAGTTCAGGTTCGGGTCCCGAGTCTAGGTTTGGGTTAGGATCCAGGTCTGGCTCCCAATTCGGGTCTAAGTTTTATTTGGAGTTCGGGTCCTGGTCCGGTTACGGTTCTGGATCTAGATCCAATTAAAGTTATTATTCCAAGTCCAAGTCCTAGTTCCAGTCCCGGTCAACTTCAGGTTTTGGTTCCAATTTTCGGTCACAGGTTACGGGTTCGGGTCAACCTTTTGGTTTGGCAGTGGGTTCATGTCCGGGTGTGGGTTTGGGTCCTTGTCAGGGTTCATGTCCAGGGTTGGGTCCTAAATTGAGACACTGACTACTTATTTTTTTCAAGCCTTGTGTCCAGATCCTAATCCCAATCTCGGGTACTAGTTTCGTTCCATTTCTGGTGCCGGTCACGAGCTGGGTCGTAGCTTCAAGTTCAGGTCTGGGTCGGGTACTAGGTCCTTGTCAAAGTTCTGGTTCCCAGGTCCCTATCTTGATTCAGGGTCGAGGTCCCGGTTATTGTGAGCGTTTTGGTGCCGGACTAGGTTCGGGTTCGAGTCCTAGTCTCAATTCGGGTTTAGGTCTCTTTTTCGGTTTTGATCTGGGTTCAGGTTTGTGCTTAGTTCCTAGTCCCGGTCCTAGTTCTAGTTCAGTTGTAGTTCCATATGCTATTCTAAGTTCGAGTTTGGGTTTGAGTTCGTCTCGAAGTTCTAGTCCTGGTCTGAGTTTGGGTTTCCGTCCAGATTTCACTCTAGGTCCAGATCAGGCTCTGTGTGTGGGT
This sequence comes from Cannabis sativa, assembly GCF_029168945.1. Classification (NCBI taxonomy): domain Eukaryota; kingdom Viridiplantae; phylum Streptophyta; class Magnoliopsida; order Rosales; family Cannabaceae; genus Cannabis; species Cannabis sativa. Next base: position 79,530,088 of record NC_083603.1, on the reverse strand, counting down.
TCGCGTCCTGGGTCTTGGTCGAGGTTGGGTCCGAGTCCCAAATTCCAATCCCGATCTGGGTCTGGATTCAGTTCTGGGTCTAAGTCCTCCATTCTGATCCTGGTCTGGGTTCGATTTTGGGTCTTGGTCCGGGTCTAGCTTTGGGTTTGATTCTAGGTGTGGGTTTGAGTTCTTGTTCGAGTCTGTGTCTAGGTCTAGACCTCAATCTGGGTCTAGGTTCGAGTCCAAGTCCAAGTTCGAGTCTAGAGTGCAGGTCCAAGTTTGGGTCTGTGTCTGGATCTCGGTCTACATCTAGGTCCAGCACTTCGATCCTAGTCTAGGTCTTGGTCCGAGTCCAAGTTCGTATCCGGATCCCTATCTAGGTCCAAGTCGGTGTTTGGTATCGGGTCCCTGATTTAGGTCCAGGTCCGGGTCTCAGTTCTTTTCTGGGTACACGACCATGTCCGGGCTAGAGTTCCAGTCTCTGTTTGGGTTTAGGCTAGGTCTGTGTTTGGTTCTAGGTCCGGGTCCTAGTCACGGTCCTAGTCTTGTTCTAAGGTCCTGGTTCGACGATTCTTGTTCAGGTCCCTATTTTGGGTCCCAAGTCTAGGTTTGGGTTCGGGTTTGGTTCTTCGTCTAGGTTCTTGTCCTTGTCTGAGTCCGAGATCTATGCACTGACTACTGGTCTGTCCCAGGCCCCGTTACCCAAATCCCGAGTCAAGATCTGGATCACTGTCACGGGTATCGGTCTGGTTCTCCTTCAGGTCCCAGGTCCCATTTCTGAATTTGGGTTCGGGATCCAGACTGGGGTGCGGTTGTTGGTCCCGAACATGGTTCTGTGTCCCAACTCTTGTTCCATGTTTGGGTCTGAGTTCAGGTTCGGGTTCGGATCCGGAGTCTAGGTTTGGGTGGGGATCCGGGTTCGGCTCCCAATTTGGGTCTAGATCTGATTTGGAGTCCAGTTCCTGGTCCGTTTACGGTTATGGATCTTGGTCCAATTTAATATATTATTCAAAGTCGAAGTCCTAGTTCCAGTCCTGGTCAACTTCAACTTTTGGTTCAAATTTTGGGTCACTGGGTACGGGTTCGGGTCCACTTTTAGGTTTGGGACTGGGTTCATGGCCTAGTGTGGGTTCGGGTCCTCGTCAAGGTTCAAGTCCATGGCTGGGTCCCAAATCAAGACACCGACTATGGGTTTTGTCCAAGCCCTGGGTCGAGATACGAATCCAATCTCGGGTCCCTATGTTGTTCGATTTCTAGTGCCAGGTCACGAGTTGGGTCCTAGGTTCAACTTCAGGTCTGGGTTGGGTACTAGGTCCTAGTCCTAGTTTTGTTTCCCAGGTCCCTATCTTGATTCAGGGTCCAGGTGTCGGTTATTGTGTGGGTTTGGGGGTCAATCTAGGTTAAGTTTCGAGTCCTAGTCTCGGTTCGGGTTTAGTTCTCTATCTCGGTTTTTATCTGGGCTCGGGTTTTATTTTTGTCCTAGTCCTAGTTCTGGGTTCGGGTTTTGGTTTGAGTTTGGGTCGGAGTTCAAGTCCTGGTCTGAGTTTTGGTTCCGGTCCGGATTTCAGTCTAGGTCCAGATCAAGCTTCGTGTGTGGGTTTGCGTCCTGATTCTTGGTCTAGGTTGGGTCAGTTCTCGGTCTAAATGCTTGGTCTTGATCCTTGTTTGGGTTCGAGTTTTGGTTTGGCTCCGGGTCTAGCTTTGGGTCTGATTCTAGGTGTGGGTTTGAGTTCGGGTCCGAGTCTGTTTGTGGGTTTCTGTCCAGGTCTCGACCCCGATCTGGGTCTAGATGCGGGTCCAGGTCCAAGTAGGGGTCCCGAGTGCGGGTCCAAGTTTGGGTCTGGGTCAGGATCTCGGTCCAGATCTAAGTCCAGCATTTCGATCCCAGTCTGGGTCGTGGTCCGAGTCCAGGTTCTTATCTGGATCCCTATCTAAGTCCAAGTCTATGTTTGGGATCGGGTCCAAGATTTAGGTCCAGGTCCGGGTCTCATTTCCGGTCTAGGAATACGACCGTGTCTGGGCACGAGTTCGAGTCTCAGTTTGGGTCTTAGGCTAGGTCTGTGTTTGGTTCTATGTCTGGGTCCGGGTCCTGGTCACGGTCCTAGTCTTGTTCTAGGGTCCTGGTTCGGCGATTCTTGTTCAGGCTCTAATTTTGAGTCAACAGTCTAGGTCTGGGTTCGGGTTTGGTTCTTCGTGTGGATTTTGTTCCTAGTTTGACTCCTAGATCTAGACACCGACTACTGGTCTATTCCAGCTCCCGTTAACCGAATCCCGAGTCAAGATCTGGATCACTGTCACGGGTCTCGGTCGGGTTCTAGTTCAGGTCCCAGGTCCCATTTCTGAGTTTTTGTTCGGGATCGAGACTGGGGTGCGGTTCTCGGTGCCAACCCCTATTCAGTGTCCCTAGTCTGGTCCATTTTTGGGTCTGAGTTCAGGTTCGGGTTTAGGTCCCAAATTCACGTTAGGGTTGGGATCTGGGTTCGGCTCCCAATTCGGGTCTAGGTCTGATTTGGAGTCTGGGTCCTGGTCCCATTACGGTTCTGGATCTAGGTCCAATTTCAGTTATGATTCCATGTCCAAGTCCTAGTTCGAGTCCCGGTCAACCTCCAATTTTGGGTCACAGGGTACAGGTTCCGGTCCACTTTTAGTTTTGGGACTGGGTTTAGGTCCTGGTTTGGGTTCGCGTCCTCGTCAAGGTTCAGGTCAAGGGCTGGGTCCCTAATCAAGACACCGACTATGGGTTTTGTCCAAACCCTGGGTCGAGATCCGGATCCAATCTCGGGTCCTAGGCTTGTTCAATTTCTAGTGCCGGGTCACAGGCTGGGTCCTAGGTTCAAGTTCGGGTCTGGGTCGGGTACTAGGTCCCTGTCCTAGTTCTGTTTCCCAGGTCCCTATCTTGATTCTGGGTCCAGGTTCCGGTTATTGTGTGGGTTTTGGTCTCCGTCTAGGTTCAGTTTAGAGTCCTAGTCTCGGTTCGGGTTTAGTTCTCTGTCTCGGTTTTGATCTTGGCTTGGGTTTGGATTTTGGTCCTAGTCCTTATTCTGGGTTCGGGTTCGGGTTTAGATCCTAGTCCTAGTCCTTGTGCTAGTCCTACTTCGGTTCTAGTTTCATTTGCGATTCTGAGTTCGAGTTTGGGTCAGAGTTCGAGTCCTGGTCTGAGTTTGGGTGCCCGTCCGGATTTCAGTCTAGGTCCATATTAAGCTCCGTGTATGGGTTCGCGTGCTGATTCTTGGTCTATGTTGGTTCCGAGTCCAAAGTTCCAATCCCGATCTGAGTTTGGATCAGTTCTGGGTCTAAGTCCTTGGTTCAGAACCTTGTTTGGGTTCGAGTTTGGGTCCGGCTCCGGGTCTATCTTTGGGTCTGATTCTTGGTTTGGGTTTAAGTTCAGGTCTGAGTCTGTGTGGGTTTGTGTCCAGGTCTGGACCCCGATCTGGGTCTGGATTCGGGTCCATGTCCAATTTGGGGTTCCAAGTGCGGGTCCAAGTTTGGGTTTGGGTCATGGTCTCGGTCCAGATCTAGGTCCAGCATTTCGATCCCAGTCTAGGTCTTGGTCCGAGTCCAGGTTCTTATCCGGATCCCTATCTAGGTCCAAGTCTCTGTTTGGGATCGGGTCCAAGATTTTGGTCCTGGTCGAGGTCTAATTTCTGGTCTAGGTATACGACCGTGTCTGGGCACGAGTTCGAGTCTCAGTTTAGGTCTTAGGCTAGGTCTGTGTTCGGTTCTATGTTTGGGTCCAGGTCCATGTCACGGTCCTAGGCTTGTTCTAGGGTCCTGGTTTGACGATTCTTGTTCAGGCTCTAATTTTGGGTCCCACGTCTAGGTCTGGGTTCGGGTGTGGCTCTTCGTCTCGGTTCTGGTCCTAGTCTGAGTCCTAGATCTAGACAGCGAGTAGTGGTCTTTTCCAGGCCCCGTTACCCGAATCCCAGTTCAAGATCTAGATCACTGTCACGGGTATCGGTTTTGTTCAAGTTCAGGTCCCAAGTCCCATTTCTAAGATTTGGTTCTGGATCGAGACTAGGGTGCGGTTCTAGGTCCCGACCCTGGTTCTGTGTCCCTAGTCTGGTCCATGTTTGGGTTTGAGTTCAGGTTTGGGTTCGGTTCCCGAGTCCAGATTTGCGTTGGGATCCAGGTCCGGCTCCCGATTCGGGTCTAGGTCTTATTTGAAGTCCGAGTCCTGGTCCAGTTACGGTTCTGGATCGAGGTCCAATTTTAGTTATGATTCCAAGTCCAAGCCCTAGTTCCAGTCCCTGTCAACTTCCGGTTTGGGTTCCAATTTTGGGTCACAGGGTACGTGTTCGCGTCCACTTTTCAGTTTGGGACTGGGTTCAGGTTCGGGTGTGGATTCGGGTGCTCATCAAGGTTCAGGTCCAGGGCTTCGTCCCAAATCAAGACACCGACTATGGGTTTTGTCCAAGCCCTGGGTCGAGATCCGGATCCAATCACGGGTCAAAGTCTGGTTTTATTTCTGGTGTCGGGTCACGAGCTGGGTCCTAGGTTCAAGTTCGGGTCTGGGTCAGGTACTAGGTCCCGGGCCTAGTTCTGTTTCCCAGGTCCCTATGCTGATTCTGGGTCCAAGTGTCTATTATTGTGTGGGTTTGGGTCCCGGTCTAGGTTCGGTTTCTAGTCGTAGTCTCGGTTCAGGTTTAGGTCTTTGTCTCGGTTTTGATCTAGGCTCGGGTTTGGATTTTTGTCCTGCTCCTAGTTCTGGGTTCGGGTTTGGGTTTAGGTCCAGGTCCTAGTCCTGGTCCTAGTCCTAGTTCGGTTCTAGTTCCGTTTGCAATTCTGAGTTCGAGTTTTGGTTTGAGTTTGGGTCAGAGTTCGAGTCATGGTCTTAGTTTGGGTTCCGGTCTGGATTTCAGTCTAGGTCCGGATCAGGCTCCGAGTGTAGGTTCGCGTCGTGGGTCTCGGTCTACGTTGGATCCGAGTCCCAAGTTCCAATCCCGATCTGAGTTTTGATTCAGTTCTGGGTCTAAGTCCTTGGTTCTGATCCTGGTTTGGGTTCGAGTTTGGGTCCGGGTCCGGGTCTAGCTTTGGGTTTGATTCTAGGTGTGGGTTTGAGTTTGGGTCCGAGTCTCTGTCCGGGTTTGTGTACAGGTCACGACCCCGATCTAGGTCTAGGTTCGGGTCGATGTCCAAGGTTGGTCACAAGTGCGGGTCCAAGTTTGGGTCTGGGTCAAGATCTCGGTCCAGATCTAGGTCCAGCATTTCGATCCGAGTCTGGGTCTTGGTCCAAGTCCAGGTTCGAATCTGGATCCATATCGGGTCCCAGATTTAGGTCCAGGTCCTGGTCTCAGTTCTGGTGTGGGTACACAACCGTGTCCGAGCACGAGCTCAAGTCTCATTTTCAGTTTGAGGCTAGGTCTGTGCTCGATTGTAGGTCTGGGTCCGGGTCCTGGTCACGGTCCTAGTCTTAATTTAGGATCCTGGTTTAGCGATTCTTGTTCAAGTTCTAATTTTGGGTCCCAGGTCTAGGTTTTGGTTCGGGTTTGGTTCTTCGTCTGGGTTCTGGTCCTAGTCTTAGTCCCAGATCTAAACACCGACTACTTGTGTGTTCCAGTCCCCGTTACCCGAATCCCGAGTTGAGATCTGGATCAGCGTCACAAGTCTCGGTCTGGTTCTGGTTCAGTTCCCAAGTCCCATTTCTGAGTTTGGGTTCAGGATCGAGATTGGGGTGCGAATCTAGGTCCCGACCCTGGTTCTGTGTCCCTAGTTTGGTTCCATGTTTTTGTCTGAGTTTCGGTTCCGAGTCCAGGTTTGGGTTTGGATCTGGGTCTGGCTCACAATTCGAGTATAAGAATTATTTTGAGTCTGCGTCCTTGTCCGGTTACAGTTCTAGATCTAGGTCTAATTTCTGTTATGATTCCAAGTCCAAGTCCTAGTTCCAGTCCCGGTTAACTTCCCGTTTTTGTTCCAATTTTTGGTCACAGGGTAAGGGTTCGTGTCCACTTTTGGGTTTGAGATTTGGTTCAGTTTCGGGTGTTGGTTCAGGTCCTTATAAGGGTTCGGGTCCAAGGCTGGGTCCCAAATCCAGACACCGACTACGAGTTTTGTCCAAGCCCTGATGCCAGATCTGGATCCCAATCTCGGGTCCGAGTCTGGTTCCATTTCTGTTTTTGGGTCTGGGTCGGGTACTAGGTCCCGGTCCTAGTTCTGCTGCCCAGGTCCCTATCTTGATTTTGGTCCAGGTCCCGGTTTCACGTCCTGGGTCTTGGTCTATGTTAGGTCTGAGTCCCAAGTTCCAATCTCGATCTGAGTTTGGATTCAGTTCTGGGTCTAAGTCCATGGTTCTAATCTTGGTCTGGGTTTGAGTTTGGGTCCTCTTCCGGGTCTAGCTTTGGGTCTGATTCTGGGTGTGGGTTTGATTTCGGGTCTGAGACTTTGTCCGGGTTTGTGTCGCGGTCTAGACCCCGATCTGGGTTTAGGTTCGGATCCAGGTCAAAGTTCGGGTCCCGAATGCGGGTCCACGTTTGGGTCTGGGTCAAGATCTCGATCTAGATATAGGTCCAACATTTCGATCCCATTCTGGGTCTTGGTCCGAGTCCAGGTTCGTATCCAAATCCCTATCTAGGTCCAAGTCTGTGTTTGGGATGGGGTCCAAGATTTAGGTCCAGGTCTGGGTCTCAGTTCCAGTCTGGGTACACGACCGTTTCCGGCCCAAGTTCAATTCTCAGTTTGGGTGTGAGGCTAGGTCTGTGTTCGGTACTAGTCTTGTTCTAGGGTCCTGGTTCGGCGATTCTTGTTCAGGTTGTAATTTTGGGTCCCATGTCTAGGTCTTTTTTCGGGTTTGGTTCTTAGTCTAGGTTCTGGTCCTAGTCTGAGTCCCAGATCTAGACACCGACTACTGGTTTGTTCCAGGCCCCGTTACCCGGATCGCGAGTCAAGATCTAGATCACTGTCACGGGTCTCGATCTTGTTCTGGTTCAGGTCCTAGGACCCATTTTTTAGTTTGGGTTCGGGATCGAGACTAGAGTGCGGTTCTAGGTCCCGACCCTTGTTGTGTTTTTTTACTCTAGTTCCATTCTTTTGTCTAAGTTCAGGTTCAGGTTCAGGTTGGTGTCCAGGTCCAGCTCCTAATTCGAGTTTAGCTTTGATTTGGAGTCCGGGTCTTGTTCTGGTTACGGTTCTTCAGGTTTTGGTTCAAATTTTGGGTCACAGGGTACGGGTTCGTGTCCACTTTTGGGTTTGGGACTAGGTTCAGGTCCGGGTGTGGGTTCGGGTCCTTGTCAGGGTTCGAGTCTAGGGCTAGGTCCCAAATCCAGACACTGACTACGGGTTTTATCCTAGCCCTGGGTCAAGATCTGGATCCCAATCTTGCATCCCAGTCTGATTCTATTTTTATGTCGGGTCACGAGCTAGGTCCTAGGTTCAAGTTTGGGTCTGGGTCGGTAATAGGTCCATGTCCTAGTTCTGTTTCATAGGTCCCTATCCTGATTCTTGGTCCAGGTCCCGGTTATTGTGTGGGTTTGGGTCACGGTCTAGGTTCGGGTTCAAGTCCTAGTCTCGGTTCGGGTTTAGGTCTCTGTCTTGGTTTTGATCTGTGCTCGGGTTTTGTTTAGATCCTGGTCCTCGTCCTGGTCCTAGTCCTAGTTCGGTTCTAGTTCCATTTGCAATTCAGACTTCGAGTTTCGGTTTGTGTTCGGGTCGTAGTTCGACTCCTTGTCTGAGTTTGGGTTCGGGCCCTGATTTCATTCTAGGTCCAGATTAGGCTCCAGGTTTGACTTCGCGTCCTCGATCTTGGTCTAGGTTGTGTCCGAGTCCCAAGTTCCGGACCCAATCTGAGTCAAGATTCAGTTCTGGGTCTAAGTCCTTGGCTCTGAACCTGGTTTGGGTTCGAGTTTTGGTCCGGGTCCAGGTCTAGCTTTGGGTCTGATTCTATGTGTGGGTTTGAGTTCGGGTCCGAGTTTGTGTCCGGGTTTGTGTCCAGGTCTGCACCCAAATTTGTCTGGGTCTTGGTCCGAGTCCAGCTTCATATCCGAATCCCTATCTAGGTCCAAGTCTGTGTTTTGGATCAGGTCCCTGATTTAGGTCCAAGTGTGGTCTCAGCTTCGGTCTGGGTACACGACCGTCTCCGAGCTCGAGTTCCAGTCTCAGTTTAGGTCTGAGACAAGGTCTGTGTTCGGTTCTAGGTCTTCGTCCAGGTCCTGGTCACGATCCTCTTCTTTTTCTAGGGTCCTGGTTTGGCGATTCTTGTTTAGGTTCTTATTTTGTGTCCCAGGTCTAGGTCTGGGTTCGGGTTTAGTTTTTTGTTTGGGTTCTTGTCCGAGCCTAACTCCCAGATCGAGACACCGACTACTGAACTGTTCCAGGCCCCGTTACCCAAATCTTGAGTCAAGATCTGGGCCACTGTCGAAGTCCTAGTTCCAGTCCTGGTCAACTTTCAGTTTTAGTTCCAATTTTGGGTCATAGGGTATTTGTATTGGGACTAGGTTCAGCTCCGAGTGTGGGTTCGGGTCCTTGTCAGGGTTCGGGTCAAGGCCTGGGTCCCAAACCCTGGGTCCAGATCCGGATCCAAATCTCAAGTCCTAGTCCGGTTCCATTTCTAGTGCCGGGTCACGAGCTGTGTCCTAGGTTCAAGTTCGGGTCTGGGTCCGGTACTAGGTCCCGGTCCTAGTTCTGTTTCCCAGGTCCCTATCCTTATTCTAAGTCCAACTACCGGTTATTGTGTGGGTTTGGGTCCTGGTTTTAGTTCGGGTTCGAGTGCAAGTCTCGATTCGGGTTTAGGTCTTTGTTTGGGTTTTGATCTGGGTTCGGGTTTGGGTTTAGGTGCTTGTCCTGGTCCTAGTCCTTGTTTGGTTCTAGTTCAATTTGCGATTCTAAGTTCGAGTTTGGGTTTAAGTTCGGGTCAGAGTTCGAGTCTTTTTCTGAGTATGGGTTCGGGTCAGGATTTCAGTGAAGGTCGAGATCAGGCTCCGAGTGTGGGTTCAAGTCCTGGGTCTTGGTCTATGTTGGGTCCAAGTCCCAACTTCCATTCCCGATCGGAGTCTGGATTCAGTTCTGGGTCTATGTCCTTGGTTCTGATCCTGGTCTGAGTTCGAGTTTGGGTCCAGGTCCGGGTCTAGATTTGGATCTGATCTAGGTGTGCTTTGAGTTCGGGTCTTAGTCTGTGTCCGGGTATGTCCAGGTCTGGACCCCGATAGAAGTCTAGGTTTGGGTCCAAGTCCAAGTTGGGGTTCCGAGTGCGGGTCGATGTTTTGCTCTGGGTCATGATCTCGGTCCTAATCTAGGTCCAGCATTTCGATCCCATTTTGTGTCTTGGTCCGAGTCTAGGTTCGTGTCCGAATCCCTATCTAGGTCCAAGTCATGGTTTGGGATCAGGTCCAAGATTTAGGTCCATGTCTGGGTCTCAATTCCGGTCTAGGTACACGACCTTGTCTGGGACAAGGTTCCAGTCTCAGTTTTGGTCTGTGGCTAGGTCTTTGTTCGGTTCTAAATCTGGGTCTGTGTCCTAGTAATAGTCCTAGTCTTGTTCTATGGTCCTGGTTCGGCGATTCTTGTTCAGGTTCTAATTTTGGGTCCCAGGTCTAAGTTTTGGTTCGGGTTTGGTCCTTTGTCTCGGTTTTGGTCCTAGTCTGAGTCCCATATCTAGACAACGACTATTTGTTTGTTCCAGGCCCCATTACCCGAATCCTGAGTATGATTTGGATAACTGTCACGGGTCTCGGTCTGGTTCTGCTTCAGGTCCCAGGTCCAATTCCTAAGTTTGGGTTTGGAATCGAGACTGGGGTGCGATTCTAGGTCCCAACCTTGTTTCTGTGTCCCTAGTCTGGTTCCATGTTTGGGTCTGTGTTCAGGTTCGGGTTGGAGTCCTAAGTCACGGTTTGGATTGGGATCCGGGTCCGGCTCCTAATGACTGTGTAGGTCTGATTTGGAGTCTGGGTCTTTGTCAGGTTACGGTTCTGGTGCTTGGTCCGATTTCAGTTATGATTCCAAGTCCAAGTCCTGGTTCCAGTCTCGGTCAGGCTCAGGTTTTGGTTCCAATTTTCGGTCACAGGGAATGGGATCAGGTCCACTTTCGGGTTTGGGACTGGGTTCAGGTCTGGGTGTGGGTTCGGGTCCTTGTCAGGGTTTGGGTCGAGGGCTGGGTCCCAAATCCAAACACTAACTACAGTTTTTGTCCAAGCCCTGGGTCCAGATCCGGATCCCGAACTCGGCTCCCAGTCTCGTTCTGTTTCTAGTCTCGGGTCACGAGCTGGGTCTTAGGTTCATGTTCAGGTCTGGGTCAGGTACTAGGTCGCGGTCCTAGTTCTCTTTCTGAGGTCCCTATACTGAATCTAGGTCCAGGTCGGGGTTATTGTGTGGGTTTGGGTACAGTCTAGGTTCGGGTTCGAGTCCCAGTCTCAGTTCCGGTTTAGGTCTCAATCTGCATTTTGATATAGGTTCGGGTTTGGGTTTAGGTCTTTGTCCTGGTCCTAGTCCAAGTTTGGTTCTAGTTCCATTTGTGATTTTGAGTTCGACTTTGGGTTTGAGTTCAGGTCGAAGTTCGAGTCCTGGTCTGAGTTTGTTTTTGGGTCTGGATTTCAGTCTAGGTCCAGATCACGCTCTGGGATTGAGTCTGGGTCAGGATCTCGGTCCAGATCTAGGTCAAGCATTTCGATCCCATTCTGGGTCTTGGTCCGAGTCCAAGTTCGTATCCGGATCACTATCTATGTCCAAGTTTGTGTTTGGGATCGGGTCCAAGATTTAGGTCCAGGTTTGGGTCTCAGTTCCGGTCTGGGTACACGACCGTGTCCGGGCCCGAGTTCGAGTCTTAGTTTTGCTCTGAGGCTACGTCTGTGTTCGGTTCTAGGTTTGGGTTCGGGTACTGGTCATGGTCCTAGTCTTGTTCTAGGGTCCTAGTTCGGCGATTCTTGTTCAGGTTCTAATTTTGGGTCCCAGGTCCAGGTCTAGGTTTGGGTTTGGTTCTTCGTCTGCGTTTTTGTCCAAGTGTGAGTCCAAGATCTAGACACCGACTATTGCTCTATTTCAGGCCCCGTTAACCGAATCTCGAGTCAAGATCTAGATCACTGTCACGTGTCTCGGTCTGAACCTGGTTCAAGTCCCAGGTCCCATTTCTGAGTTTGCGTTTGGGATCGACACTGGGGTGAAGTTCTAGGTCCCGACCAAGGTTCTTTGTCCCTAGTCTAGTTCCATATTTGGGTCTGAGTTTAGGTTCGGGTTCGGGTTCGGGTCCCGAATCAAGGTTTGGGTTGGGATCCGGGTCCGGCTCCAAATTCGGGTCTAGGTCGGATTTGGAGTCCGGGTCCTGATCCGGTTACGGTTCTGGATGTATGTCCAATTTAAGTTATAATTCCAAGTCCAAGTCCTAGTTCTAGTCCTGGTCAACTTCCAATTTTCGTTCCAATTTCGGGTCACAGGGTATGGGTTCGAGTCCACTTTGGGTTTGGGACTGGGTTTAGGTCTGGGTGTCAGTTTGGGGCCTTGTTAGGGTTCGGGTCCATGGCTGGGTCCCAAATCCAAGGCTGGGTTCCAAATCCAGACACCGACTACGGGTTTTGTCCAAGACATGGGTCCAGATTCGGATCCCGATCTCGGGTAACAGTCTGGTTCCATTTCCAGTGTCGGGTCACGAGCTGGGTCCTAGGTTCAAGTTCAGGTCTGGGTCGGGTACTAGGTCGCGGTCCTAGCTCTGTTTCCGAGGTCCCTATACTGATTCTAGGTCCAGGTCGGGGTTATTGTGTGGGTTTGGGTCCCAGTCTAGGTTCGGGTTCGAGTCCCAGTCTCAGTTTCGGTTTAGGTCTCAATTTGCGTTTTGATATAGGTTCGGGTTTGGGTTTAGTTCTTGGTCCTGGTCCTAGTCCAAGTTTGGTTCTAGTTCCATTTGTGATTTTGAGTTCGACTTTGGGTTTGAGTTCAGGTCGAAGTTCGAGTCCTGGTCTGAGTTTGTTTTTGGGTCTGGATTTCAGTCTAGGTCCAGATCACGCTCTGGGTGTGGGTTCGCGTCCTGGGTCTTGGTCTAGGTTGGGTCCGAGTCCCAAGTTCCAATCCTCATCTTAGTCTTGATTAAGTTCTTGGTCCAAGTCCTGTTCTGTTCTGATCCTTGTGTGGGTTCGAGTTTGGGTCAGGTTCGGGTTCAGCTTTGGGTCTGATTCTAGGTGTGCGTTTGAGTTCGGGTCTGAGTTTGTGTCGAGGTTTGTGTCCAGGTCTGCACCCCAATCTGGTTCTAGGTTCGGGTCAAGGTCCAAGTTTGGGTCCCGAGTGCGAGTCCAAGTTTGGGTCTAGGTCAGGATCTCGGTCCAGATCTAGGTCCAGCATTTCGATCCCAGTCTGGGTCTTGGTCCGAGTCCAGGTTCGTATCCGGAGCCCTATCTAGGTCCAAGTTTGTGTTTGGGATTGGGTCCCAGATTTAGGTCCAGGTCCGGGTCTCAGTTCCGGTCTGGGTACACGACCGTGTCCGGGCCCGAGTTCCAGTCTCAGTTTGGGTCTGAGGCTAGGTCTGTGCTCGATTCTAGGTCTTGGTCCGGGTCCTGGTCACGGTCCTGGTTTGGCGATTCTTGTTCAGGTTCTAATTTTGGGTCCAAGGTCTAGGTCTGGGTTCGGGTTTGGTTCTTCGTCTGCGTTCTGGTCCTAGTCTGAGTCCCTGATCTAGACACCGACTATTGGTCTGTTCCAAGCTCCGTTACGCGAATCCTGAGTCAAGATCTGGATAACTGTCACAGGTTTCGGTCTCGTTCTGGTGCAGGTCCCATGTCCCATTTCAAAGTTTGGGTTCGGGATTGAGACTTGGGTGCGGTTCTAGGTCCCGACCCAGGTTCTGTATCCCTAGTCTAGTTCCATGCAGGTCTGAGTTCAGGTTCGGGTTCGGGTCCCGAGTCTAGGTTTGGGTTGGGATCCGTGTCCGGCTTTCAATTCAGTTCTCGGTCTGATTTGGAGTCCGGGTCCTAGTCTGGTTACGGTTCTGGATATAGGTCCAATTTAAGTTATGATTCCAAGTCCAAGTCCTAGTACAAGTCCCGGTTACCTCCAAGTCTGTGTTTGGGATCTGGTCCAAGATTTAGGTCCAGGTTTGGGTCTCAGTTCCGGTCTGGATACACGACCGTATCCGGGCCCGAGTTCGAGTCTCAGTTTTGTTCTAAGGCTACGTCTGTGTTCGGTTCTAGGTTTGGGTTCGGGTCCTGGTCACGGTCCTAGTCTTGTTCTAGGGTCCTGGTTCGGCGATTCTTGTTCAGGTTCTAATTTTGGGTCCCAGATCTAGGTCTAGGTGTGGGTTTGGTTCTTCGTCTGGGTTCTGGTCCAAGTCTGAGTCCAAGATCTAGACACCGACTATTGCTCTGTTTCAGGCCCCGTTAACCGAATCTCGAGTCAAGATCTAGATCACTGTCACGTGTCTCGGTCTGAACCTGGTTCAAGTCCCAGGTCCCATTTCTGAGTTTGCGTTCGGGATCGACACTGGGGTGCAGTTCTAGGTGCCGACCAAGGTTCTTTGTCCCTAGTCTAGTTCCATATTTGGGTCTGAGTTTAGGTTCGGGTTCGGGTCCCGAGTTAAGGTTTGGGTTGGAATCCGGGTCCGGCTCCAAATTTGGGTCTAGGTCGGATTTGGAGTCCGGGTCCTGATACGGTTACGGTTCTTGATGTATGTCCAATTTAAGTTATAATTCCAAGTCCAAGTCCTAGTTCCAGTCCTGGTCAACTTCCAATTTTCGTTCCAATTTCGGGTCACAGGGTATGGGTTCGAGTCCACTTTGGGTTTGGGACTGGGTTTAGGTCTGGGTGTCGGTTTGGGGCCTTGTTAGGGTTCGGGTCCATGGCTGGGTCCCAAATCCAGACACCGACTACGGGTTTTGTCCAAGACTTGGGTCCAGATTCGGATCTTGATCCCGGGTAACAGTCTGGTTCCATTTTCGGTGTCTGGTCACGAGCTGGGTCCTAGGTTCAAGTTCTCGTTTGGGTCGGGTACTAGGTCCTGGTCCTAGTTCTGTTTCACAGGTCCCTATCTTAATTTTTGGTCCAGGTCCCGATTATTGTGTGGGTTTGGGTCCTGCTCTGTTCGGGTTTGAGTCCTAATCTCTGTTCTGGTTTAGGTCTTTGTTTAGGTTTTGATTAGGGTTTGAGTTTGGGTTTAGGTCCTGGTCCTTGTCCTGGTCCTTGTCCTGGTCCTAGTCCTAATTCGGTTCTAGTTCCATTTGCGATTCTGAGTTCGAGTTTGGGTTTGGGTTCAGGTAAGACTTCGAGTCCTGTTTTGAGTTTGGTTTTGGGTTCGGATTTTAGTCCTTGTCCAAATCAGGCTTCTGGTGTGGGTTCGCGACTTGGGTCTTGGTCTAGGTTGGGTCCGAGTCCCAAGTTCCAATACAGATTTGAGTCTGGATTAAGTTATGGGTCTAAGTCTTTGATTCTGATCCTGGTCTGGGTTCGAGTTTGCGTCTGGGTACGGGTCTAGCTTTCGGTCTGATTATAGGTGTGGGTTTGAGTTCTGGTGCGAGTTTGTGTCGGGGTTTGTGTCCAGGTCTGGACGTCGATCTGGGTCTACGTTCGGGTCCAGTTCAAAGTTGGGGTCCCGAGTGCGAGTCCAAGTTAGGGTCTGGGTAGGGATTTCGGTCCAGATCTAGGTCCAACATTTTGATCCTATTCCTTGTGTTGGTCTAAGTCCAGGTTCGTATCTGGATCCCTATCTAGGTCCAAGTCTATGTTTGGGATCAAGTCCCAGATTTAGGTCCAAGTCTGGGTCTCAGTTCCGGTCTGGGTACACGACCGTGTCTGGGCCTGAGTTCCAGTCTCAGTTTGGGTCTGAGGCTAGGTCTGTGTTCAGTTATAGGTATGGGTCTGGGTCCTGGTCGCGGTCCTAGTCTTGTTCTATGGTCGCGGTTCGGTGATTCTAGTTGGTTCATCGTCTGGGTTCTGGTCCTAGTCTAAGTCCCAGATCTAGACACCGACTATTGGTCTGTTTCAGGCCCCGTTACCCAAATCCTGAGTCAAGATCTATGACTGTCACGGGTCTCGGTTTGTTTCTGGTTCAGGTCCCAGGTTCCATTTCTGAGTTTGGGTTGGGGATCGAGATTGGGCTTCAATTCTAGGTCCCAACCTTGGTTCTGTGTCCCTAGTCTAGTTCCATGTTTGGGTCTGAGTTCAGGTTCGGGTTTGGGTCCCGAGTCCAGGTTTGGGTTGGGATCCGGTTCTGGCTCCCAATTCGGGTGTAGGTCTGACTTCGATTCTAGGTCCTGGTCCGGTTACGGTTCTGTATCTAGGTCCAATTTTAGTTATGATAACAAGTCCAAGTCCTAGTTCCAGACCTGGTCAACTTCCGGTTTTGGTTCAAATTTTGGATCACAGGCAATGGGTTCGGGTCCACTTTTGGGTTTGGGACTGGGTTTAGGTCCAGGTCTGGGTTTAGGTCCTTGTTTGGGTTCGCGTCCAGGGTGATGTCCCAAATCCAAAAACTGACTACGGGTTTTGTCCAAGCCTTGGGCCAGATGCGGATCCCAATCTCGGGTCCCAGTCTGGTTCCATTTCTGGTGCCGGGTCACGAGCTCGGTCGTAGGTTCAAGTTTGGGTCTGGGTCAAATACTAGGTGCCAGTCCTAATCTATTTCCCAGCTCCCTATCCTAATTCTAGGTCCAAGTCCCGGTTATTGTGTGGGTTTTGTCCTGGTCTACGTTCGTTTTGAGTCCTAGTCTCGGTTCGGGTTTAGGTCTCTGTATAGGTTTTGATCTGGGTTTGGGTTTGGGTTTAGGGCCTTGTCCTGGTCCTGGTCCTAGTTCGGTTCTAGTTCCATTTGCGATTCTGAGTTTGAGTTTTAGTTTGAGTTCGAGTCACAGTTCGAGTCCTGTTCTGAGTTTGGGTTTGGGTCTGGATTTCAATCTAGGTCTAGATCAGGCTCCGGGTGTGGGTTCGCGTCTTGGGTCCTGGTCTAGGCTGGGTCCGAGTCCCAAGTTCCAATCCAGATCTGAGTTTGGATTCAGTTCATGGTTTAAGTCCTTGGTTCTGATCCTGGTCTGGGTTCGAGTTTGGGTCCGGGTCAGGGTCTTGCTTTGGGTCTAATTCTAGGTGTGGGGTTTGTGTCCAGGTCTAGACCCTAATCTGGGTCTAGGCTCGGGTCCAGGTCCAAGTTGGGGTCCCGAGTGCGAGTCCAAGTTAGGGTTTGGGTCAGAGTCTAAGTCCAGATATTGGTCTAGCATTTCGATCCCATTCTGGGTCTTGGTGCGAGTCCAGGTTCGTATCCGGATCCCTATCTACGTCCAAGTCTGTGTTTGGGATCAAGTCCCAGATTTAGGTCCAGGTCTGTGTCTTAGCTCCGGTCTGGGTACACGACCGTGTTCGGGCCTGAGTTCCAGTCTCAGTTTGGGTCTGAGGATAGGTCTGTGTTCGGTTATAGGTCTGGGTCCGGGTCTTGGTCACGGTCCTAGTGTTGTTCTAGGGTCCTGGTTCATCGATTCTTGTTCAGGTTCTAATTTTGGGTCCCAGGTCTAGGTCTAGGTGCAGGGTTTTGTTCTTGGTCTGGGTTCTGGTCCTAGCCTGAGTCCCAGATCTAGGCACCGACTGCTGGTCTATTCCAGGCCCCGTTACCCGAATCCCGAGTCAAGATCTTGATCACTGTTATGGGTCTCGGTCTGGTTCTGATTGAGGTCCCAGGTCCTATTCCTAAGTATGGGTTCGGGATCAAGACTGGGGTGCTGTTTTAGGTCCCATCCCTGGTTCTCTGTCCCTAGTATAGTTCCATGTTTGGGTCTGAGTTCAGGTTCGGGTTTGGGTCTAGAGTCCAGATTTGGGTTGGGATACGGTTTCGGCTCCCAATTTGGGTCTACGTCGGACTTGGATTCCGGGTCTTAGTCCGGTTACGGTTCTGTATCTAGGTCCAATTTCAGTTAAGATAACAAGTCCAAGTCCTAGTTCCAGACCTGGTCAACTTCCGGTTTTGGTTCCAATTTTGGGTCACATGCTACGGGTTCGGGTCCACTTTTGGGTTTGGGAGTCGGTTTAGGTCCGGGTCTGGGTTAGGATCCTTTTAGTGTTCAGGTCCAGGTCGAGGTCCCAAATCCAAACACTGACTACGGGTTTTGTCCAAGCCCTGGGTTCAGATGCGGATCCCAATCTCGGGTCCATATCTGGTTCCATTTCTTGTGCCGGGTCACGAGCTGCGTCCTAGGCTCAAGTTCGGGTCTAGGTCAAGTACTAGGTGCCGGTCCTAGTTATATTTCCAAGGTCCCTATCCTAGTTCTTGGTCCAGTTCCCTGTTATTGTGTGGGTTTGGGTCCTGGTCTACGTTCTGGTTCGAGTCCTAGTCTTGGTTCGGGTTTAGGTCTCTGTCTAGGTTTTGATCTGGGTTCGGGTTTGGGTTTAGGTCCTGGTCCTGATCCCGGTCCTAGTTCGGTTCTAGTTCCATTTGCAATTCTGAGTTCAATTTTAGGTTTGAGTTTGGGTGAGAGTTCGAGTCCTGTTCTGAGTTTGGATTTGGGTCTAGATTTCAGTCTAGGTCTAGATTAGGCTTCGGGGTGTGGGTTCGCGTCCTGGGTCTTGGTCTAGGTTGGGTCGGAGTCGCAAGTTCCAATCCAGATCTTAGTCTAGATTCAGTTCTGGGTCTAAGTCGTAGGTTCTGATACTGGTCTGGGTTCGAGTTTGGGTCCGGGTCCGGGTCTAGCTTTGGGTCTGATTCTAGGTGTGGGTTTCAGTTCTAGTACGATTTTGTGTCTGGGTTTCTGTCCAGGTCTGCACCCCGATCTGGGTCTAGGCTCGGGTCCAGGTCCAAGTTGGGGTCCCGAGTGCGGGTCCAAGTTAGGGTTTGGGTTAGAATCTCGGTCCAGATCTAGGTCCAGCATTTCGATCACATTCTGGGTCTTGGTCCGAGTCAAGGTTCGTATTCGGATCCCTACCTAGGTCCAAGTCTTTGTTCGGGATCAGGTCCCACATTTAGGTCCAAGTCTGGGTCTCAGTTCATGTCCCAGTACACGACCATGTCCGGGCCCGAGTTCTAGTCTCAGTTTGGGTCTGAGGCTAGGTCTGTGTTCGGTTCTAGGTTTGGGTCCGAGTCCTAGTCGCGGTCGTAGTCCTGTTCTAGGGTCCTGGTTCGGCGATTCTAATTCAGTTTCTAGCTTTGGGTCCCAGGTTTTGGTCTGGGTTCGGGCTTGGTTCTTCGTCAGGGTTCTGGTTCTAGTCTGAGTCCCTAATCTAGACACCGACTATTGGACTATTCCAGGCCCCGTTACCCGAAGGCCGAGTTAAGATCTAGATCACTCTCACTGGTCTCGGTCTGGTTCTAGTTAAGGTCCCAGGTCCCATTTCTGAGTTTGGGTTCGGGATCGAGACGGTGGTGCGGTTCAAGGTCCAGACCCTAGTTCTGTGTCCCTAGTCTAGTTCCATGTTTGGGTCTGAGTTCAGGTTCGGGTTCGGGTTCGGGTCCCGAGTCTAGATTTGGGCTGGGAGCCACGTCCTGCTCCCAATAAGGATGTAGGTTTGATTTGGAGTCTGGGTCCTGGTCCAGATACGGTTTTGGATCTAGGTCCAATTTTAGTTATGATTCCAAGTCCAAGTCCTAGTTCCACTCCCGGCAAATTTTTCAATTTTGGTTCTAATTTTAGGTCACAGGGTACGGGTTCGGGTCAACTTTAGGGTTTGGGATTGGGTTCAGTTCTGAGTGTGGGTTCGGGTCCAGGGCTGGGTCCCAAGTCCATACACTGACTAGGGTTTATCCAAGGCCTGGGTCCAGATCTGGATCCCTATCTCGTGTCCCAGTCCTGTTCAATTTCTTGTGTCGTGTCACGAGCTGGGTCCTAGGTTCATGGTCGGGTCTGGGTCGGGTACTAGGTCCCGTTCCTAATTCTGTTTCCCAGGTCCCTATCCTTATTCTGGGTCCATGTCCCAGTAATTGTGTGGGTTTACATCCCGGTCTAGGTTCGGTTTCGAGTCCTAATCTTGGTTCGGGTTTACGTCACTGTCTGGGTTTTGATATGGGTTCGAGTTTGGGTTTAGGTCCTGGTCCGGGTCCTAGTCCTTATTCAGTTCTAGTTCCCTTTGCGATTCTTAGTTCGAGATTGGGTTTGAGTTTGGGTTGGAGTTCGAGTCCTGGTCTGATTCTAGGTGTGGGTTTGAGTTTGGGTTCGAGTCTTAGTTCGGGTTTGTGTCAAGGTCTAGACCCTGATCTGGGTCTAGATTCGGGTCCAGGTCCAAGTTGGGGTCTTGAGTGCGGGTCCAAGTTTGGGTCTACGTCAGGATCTCGGTCCAGATCAAGGTCCAGCATTTCGATCCCAGTCTGGGTCTTTGTCCCAGTCTGGATCACTATCTAGGTAAAAATCTGTGTTTGGGATCGGAGTCCGAAATTTAGGTCCAAGTCCGGGTCTCAGTTCCGGTCTGGGTACACGACCGTGTCCGGGCATGAGTTCCAGTCTCAGTTTGGGTCTGAGGCTAGTTCTGTGTTCGGTTCTAGGTCTGGGTTCGGGTAATGGTCGCGGTCCTAGTCTTGTTAAAGGGTCCTGGTTTGGCGATTCTTGTTCACGTTCTAATATTGGGTCCTAGGTCTAGGTCTTGGTTCAGGTTTGGTTCTTCGTCTAAGTTCTCGTACTAGTCTGAGTCCCAGATCTAGACACCGACTACTGGTCTGTTCCAGGCCCCGTTACCTGAAACTCGAGTCAAAATCTGGATCACTGTCTCGACCCTAGTTCTGTGTCCCTAGTTTGGTTCCATGTTTGGGTCTGAGTTCAGGTTCGGGTTCGAGTCCCGAGTCCACGTTTGGGATGGGGATCCGGGTCCGGCCACCAATTCGGGTTTAGATCCAATTTGGAGTCCAGGTCCTGATCCGGTTACGGTTCAAGATCTAGGTCTAGTTTCAGTTATGATTCGAAGTCCAACTCCTAGTTCCAGTCCCGGTCAACGTCCGGTTTTTCTTCCAATTTTGGGTCACAGGGTGCGGGTTTGGGTCCACTTTAGGGTTTGGGACTGGGTTCAGGTCCGGGTGTGGGTGTGGTCCTTGTTATGGTTCCGGTCCTGGGCTGGGTCCTAAATCTAGACACCGACTACGGGTTTTTTCCAAGCCCTAGGTCCAGATACGGATCCCAATCTCGAGTCCCAGTCTCGTTCCATTTCTGTTGCCGGGTCACGAGCTGGGTCCTAGGTTCAATTCGTGTCTTGGTCGGGAACTAGATCTGAATCCTAGTTCTGTTTCCACGGTCCCTATCCTGATTCTAGGTCCAGGTCCCTGTTATTGTGTGGGTTTTGGTCCATGTCAAGGTTTGGTTTCGAGTCCTAGTCTCGGTTCGCGTTTAGGTCTCTATCTGGGTTTTGATCTGGGTTCGGGTTTGGGTTTAGCTCTTGGTCCTGGTCCTAGTCCTAGTTCGTTTCTAGTTCCATTTGCAATTCTGAGTTCGAGTTTGGGTTTGAGTTCGGGTTAGAGTTCGAGTCCTGGTCTGAGTTTGGGTTCGGGTCGAGGTCCAGATCAAGTTTCGCGTGTGGGTTCGCGTCCTGGGTCTTAGTCTTGGTTGGGTCTGAGTCCCAAGTTCCAATCTCGATCTGAGTCTGGATTCAGTTCTGGGTCTAAGTCCTTGATTCTGATCCTGGTCTAGATTCGGGTTTGGGTCCGGGTCCGGATCTAGCTTTGGGTCTGATTCTATGTGTGGGTTTGAGTTCGGGTCCGATTGCGGGTCCATGTTTTTGTCAAGGTCAGGATCTCTGTCAACATCTAGGTCCAGAATTTCGATCCCAATCTATGTTTGGGATCGGGTCACAGATCTAGTGCCAGGTCCGGGTCTCAGTTCCAGACTGGGTACACGACCGTGTCCGGGCCCGACTTCCTGTCTCAGTTTGGGTCTGAGGCTAGGTCTGTGTTCGATTCTAGGGCTTGGTCCGGGTTTGGTTCTTCGTCTGGGTTCCGGTCCTAGTCTGAGTCTCAGATCTAGACACTGACTACTGGTTTGTTCTAGGCCCTATAACCTGAATCCCGAGTCAAGATCTGGATCACTATCACAGGTCTCGGTCTTGTTCTGGTTCAGGTCTCAGGTCCCATTTTTGAGTTTGGGTTCGGGATTGAGACTGGGTGCGGTTCTAGGTCCCGACCCTGGTTCTGTGGCCCTAGTCTGGTTCCATTTGGGTCTGAGTTCAGGTTTGGGTTCGTGTCCCGAGTCTAGGTTTGGGATGGGAGCCGGGTCCGGCTCCCAATTCGGGTGTAGGTCCGATTTGGAGTCCAGGTCCTGGTCCGGTTACGGATCTTGAACTAGGTCCAATTTCAGTTATGTTTCCATGTCCAAGCCCTAGTTCCAGTCCCGGTCAACTTCCAGTTTTGGTTCCAATTTTGGGTCACAGGGTACGGGTTCGGGTCAATTTTTGGGTTTGGGACTAGGTTCAAGTCCGGCTGTGGGTTCGGTTCCAGGGATGGGTCCCAAAATTGGAAACCAACTACGCGTTTTTGTCCAAGCACTGGGTCCAGATTTGGATCCCAATCTCGGGTCCCAATCTTGTTCCATTTCTGGTGCCGGGTCATGAGCTGGGTCCTAGGTTAAAGTTCTGCTCTGGGTTGGGTACTATGTTCCGGTCCTAGTTCTGTTTCCAAGGTCCCTATCCTGATTCTAGGTCCATGTCCTGGTTATTGTGTGGGTTCGGGTCCTGGTCAAGGTTCAGGTTCTAGTCCTAGTCTTGGTTTAGGTTTAGGACTCTGTTTGGGTTTTGATCTGGGTTCGGGTTTAACTTAACGTCCTGGTCCTGGTCCTAGTCCTAGTTCGGTTCTAGTTCCATTTGTGATTCTGAGTTCTAGTTTGGGTTTCAGTTCGGGTCGGACTTCAAGTCTTGGTCTGAGTTTGGGTGCGGGTCTGGATTTCAGTCTATGTTCATCAGGCTGCGGGTGTGGGTTCGCGTCCTGGGTCTTGGTCTAGATTGGGTTCGAGTCCCAAGTTCCAATCCCTACCTGAGTCTGGATTCAGTTCTGGGTCTAAGTCATTTGTTCTAATCCTAATCTGGGTTTGACTTTTGGTCCGGGTTCGGGTCCGGGTCTAGCTTTGGGTCTAATTCTAGGTGTGGGTTTGAGTTCGGGTCTGAGTCTGTGTCCAGGTCTTGACCCCGATCTTGGTGTAGGTTCGGGTCCAGGTCCAAGTTGGGGTCCCGATCTAGGTCCAAATCTAGGTCCAGCATTTCGATCCCAGTCTGGGTCTTGGTCCGAGTCTAGGCTCGTATCAGGATCCCTATCTACTTCCAAGTCTGTGTTTGAGATCGGGTCCTAGATTTAGGTCCAGGTTTTGGTCTCGATTTCGATCTGTGTACACGATTGTGTCCGGGCTCGAGTTCCAGTCTCAGTTTGGGTCTAAGGCTAGGTCAATGTTCGGTTCTAGGTCTGGGTCCGAGTCCTGGTCACAGTCCTAGTCTTATTCTAGGGTCCTGGTTCGGCAATTCTTGTTTAGGTTCTAATTTTTGGTACTAGGTCTAGGTCTGCGTTCGAGTTTGGTTCTTTGTCTGGGTTCCGGACCTAGTCTGAGTCTCAGATCTAGACACTGACTACTGGTCTGTTCTAGGCCCTATAACATGAATTCCGAGTCAAGATCTGGATCATTGTCACGGGTCTCGGTCTAGTTCTAGTTCAGGTCCAAAGTCCCATTTCTGAGTTTGGGTTCGGGATCCAGGCTGAGGTACGGTTCTAGGTCCCGACCCTGGTTCTGTGTCCCTAGTCTACTTCCATGTTTTGGTCTGAATTCAGGTTCGGGTTTGGGTCCTGAGTCCAAGTTTGTGTTGGGATCCGGGTCTGACTCCCAATTCGGGTCTAGGTCGAATTTGGAGTCCGGGTTTACGGTTCTAAATCTATGTCCAATTTTAGTTATGATTCCATGTCCAAGTCCTAGTTCCAGTCCCGGTCAACTTCTGGTTTTGTTTGCAATTTTAGGTCACAGTGTACGGGTTCGAGTCCACTTTTTAATTTGGGACTGGGTTCAAGTCCAGCCGTGGATTCGATTCCTTGTCAGGGTTCGAGTCAAGGGCTGGGTCCCAAAACGACACCGACTACAGGTTTTGTCCAAGCACTGGGTCCTTATCCGGATTCCAATCGCCGGTCCCAGTCTGGTTCCATTTCTGGTGCCGGGTCACGAGCTGGGTCATAGGTTCAAGTTCGGTTTTGGGTCGGGTACTAGGTCCAGGCCCTAGTTCTATTTTCCATGCTCCCTATCCTGATTCTGGGTCCAGGTCCTGGTTATTGTTTGGGTTTGGGTCCAGGTCAAGGTTCGGGTTCGAGTCCTAGTCTCGATTTGGGTTTAGGTCTCTGTCTGGGTTTTGATCTGGGTTCGGGTTTTGGTTTAGGTCCTGGTCCTTGTGTTGGGTTTTGTGCCATAAATAAAACCCATTACAATCTGATTAGTTATCAATTTAGAATTTTGAAGTGATTTATGATTACATGTATGTTACATGTTTATGGTTTAAGATATATACTTGATATATGCACAAAATCAGTTAAATCTAGAACATATAGTTATTCACAATTACAATATTGTCAATACAGTGGAATGTGATTGTGATTATATGATTCAAAAGATTTGGTCCCTGTTCATCAGTATTTTGGATTTACACTGATGTGAGAATCAGCGATGAAGTATACTTACACTAGGAGTAAGTGTTATGTTCTTTCCAGAATATTGGCAAAGTATACTAGTTTCGAATGTATGGAGTATACATTGGACTAGACCGATATTGAACTTGGTCAAAGATATTGTAAACTTACCGTTGTATCTTTCCAAGTCAATGTCACAAGTTGATCTTAGATTAAGAGAATCTAAATCCTGATATGCTTAGGCTCAATCTCAGGAGTGCTATTCATGTTCTTTGATTTATTAGTTAAGCCTACCTTTCAAGTCAGGATGATACGTAAAGTGATGATTCCTTTTGAGCTTAGTTAAATAGAAGTAAATGGATGAGCTCTTGCTTCAGTGACTGTATATTAGACCACTAAAACATCATTTATAGGTAACTAAGTTTTCAAAGGGGCAAAATACATTGAGGGGTGTAAACGGTAAATTGGTCCCATCTCGATGTAAATCATCTATATAGAGGATCTCTAAATCACATTAAGATTATAACAATGAATAAATGAGATAGCATATTGATATCGTGAAACATATGATATGCTCTATATAAATCTGAGAGTGCAATTCCAAGTTCTAAGAGTGGATTCAACTAGGAATTAATAAGTTAGGGATTTACTTGGTAAATCGGTTCAACTTATTGGAAGCTCAGCATATAGATCCATGGTCCCCATTCTAGTTGAGACTATACTGTTTGTAAGACTCAGTAATTGATTTATGATTAATCAATTATAATTCTAAAAGTTAGACTATGTCTAATTTGTGAATTCTCACAATTTAAGGATGAAAATGTAAATAGGAGGGTTTCTAGGTTTAATTATTAATTTAGAGACTTTGCATGTCTAATTAATAATTATTTTAAATGGAAATATTATTTAATAATCTATTTTAGTTATTAAATAATTAGTTTTGGCATTTAAAAAGATTGGAATTGGAAAAATGGCATTTTGGAGAAACAGAAATAAAATTGAGGAAACTGCAAAATTACAGTGAGGCCCATACACACCATGGCAGGCCACCCTTTGCATGTTCCCCAATTATTATTTTCAATTTAAATTGCCATGTAATTGCTAATCAAAGCCTAGCCTAAATAGGAAAGTGGTGGATCACACTAAATAAGGCAGTTATTCAATTACACAGAAAAAGAGAAAACTGTTTATTTGGAAAGTTATGCTCTTCCCTTTTCCTATTTATAGCCACCCTTTCTCTCTACTCTTGGTATGCTTTTACAAGCTTTTGCTTTGCATTGTGTCACACGAAATCAAGAGAGAAAAACTAGAGAGAATTTTGAAAATCCTAGTGAGAGAGAAGTGCCCACACACATCACTCAGTACCTCATCATAGTTTGGAAGACTGTGAAGGATCACATCCTACTGAAGAACTTTCGGGCTCAGATCTTGATTATACTCTGCTATAGACAGGAATCAAGGGTTAGAGATCTGAGTGGAAGGAGACATTTAATTCCGCTGCCATCACTGTAAGTTATTCTTAACTTTTATGTGTTTAGTTCATCATTTTAGAAGTTCAATTTTAGGTTGTTAAATCAACATACTTGTGAGTAGATCTAAGTTCCTGGTAAAATATATTTCCAATAACTGGCACCAGAGCCATGGTAATTGATTTGCTTGCAAGAAATTTGGACTTAAAACGATTTGTTTGTGATTTGGATGGTTTCATGGTGTGTCAAATTGATGTTTGATTGATGTTTGTGAATTCTGGGAAAAATAATAGATTCTCTATATCTGGAATTATTTTTATTGGATAGTTTGGAAAATTCTAAGCAATTTACTTTTTTACAAAACTCGATTTCGATTTAATTTGAATTAGTTATGAATTTTTGAAAATCGGAAAAAATTGGGGTGGTGATCACCCTACCCACGCGCGCGGAAGGGCTGCTGGCAGCCTCCCAGCGCCGAGGAAACTCGGCAGATCACCTCCCTTGCTCGCGCGGATGGTATGCAACGCATACCATCCGTACAGTGTGCTATTTTTCTTCGTTTTCTTCGATTTTTCATGCTATTTCATGGAATTGACTTCCGATTTTTTGTGTAGTTTTGTAATTTAATTTTTGTTTTTCAATTTTCAAATCTAATTATCAGAAATAAATTAATTTTATTTTAAAATTAATTTTAGATATTAGTGTAATTTGAATTTGAAAATAGGATAAAATCAAGTATTGCTTACCTCTTTTCTTATTTCTTTTAAATTTTGATTATTCTATCTTATTTTGAATAAAAGGTGAGATTTTTTGTTAATTTTTTTTTTTGGTAAATTGACCCTATTTAGAATAAGATTATTATAATCATTGTATTTTAAAAGGGGAAATAAGATTTTTTTTTTTGTTAATTTTTTTTTTTAAAATTTTGTTACTTTACCTAAATTAGATTGTAAAATCAGAAAAGGGTATGTATTTACCATTTTCTATTTTATTGAATATTTAATTTATTAAATAACATGAAATTTAAAAAGAAAAGTTAGCAAATTTATTTTGAAATGATATTTAGGTTACTCAAAACCTAATTTTTCAAAATTGTAGGTTTAATTTTAAATATTATTTTATTCATTCTTTAAGAACCGAATTTTTTTTTTAAAAAAAGATTAATATTTTAAAATTAAATAAATCCTACATCCAACTATCCAGATCTAACCTTGTTGCAGGAGTATGTGTTTTAGATTGTTTGTAACTTTTCTAAAACCTATTATTGCTTGATCTAAATTGCCAGGGTTAACTTGTTGACAGATCCAATGATCTGATTTTAACCCATGGTTCAATTGAAGATAGATCAAGTGAATAATTTGTAACAGGTAATTTTTTTTACATTCTTCTTTCATCTGTGTATGACCTAGTAACATGATAAGATCCATCCAAATCTGTGTGCCTGTGTGAGCCTATATGTTTAATTTCTGTTATAGACACATATAGGTTGTTGTTGCTAAATAAAATAACATAACCTTATAGATTTTACTTAGGCTCATTTAGTTAATGGGCCTATTCAATTAATAACAGCTGTTCATTTTAAGGTTAAATTCCTCTCTTTTGGGCCTTGTGTAAGAGTTGGGAGCCTTAGAAGTGGGTACGACATACTGGACCCAGCCCACTCACATGAACAACCCCAATTGTGAAGGCCCATTTGCCTGATTTGGATAACTGTGCTAGGTTAATTATACTAGTTTGACCTAATAAAATTGAATAGCAACATAATTAATTTCTTCGAAATTAATTTAAGAAAAACATAGTTTAATGAATTTCATTTCTAGATAAACTATTTGTATTTTTCTTGTATTTAATTAAATAAAGAATTTTAACTAACTAGATTCTTTCTGAAACTTACATTTATTATTTCATTAAATATTCCTATTTAAGTTATGAATTAGTTATTACTAATTTTCCCTTCAAACTTAAATTTGAATATATTTTGAATATAATATTAAGTTGAGGAATTCTAGGAATTTGTTATTGAAGATTCTTGAAAGATATTGTTTAAGTTGGTTTTAAACTTAAAAAAGGAATATCTTTAAATTAGGTAGTTACCACCTAATTTTGATATTTAATTAAATTTTTTTTGGAAAATTTTAAGTTTGTAAATTATAGATTCTTTCTATAATAACTTAAATTAGATATTTTCCAAATCTTGAAAAGATACTTAGTTAAATTGAGATATTTTCTAGATAGTTATTTCTATACTAATTATTATTTCTAATATAGGAAAATATCATTGATTGTGAAATTAATTGTTTAATAGTTAATTTTGGTACTGTTGACCGAGATTTTCAGCAACTATTAAAATATGATTATAGTAGTGAGCTGTAAGAAAGCGAGATGAGGATTTTTACGTGGTTGGGGCGTTAATGAGCCTTAGTCCACGAGTCTTTGTTATTAATGGATGTATTTAATACAGATTCCACACTTGAGAGAATGTTCTTCTCATAAATACAGAGAATGTTCTTGGTGAGTATTTTCTCTTCTTGCTCTTATGCAACCCAAGATTCTCGACCCCATTAAATGAGCTTTGAGGGGGTATTTATAGTGTTTTGGTGGGGTGATCCCTAGGATTGTTCTTACAAATGTATCTGTAAGTATCCATAAAGTTGGGTATTCCCAATGAATATACCATGGGTGATGCATGGTCAAATCCCTAGGCGCTGTAGGGTTTTTATGAGGAATGTCCTTTTTGCCTTGTGATTGATGTGACTCTTCGCAGAGTAGCTGTCGCTAGACTTAAATGATCATTACTGTAGCACTGCTGTTTGGGGGTTGTGCCGTCAGACTTTATTGCGTGTTACAGTCCCAACACGCTTCCTCCCATGCGGCATTAAATGCGACTTGATTACTCAGGAGAGGCCTGACACATCCCGGAGAGGCTTCATGCTATGCGAGCTTCCGGGAGTACCTTGTACTCCGGGTGCCTCCTCCGGGACCCATACCCAGGGTGCTTCCTTGTGGCGCACAAAGACTTATCAAATATTTACAAGTTATCTGATCCACGTGTCCCTTTTCGACTGGTCCACGTATTTTGGGCGAATTCAGGGGCAACATTTACCCCCCAAGCCTTGTTTACTTGGAAAAATAAACCAAGGCTTGCTCAAGTGCCTCCGGTTGACTCCTCGTTTCCCTGGCTCAAGCCCAGAGCGCGTGAGGGCACATTTAATGATGACATTTAATGCAGCGATTCGCTTTTTGCAGGGATGTCTCCGGCCGCCTCCTCGGTTTCTTGACACGAGCTTGGGGCGCGTGAGGGTGCGTCTAATGATGGCATTAAATGCTGCGATTCGCTTTTTGCAGAGGTCGATTCGTTTCACGCCCTTTGATTGATGCGGCGCATTAATGGTGTCAGACGGATACTCAAACGTTTCCGCCGCCTTTATGGCAGCTTGATCTGATCCGTTGATTTTCGGGAACTCGAATCGTGCATCTCCCCCACCGTACGATTGGTAGGTGGTGACGCCTGTTCCTCATGCACTTTTGCCTATAAAAGCCACCATCTTTCCTTCATTTTGGTTACTTTCCATTCCTTGCCATTTTTGTTCGAATTTCCCAGAGAGAAAATTCTTCAAAACAGCACGAACTGTCTTAGCACTTAGACATTTCTTCCACTTTTCCAGTGTTTGCTTTCACCAGTTCTTCTCAACTTTTACTCGACCACATTCAGGACCCCCAGTTCAACGACTTACTGTAAGTTTCTTGCATCCTTAGATAATAACATGCTTTTACTTGCTTCGTTCGTTTTTCTGGGTTCGTACTTTGAGATTTCTGGGTGTGCGAGTGTTTAAGTTCTTCAAGTGTTCTGTTTTATGTCTACTGCTTTAGTTGTAGGATCGCCATTATCATGTCTCTGTTATAATGTGTATTTTTGTTGAAGAGAGCCATGTGTTCTTCGTTCAACAGTTGCTTAGGGCATAGAATGGTTTTTTTTTTCTTTTTTCTTTTTATTCTGTAAAACCACTTTCTGCGATTTTACTGCACCCGACACTTGTTCAGGGGATCTTTCTAGGGTTTCCCATGTGACACGTGTCCGGAGGGGGCCTCTTTCCAGCGGTTAGGGGACCCCCACTCCCTTTTTCTTGACTTAGGGTTTGGTATGGGACCTAACTGCTGGAATTTTCTTTTTCCCTTCTTGTTTTTCACAGAACACAAAATGTCTGCTTCTGGTTCGAAATCTTCGAAGAAGAGTGGGAAAAGCATGGCCACGTTGGAGGAGGTTTCCCTGGGGCCTGTTGCCCAGGAGGGGTACAAATCTCGAGCGACCGGGTGGGAAGCGGTTGAGCTTCGATCCACCCTAACTTGTCCTCACCAGCTGGAGAATATTATAGAAGTTGCTGGGATCAAACCCTCCACTTCAGGGACCTATCACCGGCCTCCTCGAGACTCGGAGACGCCTAATCACAACTATGACGGCTTCGGGGCTTGGAGTCAGACTCATTTGATGGCCGGTGCCATGCTCCCGTGGAGGACTCCAACCTCTCGCGGGTCATTTGTCCCAATGTGAGGGCGCCGGTTGCGGAGAAGGCCTTCCGGGATGAGCTCATTGCCACGGCAGAGAAAAAATATCAAGATTATCTCTACCGGAAGGCCCAGGAGAAAGCATACTCTCAGGCCCAGGCTGCCTCTGGGAGAGGAATTCGCGTGGGGAGTCCGGTGGTGCGAAGGAGTCAAGCAATTGCCGGGAAGTCCGAGGCTAAATTTTTTGACAAGATTCTTCAAGAAGAGATTGGGGATCGTCCTGCCAGGAGGCCCCTTCGTATTGAAGATTCTTCCGAGAAGCAAACTTCCCGGCCACAGCCTTCGGTCCCCGAACCAAACTCGGCGGCTCCTGGTGCTAGCACCTCCGGTGCCGGCGGTAAGTCTCCCTTGATAATTCGTTATGTTCCTTCCGTTGATGAATACACCAGTCGTAGGCCCGTAGGGTTCGACGAGCGTCTTCGTAGATTTAGGATGCCATCGACCCGATGGGGGGATCGTTTGAAGGAATTTTATTTTTCGAACTTAGGAGATTACCTAGGTCGGTCCCGGATGGGCTCCGGCCCTCCGGAACCTATTCCCTTAGGTCCTTTTGCTTACATAACGTCCAGCTGGTTCCGGCCCTCGGACAGTTATCTCGGAGATGACGCTGCCAGCATTAAAGTTTAGGACTTTGCTAGGGCCGAATTAGGAAGTTCGGGTAGGAGTAGCTTATTTGTTGTATCTTGTATAAGTGGTTCCTCACAGACTTCTAACACTTGCTTATTTTGTGAATCAGGTATCTCCATGGATGCCATTCTGGACCAGCTTGCCAGAGTTCATACTCCTGTGGCTCCTCCGGCCTTTACCTCTTCTCCCCCGGCCCCTTCCTTGAAAGTTTCTTTCAGCGCTCCCCCCGACACTATTGACTTAGTGGATGACGAGGAGGTGCTTCCGGGAGAAGGCCAAGGGAAGGGATGGGACTTCTCGGAGGAAGCCGCTGAGGGTGCGGGAGAGCCCCGAGCCCTTCCGGAGGAAGCTGAGGAGGGCAAAGAGGAGCCTGAGGTGGCTCTGATTCGTAAGCGCAAGGGCAAGATGATTGCCCAGGATGAGCCGAAGAAGCCTCGAAGGGCCGACACTCCTGCTCATGGTCTGGACGGCGGGGTCTCCCCCATGGAGGAAAATCGTGCTCCTCCCAACATCGTGCTTACCCCAATTATGGGGGACGAGGTGAGGCAGGAGCTTCGAATAGCCAAGCATAACTATGCTATGGATGAGTACTCCCGGGGGTACGCCGAAGTGGAAGCCCTTAGGAGGATCCTGCAGGCGGAGGTTGAGGCGAGCATCAACCACCCGGATTACCAGGATCCGTGGGACCTTAATCTGGACCCCTTATCGGACAGGTTCCGCCGCTTCCTAGTGCCCACCTTGGCTCCTTTTACCGCGGAGATGACCGGCGAGTTCGCTTCTCAGCTCACCCGATGCGCGCCTAAGCGGTTCGCCACTTGCGCTTCCCTGAACTCCATCTTCCAGGTCCAAGACCTCAGTCATTCTCTCACGGTGGTAAGTACTTCGCAATTTTTGCTTTTCCTTTTATCGTTTATATTTTATTTTTTTTTCTTTGAGAAACTTCTCCTTCTTATCCTTGCATTATGGTTCAGCTTTCTGCTGAGGCTGGCCACCTCTCCAAGAACATCATAAATCATGGCTTCGTTCTGTCCGACTTTGGGGATATGAACGATGTCAGGAAGGTCCTTCAGGACCTCACTGCGGAGAGGCAGATCTATCAGGAGGTTGCCGAGCGCCAGGAGGCGGCTGCCAAGGCCAAGGACGAGGAGGCCAAACGGAGGGAGGCCCAGGCGGAGGCCATGATCCGGGACGAGGCCCAGCGGAGGGACAGGATGGAGGCCCAACACCAGGAGGAACTAAGGGCTCAAACTGATGCTGCTGACAAGGCCAGGCGAGATCTCCGGGAGGCCAGGGAGGCTTTGGATGAAATGGTCGCCAAGGTGAGATCTTTAGAGGAAACTCACCAGGCGAACATTGAGTCCAAGGCCGCTCTAGCTGCGGAGTTGAAGGAGCTTAGGGATTACAAAGAACAATCCATCAGGAAGGCCAAGAGGGTCGAGCTCCTCTCTCCCGTTTCCTGCGCCCGGTGTCCAAAGCGCTTCGACGATGGTGTCTACATGGCTTGGTCCACCAATGATCAAAATATCAAGCTTACTTTTTATCCCAAACCCGAGGAAATGATTGCCAAATTTTGGGAAAAGAAGAAAAAGCTTGACGCCGTGCTAGAGGCACGTATTGGACCTCGCCTTCCTTCGCGGGCTGACTGAGCTGCCGTACAACTGACCAAGATTCCACCTGTTTCTTTTATAAGTCTTTTTTTTTTTTTGTTTTGTACATAATTGCTGCTGCCTTAGAACAATATATATATAGGTAGCAGTTTTTCTTTGAAGGGGAGACAATTATATTTTTATGGCCTGTCCCCGGGCCATTTATATGTATATGACCTGCCCTTTGGGCTAGGATATTTTTTATGCGATCTTTCTTTTGTCACACTTATGTTTTTTAATCTGTCCTTTGGATCAGGATTTTTATACTTATGCTTTTTATTTTTGTGCATACTTTCTGACCTGCCCTTTGGGTCAGGATATTTTACTTAGTTTGTTTTTCTGTTCGTCCGTGCGGTATACCCTAGTACCCCCCTGAGTGGCATAGAAACTTCGTTTTTAAGGCACTCAGTTTTATTTAATATAGAGGAGGTATACATTTGGACGGTACAAACCCTTTGAACAAACTCTAACTTTATTTCGCTACTGGTAATATTTCCTGAGGTGATCGGCGTTCCAGGCTCTTGGGACGGTGGTTCCGTCCATTCTTTTCAGTTTATAAGTGCCGGAACCGATCTCGTCCTCGGTCTCATATGGTCCTTCCCAATTTGGTCCAAGTACCCCCACTCCGGGTTCTTGGGTGGCTGGGAAAACCCTTCTTAGGACCATATCCCCAATAGCGAATTTTCTGTTTTTAACCTTGGAGTTAAAATACTTGGTCACCTTCTTTCGATAAGCAGCCATCCGTATTTGAGACTCATCTCGGAGTTCCTCGACTTGATCCAAAGCTTCTTGGAGCAGTGCCTAATTAGTGGCAGGATCGTAAGTCGTCCTCCTGTGGGATGGGAATAATGTTTCTACCGGGACCATTGCTTCGCAACCGTACGCCATTGAGAAGGCGAGTGGCTGGTTGTGGTTCTGGGGGTCGTCCGGTATGCCCATAATACCCTTGGCAATTCTTCAGGCCAGTTATTTTTACAGGCCAACAGCTTCTTTTTCAAGGTGACCTTTAGGATTTTATTGACCGCTTCCGCCTGGCCGTTTGTTTAAGGCCTGGCTACCGCGGAGAAGCTTTTCACTACTCCGTGTTGGTTGCAGAAGTCAGTAAATTCCTCGCAATCAAATTTCTTTCCATTGTCTGAGACTATTTTGTGAGGCAAGCCGTATCGACACACTATGTTTTTGATAACAAAGTCTAACGCCTTCTTAGCAGTTATTGTCTTCATAGGCTCAGCCTCTGTCCATTTGGTGAAGTAGTCTACTGCTACTATTGCATACTTTACCCCTCCTTTCCCCGTAGGTAGAGACCCGATGAGATCTATTCCCCAGACCGCGAAGGGCCAGGGGCTGGTCATCAGGGTGATCTCGTTTGGAGGGGCTCTCGGTATGTTCGCGTACCTTTGGCACGAGTCACACTTTTGGACATAGTATATACAATCTTTTTTCATTGTTGGCCAGAAGTACCCTTGCCTCAATATTTTCTTTGAGAGGTTGGGTCCTCCCGTATGATCTCCACAGAACCCTTCATGGACCTCTAGCATGATTTGTCTAGCTTCAGGGTCCGATACACACCTTAAATAAGGCATGCTGAGTCCTCTCCGGTAGAGAATTTGGTCCATCATTACATAACGATGAGCCTGATACTGAATCTTTCGAGACAGTGCCCTCTCTTGGGGCAACTCACCTGTGGTTATGTATTTTATGATGGGGACCATCCAGCTGGGTTCTTGCCCAACCGTTAGTGTGGTCTCTTTTATTTTGATGCTTGGCTCTGCCAAGCGTTCCACTGGTACTACCCTCAGCTCTTCGATTTCGCTGTCCGAGGCTAACTTAGCCAGACAGTCCGCGTGAGCGTTCTTTTCTCGGGGGATTCTTTCTATTTTATAGTCTGTGAACTCGTGGAGCAGTTCTCGGACTATTGTTACGTACGCGGCCATCCTCTCCCCGCGAGTTTGGTATTCTCCGGATACCTGGTTTACGACCAGTTGAGAGTCACTGTAGACTTCCACTCTCTTGGCTCCTACAGCTTTTGCCAATTTCAGTCCTGCTATCAAAGCTTCGTATTCGGCTTCATTGTTTGAAGCTGTGAAGTTAAATCGGAGTGTTGCCTGGAGCCGTAATCCAGTTGGTGATATCATAGCCACTCCGGCTCCCGAACCGTTCTCATTAGAAGCTCCATCTACAAACACCCTCCAGGTGGGGATTAGTGGTACCGGCGTATTAGCTGTTGCCTCGGCTTCATTGCATTCGGTAATGAAGTCTGCCAAGGCTTGGCCTTTTATGGAGATCCGGGGTACGTAGTGTAAGTCGAATTGACTTAGCTCCATTGCCCACTTGAGGAGTCTTCCGGATGCTTCAGGCTTTTGGAGAACTTGCCGGAGCGGATGATTGGTTAAGATTTTGATCGGATGGGCTTGGAAGTATGGCCTCAGCTTCCTTGATGCCATCAGGAGGCAGAATACTAATTTTTCAATGACCGGGTAACTTGTCTCGGCTCCTATCATGCGCTTACTGACATAGTACACGGGGTGCTGAATTTTTTCTTCCTCCCGGACCAGGGCAGCGCTGACCGCGTGCTCGGAGACGGCCAAGTAAAGGAACAAGTCTTCTCCAAGGACGGGTTTTGATAGGATAGGAGGTTTGGCCATGTGGTCTTTTAACCTCTTGAATGCCTCCTCGCATTCATCCGACCATTCGAACTTTTGGCATTTCTTCAGTACGTTGAAGAAGGGTATGCACTTGTCTGTGGATCGTGAGATAAAGCGGCTCAGTGCGGCTACCTTTCCGGTCAAGCTCTGCACGTCTTTATGCTTCTTGGGGGATGGCATGTCCAGGAGAGCTTGGATTTTCTCCGGGTTTGCTTCGATCCCCCGTTGGCTGACTATGAAGCCCAGGAATTTTCCTGACTTGACCCCAAAGGTGCACTTTTTCGGGTTGAGCTTCATACCGTATCTCCGGACGACTTCGAAACATTCTTCTAAGTCGCTTGCATGGCTGTTGCATGCTTTGGATTTGACGAGCATGTCGTCTACATATACCTCCATGTTTCGTCCCAGGAGGCTTTTAAACATCCGGTTAACCATTCTTTGATAGGTTGCTCCGGCGTTTTCGATCCGAAAGGCATGACTAGGTAGCCGATACCCCCTTATCTGGCCCCGAAGCTAGTGCGGTCTGGTCCGCCGTATGCATTTTTATTTGGTTGTACCCAGCATAGGCATCCATGAAAGACAGCAGTTTAAATCCGGACGTGGCGTCTACCATCTGGTCGATCCTGGGTAGCGGGAAGCAGTCCTTTAGGCAGGCTTTGTTTAGATCTGTGAAATCTATACAAACTCGCCAAGTCCCGTTCGGCTTGGGCACCAGGACCGGATTGGCCAGCCATTCCGGATAGTACACGTCGCGGATCATGCCACTGAACAAAAGTTTGTCCACCTCTTTCTCTAAGGCCTCGGCTTTCACCGAGTCGAGCGGGCGTCTCCTTTGCTGTACAGGGGGCATGTCCGGGTTGACATTGAGTACATGGGTGATGACATGAGGGCTTATGCCGGTCATGTCTTCTTGGCGCCATGCAAAGATGTCGATGGCGCCCTTCAGTGTTTTTATTATTTTGTCTTTTTCCTCCGGATCCAGGCTCTTCCCTATCCGGAGTACTTTAGTGGAGTCGTCGTCGCACACTGGTATTTCTTCGACGTCCTCCATTGGTTCCACGACCCTTTCGGATCCTATGCGAGGATCCAACTCATCCTCTTCAGCCTTTTCTATCTCAGGAGACCCCCGGACCATGAGTACAGGTAGGTGGGTGGCAACATTGTAACACTGCCTGGCTTCTCCTTGATTTCCCCTCACAGTTCCGACTCCGGCCTCCTGTGTAGGGAATTTTAGGCACAAGTGTCGGATTGAAGTAATTGCACCAAAGTCTACTAGGGCCGGCCGGCCAAGGATCGCATTGTAGGCTGTCAGACAGTCTACCACCACGAAGGTGCAATATTTAAATGTGCTCTGGGGGGTATCCGGGCACAAGGTAACCGGGAGCCTTACTTTTCCCATCGGG
Organism: Cannabis sativa; assembly: GCF_029168945.1. Taxonomy (NCBI): domain Eukaryota; kingdom Viridiplantae; phylum Streptophyta; class Magnoliopsida; order Rosales; family Cannabaceae; genus Cannabis; species Cannabis sativa. The sequence goes on along the minus strand of NC_083603.1, from coordinate 79,494,313 downwards.
ATAAGCGTCGTCCCGTTAAACCCCGTGAGCTGTGACCCACTAGGCGAGAGGTCCCGGTCGGTCAATCCTATCGCGGTGAAGGCTTCTTTGAAGAGCAGGTTCACGGAACTCCCATTGTCAATTAAGACCCTAGCCACTACTTTATTTGCGATGGGGGTCTCTATGACCAGTGGGTCGTGGTGAGGAAAACGCACCGTCTTGGCGTCTTCTTCCGTGAACGTTATGGGCTCGTCCATTAGCTGAGGCCTTTGAGCTGGGAGTTGAGTAACCTCCCACACCTCATTGTGTTTCGCGGCCTCGGCATATCATTTTCGCTCCTTGCGAGTGTTTCCTCCGATATGGGGACCTTCGAAGTTCATGGCTACCCGCCCATTAGGCCGGGGCGGTAGCCCGGGAATATGCTGGGTGTCACCTGCGGGAGCAGCTGGAGGCATACCCCCGGCCACCTGCCCTGGATTAAGGTGGGGCAACCTATTTTTGATCCACTCATAGAGGTGGCCCAAGCGGATTAGATTTTCAATCTCGTCTTTGAGATTCTTACATTCATTGGTGCTATGACCAATGTCGTTGTGGTACTCGCATCTTTTACTCGGATCTCTCCGGGAACTGTCTTTGTACAACGGCTGTGGTCTCCGGTAGTGCGTATTTTGCCTAGTGGCAAAGTACACACGTTCCTGGGAGTCCGTGAGCTCTATGTATTGAGTATATTGGGGTGTGTACCCCTTCTTCTGGCGGTTCTCTCCCGTTCGGGTGCTGCCCTTGGAGGACCTTTTGCTCCTCGACCCCTGGGTAGGGCCTGTTAAGCTAGCAGTCGGGGAAGCCTGTGAAGGAGCTCGTCCATTCACCCCGGACGGGTTGCCGTAATGGGAAGATGCTGGTGCCAAGGCTTGGCCCTGGCTGTACCCGGGAGTAGCAGAGAACTGTATGCCACTCACTTGTGCAGTCGCGGTCGGGGCAGTACCCGAGGGCGACACTCCTGGCATGTATCCTGCTATCCCGGTGGGATAATAGCCTCCATAAGCCACGATCTGGGCTTCTTCGAGGTTAATATACTTCTGGACCCTTTTCTGGAAGTCCTGGAGGCTAGCAGCACCTTCTTGCTGCAATTCATTCCAGAAGGGAGTCCCAGTGCGGATTCCTGCTTGGAGAAGTGCAAGCTGTTGTCCGTCATCAACCTTCTTGGTCTTCGAGGCTTCCTCTCAGAACCTCTTGATGTAATTCTTCAAGGTCTCGGTGGGCAGTTGCTTGATGTTGGTCAAGGCACTAACCTCCAAGTTAACCTTTCTGGCGCCAACAAACTTTCTCCGGAAGTTGGTTTGGAGTTTGTTCCAACAACCCACGGATCCTGGTTCCAGCTTTTTGAACCATTCCTCCGCTGATCCACTCAGAGCGAGGGGGAAGCACAGGCATTTGGGGTCATTGCTGACCCGCATGACTGTCATGACACGGTTGAACCGTGATAGGTGGTCACTGGGATCGGAGTTCCCAGTATATGCTGCCATTTCGGGCATCTTGAAGTTTTTAGGGAGCTCCGCCTCCAGGATATGCTTGGCACACGGCTCCCGATCCTCGCTGTCCGAGTCGGAGTCGTCTCCCTTCTGCCTCCGGGAGACTCGAGCAATGTCTTTTCGAAGTATGGCAAGTTCCGCCATAATCCCTTCGTTTAACGTACCCGAGGAAACCACGGCTCGTATCTTTTTTGGTCAAGGTGATCCGGAGGTCACCTTGATTCCCATTGATTTGATTTCTCGGATCAATGGGAGGACATCTCTATCCTCTTCTTCCTCTACCCCTCGGTTCTGGTGCACGAAACGCTTTTCCGGTCCCCTCGATCCTGAGGGCCAAGACTCCCTCTTTGGGGCTTGCCCCTCTGCGGACCTTTCCCTTTAGGGAAATCTGAGCGGACCCTTCGCGGATCCTGCACCTTTTTCTTTCGCCCAGGGGTAGAAGTAGGGTTTTTTGTTTGATTTTCCTCAGCAGGGTGCCTTATAGGGCTATGCTCCCTAGGTTTTCGCTGCTGGGAATTAGGCGAAGACGTCGCTGGCTCTCCGTCGAGCCCAGCGGCCATTGCCTTGGGGTGCACGTGAATACCAGCTGCCTCCATGGCTTTCTGCATGGCTAGCATCACTTCCTGCATTTTTTGGTTTTGCACTTTCTGAGCTTCGATCTCGGCTTCATGATCGATAGCTTTTTGTCTGAGGAGCACCAGCTCTGAGTAACTTCCTCCGTCGTAGGCATACTCGTCGAGGTTTTCCTCGTAGTTCTCGTCGGGGACTATTTCTTCTTCTTCTTCCTCGGACTCCTCTACCGCTCTTGAGGCCACATCTTCCTCATTTGGATCTTGAGCATCTTCCAGAGGGCGAGGATGACGTGTACTTCTTGTCTCCACCATTCTTGTGAAGTAAAATGCGTGTTATGTAGCAGCTTTCCTCAGCTCTCAATGAAAGCACCAAAATGTTGACCGAGATTTTCGGCAACTATTAAAATATGATTATAGTAGTGAGCTGTAAGAAAGCGTGTTGACCGAGGTTTTCGGCAACTATTAAAATATGATTATAATAAAGAGCTGTAAGAAAGTGAGATGAAGATTTTTTACGTGGTTGGGGCGTTAATGAGCCTTAGTCCACGAGCCTCTGTTATTAATGGATGTATTTAATGGAGATTCTACACTTGAGAGAATGTCTTTCTCATAAATACAGAGAATGTTCTTGGTGAGTATTTTCTCTTCTTGCTCTTTTGCAACCCAAGATCCTCGACCCCATTAAATGAGCTTTGAGGGGGTATTTATAGTATTTTGGTGGGGTAATCCCTAGAATTGTCCTTACACATGTGTCTGTAAGTATCCATAAAGCTGGGCATTTCCGATGAATATAGCATGGGTGATGCATGGTCAAATCCCTAGGTGCTGTGGGGCTTTTATGAAGAATGTCCTTTTTGCCTTGTGATTGACGTGACTCTTCGCAAAGTAGCCGTCGCTAGACTTAAATGATCATTACTGTAGCGCTGCTGTTTGGGGGTTGTGCTGTCAGACTTTATTGCGTGTTACAGTCCCAACACGCTTCCTCCCATGCAGCATTAAATGCGACTTGATTGCTCGGGAGAGACCTGACATGTCCCGGAGAGCCTTCACGCTATACTAGCTTCCTGGAGTACCTTGTACTCCGGATGCCTCCTCCGGGACCCATGCTAACAGCGCTTCTTGGTGGCACACAAAGACTTAGCAAATCTTTCCAAGTTATCTGATCCACGTGTCCCCTCTCGACTGGTCCACGTATTTTGGGCGAATTCTGGAGCAACAAAGCGAGATGAGGATTTTTACGTGGTTGGGGCGTTAATGAGCCTTAGTCCACAAGTCTTTGTTATTAATGGATGTATTTAATACAGATTCCACACTTGAGAGAATGTTCTCCTCATAAATAAAGAGAATGTTCTTGGTGAGTATTTTCTCTTCTTGCTCTTATGCAACCCAAGATTCTCGACCCCATTAAATGAGCTTTGAGGAGGTATTTATAGTGTTTTGGTGGGGTGATCCCTAGGATTGTTCTTACAAATGTATCTGTAAGTATCCATAAAGTTGGGTATTCCCAATGAATATACCATGGGTGATGCATGGTCAAATCCCTATGCGCTGTAGGGTTTTTATGAGGAATGTCCTTTTTGCCTTGTGATTGACGTGACTCTTCACAGAGTAGCTGTCGCTAGACTTAAATGATCATTACTGCAGCACTGCTGTTTGGGGGTTGTGCCGTCAGACTTTATTGCGTGTTACAGTCCCAACACGCTTCCTCCCATGCGGCATTAAATGCGACTTGATTACTCAGGAGGGGCCTGACACATCCCGGAGAGGCTTCATGCTATGCGAGCTTCCGGTAGTACCTTGTACTCAGGGTGACTCCTCTGGGTCCCATACCCAGGGTGCTTCCTTGTGGCGCACAAAGACTTATCAAATATTTACAAGTTATCCGATCCACGTGTCCCTTTTCGACTGGTCCACGTATTTTGGGCGAATTCAGGGGCAAGAGGTACAATTCAATTAAGGATATTTTTCCTTATATTAAATTGGAAATTAATGATTAAGCCTTCTCTATACTTAATTATTTATTTCCTGAATTTAATACATTTAATTAAATTGAAAATTAAATATCTAAGTTGATTTTCATAATGATACTTAGGTATTGTTATTTTCATGATATTTAATTAAATAAGAAAATTATTTTAAGTTGGGTATTTCCATAACAATTTAAATTTGAATAATTTTCAAAAAATATTTTATTAATCATTTTCTTCAAAATTGCATTTAATTATGCAAGATGATTTTTAATTTATCTTAAAAGATAGATTGAAGTTGTAAATTAATTATTTTAATTAATTTTGAATCAACTTAAATCAATGATCTTTTCATTTAATGATTAATTTAAAATAAAGGAACTGAAATATATTATTAGAATTGGATTAATTAGTCAAGAAAATCTAGATAGATAATATTTTTGGTTCAAGTATTTTTTCTAAGTAAAGTTTGATATATTTATTTTGGAAATACAATATATATATATTTGTAGAAAATTTTAATTTGAGTTGCAAATTAATTTAAATTAATACAACTTAAATTAAGTAATTTTTTTTTAATATTTGTTGGAAAGTTAATACTAAGATGGAAATAATTCATTTTATTTTCTTAACCATCTAGGTTTAATTTTACAAATATTAAATTAAATTTTATTTAGATTTTATTCTAAATTTAAAATTTAATAAATATATATATAGATTTAAAATAAATAAATAATAGAAGAAAATACATTTTTAAATAATGAGCTTTATTATTTTAAGATATTCGATCTCCATTGTTGGTTTTACATAGCTATTGTTTTAGTGAGTAATCCTCCCTAATGGAGGAACGTTCATTAGCAAGTTAGCGCCGTTTAGTCTCGAAAGGTAAGTATGTTTGTAAGTGTTTTATATTAGTATTGATCACCCTAATGGCGGCTACTGTATAAGTCTTACAAACGTATGAAACAATGGTAGAAGCTCATGAAATAAGAATGACCTTGACTCTCGCCTAAATGGGACAGCGTCGGGTTCTCTTTTCGATCGAATAAAAGGTTGCTAGAATGTTTGTCATATTAGATGAGCTGACAACTCTATTCAAGGGATGGTAGCTTTGACTCTCGCCTAAACGGGACACTGATATCAGTTTGTTGAAAACCTTGGAAATTATTTAGGATTGAATTTTTTTTTGTATTTTCTCTAGTCATTCCTACTTGCTATATACTAATAATTTCTGAATAAGATTTTGTGTTAAACCATAATTGATATCTATGTGTTATCTTGTAGTATCCTGAATTGCAATGTCGAATCCCATGTTGTCACTCTTAACTGAAAATAAGCTAAATGGGTCTAACTTCCCAAAGTGGAGAGAGAACATTAACATTGCTCTCATAGGTGAAAGTGCATCGTTTGTGTTGACTGAGCCGTCCCCTGAGCAGCCAAGTGACAATGCAACCAAAACTGTGAAAGAGAAGTTCGAGCGTTGGCAGAATGCTAACAATAAAGCTCGTTACTTTATGCTTTCCAGCATGGTTGACACCTTGAAAACAAGATTTGCAAACACTATCACGGCTGCAGAAATCATGACGCAGTTAACTGAGCTATTCGGTATGGCATCTATCCAGTCTCGTTTTGACGTGACTAAGAAATTCATCAACGCACGGATGGAACCCCATCAGAATGTGCGTGATCACCTTCTTCAGATGGCTAGTTATTTCTAGGAAGCCCAAAATCATGGTGCTGAAATGGATCAGACTACTCAAGTAAGTCTCATCTTGAATAGTCTGACTCCAGATTTTCTGCCCTACACATAATATTATGTCATGAATAAGAAGGAACAAGACTTTCATACTTTAGTCAATGACCTTCAGACATATGAAAATTTGATTGGAGGTCCCAAGAAAAGAGGGAATAAACCTCAGAATTCTGGAAATGGTAATAAGACGAGTAATCCTGAGGCACATGTTGCTTCTACTTCCAAATCCAATCATAAGAAGAAGTGGAAAAATGCCAACAAGCGAGCTCAAGCTGCGAAAGCAGCTAAGAACAAAAAGGCTGGAGCTTCTGGTGATACACCAAAAGGAAAGTGTTTCTACTGCAATGAGAAAGGCCATTGGAAATCCCAATGTCCTAAGTTTCTCGCAAAGAAACAAGGTATTTTCTTTATAAACTGATGTGTTTTAGTGAATTATTATCCTTTTGGATTATTAATTCTGGACTACTAACCTTGTTTATGATTCTTCTTATAGCTCAAGCTTCTTAAACTCGGATGCTGTCTTAGCGAGTTGGATTAGAAAGCTGGATGGTGGAAGGAGATCGTCTACGATAAAGAAGAAGCTAATTTTTTTTTTCAATTAATAGTTTTTCAAACAATTTGGATTTCAAGTTTTGGGATTTTATTCCCTGTTTGGTTCTCATAATATTGCAAACACTTTTTTTTGGTTTATAATAAAGAATTTTTTTTAAATAAATTGCAATGTATGAATTGAGCTTCAGTACTTTATCTTTCTATTACCAATTGTTATATTTATTATGTTTGTATGTGTATGTGTTTTTATTATTGATACAAATTCTAAAGGTATTTAAACTCCTTATAGAGTGATTAATACATAAACACTAGAAATTATTTCTATGTTTATGAATAGTTGTTAGTTCTAAAACAATTATTTGAGAATTTGTTTAATAAAAGGATCTTTTGATCTGATAGGGGTGGAGAAAAGTTAAGAATAATATGCAGTTCAACGATCTTTTATATCTAATGAACTCTCGATTATATTCAACTCCACAGACTCTCTATCACACTTAGGGATTTACAGCCTTTAGGGGTGGATCATAATCTCTATAAACATAGGGGTGGAATTTATTCCACAGTACCCTTTGTGACACATAGTTTTAAACATGGAAATAATATAATAAATTAGATATTATCAGAATATATCCTTTATCTTGATTATATGTTCCAATTTACATTTACTGTTGTAATAATTAATGATACCATTAAAGTGATTGGATATAGTTGAGTGGGAGAATATTAAAATTCTTTACCCATCTTCATTTGGTTGATAATTGTGATAGGAACTTAAGAACACCTCTGATAAAAATAAGTCTAACCATTCACATGGGTAGAAATAACTTATCAGAATAATGAGAATAAGATACAAGAATTGTTGCATAGTCTATTCGAAAGACTTGATTCAAGATTTCTAATCCTCATAACATTTTATGGTATCTTGATTTGATTGCTTAAATCTCTAGCAAGTATTTTACACTTCAAATACTAGACTGCTATTTTGTTGACCTAGTCTTAGAGAAACTTATAGTTTCAGAATAAGATAATATGTCACAATGAGATGTTCCCAGAAACAATAGTAAAAGGTTAAAAGCTTCTAACCAGACATATGCTATTGAGTGGGAGCCATCTGAGATGTAATCAAATGGGGAACATTAGGGGACAATCAAGAAAGATTTATAAAAGTGACCTATATGTTATTAAGGAACTATGCATTAGTGATCCCAATATCCACACCGACTCATTAAGAATTATGAGATGGTGGTTACTCTGGGGGTGGAGGAATCATTATAGAAGAGTGTAAAAACCCATCTATAATAATTCAAGCTTCATCAGAGAAGACATAACTTTGTAAATTCGAAATTACCAGAAAGTTATTTTACTGAAGAAAATTCTACACTGCATTATCTCAATTCCAAATTTTAAAATTTGAGAGATATGTCTTCTGTTTGTTCAGATGTACTTAATGGGCAGTAAGGATTTCAGTATCCCTTGATGAGTAAAGCATATAGTTAAGGAGGTTTCATAAGTTTTATGAACCTGGTTCCAGATATATGGGTGGATTCAAATATACTACACTTGATCAGAGGATCGAGGCAAAAGATTGATTGTAATGCACAACTTTTTTTATGTTAGTGCAAGTGGGAGTTTGTTGGGTTTTGTGCCCTAAATAAAACCCATTACAATCTGATTAGTTGTCAATTTAGAATTTTGAAGTGATTTATGATTACATGTATGTTACATGTTTATGGTTTAATATATATACTTGATATATGCACAAAATCAGTTAAATCCAGAACATATAGTTATTCACAATTACAGTATTGTCAATACAGTGGAATGTGATTGTGATTATATGATTCAAAAGATTTGGTCCCTGTTCATCAGTGTTTTGGATTTACACTGATGTGATAATCAGCGATGAAGTACACTTACACTTGGTCAAAGATATTGTAAACTTACCGTTGTATCTTTCCAAGTCAATGTCAGAAGTTGATCTTAGATTAAGAGAATCTAAATCCTGATATGCTTAGGCTCAATCTCAGGAGTGCTATTCATGTTCTTTGATTTATTAGTTAAGCCTACCTTTCAGGTCAGGATGATACGTATATTTTGGGAACATGATAGCATAACTGAGTGGGAGTGCTGAACATAAATATTGAAATCTATAGTTTCTACTAGTGTATAGAAGTAAAGTGATGATTCCTTTTGAGCTTAGTTAAATAGAAGTAAATGGATGAGCTCTTGTTTCAGTGACTTATATTAGATCACTAAAACATCATTTGCAGGTAACTAAGTGTGCAAAGGGGCAAAATACATTGAGGGGTGTAAACGGTAAATTGGTCCCATCTCGATGTAAATCATCTATATTGAGGATCTCTAAATCACATTAAGATTATAACAATGGTTAAATGAGATAGCATATTGATATCGTGAAACATATGATATGCTCTATATAAATCTGAGAGTGCGATTCCAAGTTCTAAGAATGGATTCAACAAGGAATTAATAAGTTAGGGATTTACTTCGTAAATCGGTTCAACTTATTGGAAGCTCAGCATATAGATCCATGGTCCCCATTTAGTTGAGACTATACTGTTTGTAAGACTCTGTAATTGATTTATGATTAATCAATTATAATTCTAAAAGTTAGACTATGTCTAATTTGTGAATTCTCACAGTTTAAGGATGCAATTGTAAATAGGAGTGTTTCTAGGTTTAATTATTAATTAAGAGACTTTGCATGTCTAATTAATAATTATTTTAAATGGCAATATTATTTAATAATCTATTTTAGTTTTTAAATAATTAGTTTTGGAATTTAAAAAAGATTGGAATTGGAAAAATGGCATTTTGGAGAAATAGAAATAAAATTGAGGAAACTGCAAAATTCCAGTGAGGCCCATACACACCATGGCCAGCCACCCTTTGCATGTTTCCCAATTATTATTTTCAATTTAAATTGGCATGTAATTGCTAATCAAAGCCTAGCCTAAATAGGAAAGTGGTGGATCACACTAAATAAGGCAGTTATTCAATTACACAGAAAAAGAGGAAACTGTTTATTTGGAAAGTTGTGCTCTTCCCTTTTCCTATTTATAGCCACCCTTTCTCTCTACTCCTTGTATGCTTTTACAAGCTTTTTCTTTGCATTGTGTCACACGAAATCAAGAGAGAAAAACTAGAGAGAATTTCGAAAATCCTAGTGAGAGAGAAGTTCCCACACACATCACTCAGTACCTCATCATAGTTTGGAAGACTGTGAAGGATCACATCCTACTGAAGAACTTTCGGGCTCAGATCTTGATTATACTCTGCTATAGACAGGAATCAAGGGTTAGAGATCTGAGTGGAAGGAGACATTTTATTCCGCTACCATCACTGTAAGTTATTCTTAACTTTTATGTGTTTAGTTCATCGTTTTAGAAGTACAATTTTACGTTGTGAAATCAACATACTTGTGAGTAGATCTAAGTTCCTGGTAAAATATATTTCCAACACCTTGTCCTAGTGCTAGCTCGGTTTTAGTTCCGTTGGTAATTTTGAGTTCCAGTTTGGTTTTGAGTTCGGGTCGGAGTTCGAGTCCTAGTCTGAGTTTGGGTTCGGGTCCGAATTTCAGTCTATGTCCAAATCAGGCTCCGGGTGTGGGTTCGCGTCCTGGGTCTCGGTCTAGGTTGGGTCCGAGTCCCAAGTTCCAATTCCGATCTTAGTTTGGTTTCAGTTCTGGGTCTAAGTCCTTGGTTCTGATCGTGGTCAGGGTTCGAGTTTGGGTCCGGGTCCGGTTCTAGCATTGGGTCTGATTCTAGGTGTGCGGTTGAGTTTGGGTCTGAGTCAGTGTTCGGGTTTGTGTCCATGTCTCGACCCCGATCTGGGTCTAGGTTCGGGTCCAGGTCCAAGTTGGGGTCCCGATTGCGGGTCCACATTTTGGTGTAGGTCAAGATCTCGGTCCAGATCTAGGTCCAGCATTTCGTTCCCAGTCTGGGTCTTTGTCTGAGTCTAGGTTCTTATGAGGATCCCTATCTACCTCCAAGTTTGTGTTTGGGATCGGATCCAAGATTTAGGTCCAAGTTTGGGTCTCAGTTCCGGTCTGGGTACACAACCGTGTCCGGGCCAGAGTTCCAGTCTCAGTTTGGGTCTGAGGCTAGGTCTGTGTTCGATTCTATGTCTGGGTCCGGGTGCTGGTCACGGTCCTAGTCTTGTTCTAGGGTCTTGGTTCGGTGATTCATGTTCATTTTCTAATTTTTGCTCCTAGGTCTAGGTTTGGGTTCGGGTTTGGTTCTTCGTTTGGAATCTGGTCCTAGTTTGAGTCACAGATCTAGACACCGACTATTGGTCTCTTCAAGGCCCCGTTACCCGAATCCCGAGTCAAGATCTAGATAACGGTCACAGGTCTCGGTTTGGTTCAGGTTCAGGTCCGAGGTCCCATTTCTCAGTTTGGGTCTGAGTTCAGGTTCAGGTTCGGGTCCCGAGTCCACGTTTGGAATGGGGATCCGGGTCCAGCTCCCAATTTGAGTCTAGGTTTGATTTGGAGTCCGGGTCCAAGTCCGGTTATGATTCTGGATCTAGGTCTAGTTTCAGTTATGATTCCAAGTCCAAGTCCTAGTTCCATTTCAAGTTAACTTCTGGTTTTTGTTCCAATATTGGGTCACAAGGTACCGGTTTGGGTCCACTTTTGGGTTTGGGACCGGGTTCAGGTCCGGCTGTGGGTTCGGGTCCTTGTCAGGGTTTGGGCTAGTTCTGTGTTCGGTTCTAGGTCTAGGTGCGGGTCCTGGTCACGGTCCTAGTCTTGTTCTAGCGTCCTGGTTCGGCGATTCTTGTTCAGGTTCTAATTTTGGGTCCACGTTCTAGGTCTGGGTTCGGGTTTGGTTCTTCTTCTGGGTTCTAGTCCTAGTTTAAGTCCAGATCTAGACACCGACTACTAGTCTGTTCCAGTCCCAGCTACCCGAATCCCGAGTCAAGATCTGGATCATTGTCACGGGTCTCGGTCTTGTTCTGGTTCAGGTCCCAGGTCTCAGTTATGAGTTTGGGTTCGGGATCGAGACTGGTGTGCAGTTCTATGTCCCGAAGCTGGTTCTGTTTCTCTAGTCTGGTTCCATGTTTTGGTCTGAGTTCATGTTCGGGTTCGGGTCTTGAGTCCAGGTTTGGGTTGGGATCCGGTTTCGGCTCCAAATTTGGGTCTAGGTCTAATTTGGAGTCTGGGTCCTAGTCCAGTTACGGTTCTGGATCTAGGACCAATTTCAATTTATATTCCAAGTCCATGTCCTAGGTCCACTCGCGACAACTTCCGGTTTTGGTTGCAATTTTCGGTCATAAAGTACGGGATCGGGTCCGGGTGTGTGTTCGGTCCTTGTTAGGGTTTGGGTCCAGGGTTGGGTCCCAAATCCAGACAGCGACGACGGGTTTTGTCCAAGCCATAGGTCCACATCCGGATCCCAATCTCGTGTTGCAGTTTTGTTCCATTTCTGGTGCCTAGTCACGAGCTGGTACTAGACCCGGTCCTAGTTCTTTTCCCCAGGTCCCTATCCTTATTATGGGTCCAGGTCCCGATTATTGTGTGGGTTTGGTCCTGGTCTAGGTTCGGGTTCGAGTCCTAGTCTCGGTTCGGGTTTAGGTATCTGTTTGGGTTTTGATCTGGGTTTGGGTTTCGGTTTAGGTCCTGGTCCTTGTCCTAGTCCTAGTTCAGTTCTAGTTCCAATTGCAATTCTGAGTTCGAGTTTGGGTTTGAGTTCAGGTCAGAGTTCGAGTCCTGGTCTGAGTTTGGATTCGGGTCTAGATTTCAGGGTAGGTCCAGATTAGGTTCCGGGTGTGGGTTCGCGTGAGGGTTTTGGTCTAGGATTGGTCCGACTCCAAAGTTCCAATCCCGATCTGAGTCTGGATTCAGTTCTGGGTCTAAGTCCTTGGTTCTGATCCTGGTCAGGGTTCGAGTGAGGGTCTGGGTCCGGGTCTATCTTTGGGTCTGACTCTACGTGTGCATTTGAGTTCGGGTCTGTGTCTCTGTCCAGGTTTGTGTCCAAGCCTGGACCGCGATCGAGATCGAGGTTCGGGTCTAGGTCCAAGTTGGGGTCCCAAGTGCGGGTCCAAGTTTGGGTTTGGGTCAGGATCTCGGTCCAAATCTAGGTCCAGCATTTCGATCACAGTCTGGGTCTTGGTCTTGGTCCGAGTCCAGGTTCGTATCCGGATCCCTATCTAGGTCCAAGTCTGTGTTTGGAATGGGGTCCCAGATTTAGGTCCAGGTCTGGGTCTCAGTTCCGGTCTGGGTAAACAACTGTGTCTGGGCTCGAGTTCCATTGTCACTTTGGGTCTGAGGCTAGGTCTCTGTTCGGTTCTAGGTCTTGGTTCGGGTCTTCGTCAAGGTCCTAGTCTTGTTCTAGGGTCCTTTTTCGGCGATTCTTATTCAGGTTCTAATTTTGTGTCCCAGGTCCAGGTCTGGGTTCGGGTTTGGGTCGGGTCCACTTTCGGCTTTGGGACCAGCCCTAAGCAAGTTGTCAGCGTTCAGGTCCCGGGCTGGGTGCCAAATCCAGACACCGACTACGTGTTTTGTCCAAGCCCTGTGTCTAAATCCCGATCCCAATCTAGGGTCGCAGTCCTGTTCGTTTCCTGGTGCCTGGTCACAAGGTGGGTCCTAGCTTCAAGTTCGGGTCTGGGTCGGTAACTAGGTTCCGGTCCTAGTTCTGTTTCCGAGGTCCCTATTCTGATTCTGGGTCCTAGTCACAGTTATTGTGTGGGTTTGGATCCCAGTCTAGGTTCGGGTTTGAGTCCTAGTCTCTGTTCGAGTTTAGTTCTCTGTCTGGGTTTTGATCTTTGTTCGGGTTTTGGTTTAGTTCTTTGTCATAGTCCTAGTCCTAGTTCGATACTAGATCCATTTGCGTTTTTGAGTTCGAGTTTGGGTTTGAGTTCAGGTCAGAGTTCGAGTACTGGTCTGAGTTTGGGTTCGGGTCCGTATTTCAGTCTAGGTCCTGATCATGCTCCGGGTGTCGGTTCGCATCCTGGGTCTTGGTCTAGGTTTGGTCGGAGTTTGGGTCCACGATCGGGTCTAGCTTTGGGTCTGATTCTTGGTGTGGGTTTTAGTTTGGGTCTGATTCTCTGTCCGAGTTTGTGTTCAGGTCTGGACCCCGATCTGGGTCTAGGTTCGGGTCAAGGTCCAAGTTGGGGTCCCGAGTGCGGGTCAAAGTTTGGGTCTGGGTAGGGATCTCTGTTCAGATTTAGGTCCACCATTTCAATCCTAGTATGGGCCTTGGTCCGAGTCAAGGTTCGTATCTGGATCCCTATCTAGGTCCAAGTCTATGTTTGGGATCGGGTCCCAGATTTAGGTCCAAGTTCTGGTCTCAGTTCCGGTCTGGGTAAATGACCGTGTCCAGGCCCGAGTTCCAGTCTCAGTTTGGGTTTGAGGCTAGGTATGTGTTCGGTTCCATGTCTGGGTCCGCGTCCTGGTCACGGTTCTAGTCTTGTTCTAGGGTCCTGGTTCGGCGATTCTTTTTTAGGTTCTAATTTTGGCTCCCAAGTATAGGTTTGGGTTTGGGTTTGGTTCTAGGTCCTGGTTCTGGTCCTAATTTGAGTCCCAAATCTAGATACCTACTACTGGTCTGTTCTAGGCCTCGTTACCCGAATCCTAAGTCAAGATCTATATCACTGTCACGGGTCTCGGTCTAGTTCTTGTTCAGGTCCTAGGTCCCATTTCTGAGTTTGGGTTTCGGATCGAGACTGGGGTGCAGTTCTAGGTCCTGACGCTAGTTCTCTGTCCCTAGTCTGGTTCCATGTTTGTGTCTGAGTTCAGGTTCGGGTTCGGGTTCCGAGTCCAAGTTTTGTTGGGATCCGGGTCTGGCTCCCAATTCTGGTTTAGGTCGGATTTGGAGTCCGATTTTGGTTCAAATTTTAAGGTCTTAAGGTACGAGTTTGGGTCCACTTTTGGCTTTGCGACTGGGTTCAGGTCCCGGGTGTGGGTTCGAGTGCTTTTCACCGTTCGAGTCAAGGGGTGGGTCCCGAATCCAGACACCGACTACGGGTATTGTCCAAGCCCTGGGTCCAGATCCGGATCCCGATCTCGAGTTGCAGTCTGGTTCCATTTCTGGTGCCAGGTCACGAGCTGGGTCCTAGGTTCAAGTTCGAGTCTAGGTTGGGTACTAGGTCACGGTCCTAGTTTTGTTGCCAAGGTCCCTATCCTGATTCTGGGTCCAGGTCCAAGTTATATTGTGGGTTTCGGTCCCGGTATAGGTTCAGGTTCGAGTCCTAGCCTCGGTTCGGGTTTAGGTCTCTGTCTGGGTTTTGATCTGGGTTCGAGTTTGGGTTTAGGTCTTCGTCCTGGTCCTAGTCCTAGTTCGGTTCTAGTTCCATTTGTGATTCTGAGTTCGAGTTTGGGTTTCAGTTCCGGTCAAAGTTCACGTCCTGGGTCTAGGTTGGGTCTGAGTTCCAAGTTCCAATCCCGATCTGGGTCTAGATTCAATTCTGGGTCTAAGGCCTTGATTCTGATCCTTGTCTGGGTTCGAGTTTGGGTCCGGGTCTGAATCCAGCTTTTGGTCTGATTCTAGGTGTGGGTTTGAGTTTGGGTTCAAGTCTGTGTCTGGGTTTGTGTCCAGGTCTTTGCCCCAATCTGGGTCTAGGTTCGGGTCTAGGTCCAAGTAGGGGTCCCGAGTGCGAGTAAAAGTTTGGGTCTGGGTCAAGATCTCGCTCTAGATCTAGGTCCAACATTTGGATCCCAGTCTGGGTCTTGGTCTGAGTCCAGGTTCGTATCTGAATCCCTATCTAGGTATAAGTCTGTGTTTGGGATCGGGTCCAAGATTTAGGTCCAAGTTCGGGTCTCAGTTCCGGTCTGGGTACACGACCGTGTCCGGGCCCGAGTTCCAGTCTCAGGGTGGGTTTGACGGTAGGTCTGCGTTCATTTCTAGGTCTGAGTCCGGGTTCTTGTCACGGTTCTACTCTAGTTCTACGGTCCTGGTTCGGCGATTCTTGTTCAGGTTCTAATTTTGCGTCCCAGGTCTAGGTCTGGGTTAGGGTTTGGTTCTTCGTCTGGGTTCTGGTCCTAGTCTGAGTCCCAGATCTATACAACGTCTACTGGTCTGTTCCAGGCCTCGTTACCCGAATCCCTAGTCAAGATCTGGATCACTGTCACGGTCTCGGTCTAATTCTGGTTCAGGTCCCAGGTCCCATTTCTGAGTTTAGTTTCGGGATCGAGACTAGTGTGCGGTTCTAGGTCCCGACACTGGTTCTGTGGCCCTAGTCTGGTTCCATGTTTGGGTCTGAGTTTAGGTTCGGGTTGCGGTCTCGAGTCCATTTTTGGGTTGGGATCCGGGTCTGGCTCCCAATTCGTGTCTAGGTCTAATTTTGAGTCCGGGTGCTGGTCCGGTTACGGTTCTGGATCTAGCTCCAATTTCAGTTATGATTCCAAGTCCAAGTCCTAGTTCCAGCCCCGGTCAACTTCCGATTTTTGTTCCAATTTTGTGTCACAGGGTAGGGGTTCAGGTCAACTTTTTGGCTTGGGGCTGGGCTCATGTCCGGGTGTGGGTTCGGGTCCTTGTCAGGGTTCGGCTTTTGTGCAATCCCTTTGCCCAGATCCGGATCCCGAACTCGAGTCCCAATCTGGCACAATTTCTAGTGTCGGGTCACGAGCTGGGTCTAAGATTCAAGTTCAGGTTTGGGTCAGGTACTAGGTCCCGGTCGTAGTTCTGTTTCCCAGGTCCCTATCCTGATGCTGGGTCCAGGTCCCGATTATTGTGTGGGTTTGGGTCCCGGTATAGGATCGGGTTCGAGTCTTAGTCTCAGTTCGGGTTTAGGTAACTCTTTGGGTTTCGATCTGGCTTTGGGTTTGGGTTTAGATCCTGGTCCTGGTCCTGGTCTGGGTTTGGGTTCGGGTCCGGATGGCACTCTAGGTCAATATCAGCCTTCGGGTGTGGATTTGCGCCCTGGGTCTTCGTCTAGGTTCGGTACGAGTCCGAAGTTCCAATCCCAATCTTAGTCTGGCTTCAGATCTGGGTCTAAGTCCCTTGTTCTAATCCTGGTCTGGGTTCAAATTTGGGTCCGAGTCCGGGTCTAGCTTTCGGTCTGATTCTATGTGTGGGTTTGAGTTTGGGTTTCAGTCTATGTCTGGGTTTGTTTCTAAGTCTAAACCCCGATCTGGGTCTAGGTTCAGGTCCAGGTGCATGTTGGGGACCCGAGTGCGGGTCCAAGTTTGGGTCTGGGTTAGGATCTCGATCCAGATCTAGGTCAAGCATTTCGATCCAAATCTAGGTCATGGTCCGAGTCTAGGTTCGTATCCGGATCCCTATCTATGTCCAAGTCTGTATTAGGGATCGGGTCCTAGATTTTGGTCCAGGTCCGGGTCTCAGTTCTGGTCTGGATACACGCCCGTGTCCAGGCCCGAGTTCTAATTTGGGTCTAAGGCAAGGTCTGTGTTCAGTTCTAGGTCTGGGTTCGGGTCCTGGTCATTGTCCTAGTCTTGTTCTAGGGTCCTGGTTCGGCGATTCTTGTTCAGGTTCTAATTTTGGTCCCAGGTCTAGCTCTGGGTTCGGGTATGGTTCTTCGTCTATATTCTAGTACTAGTCTCAGTCCCAGAGCAAGACACCGACTACTGGTCTATTCCAGTCCCCGTTCCCTAAATGCCGAGTCAAGATCTGGATCACCGTCATGGGTCTCGTTCTGGTTCTGGTTCAGGTCCTAGTCCCTATTTTTAAGTTTGGGTTCGGGATTGAGACTAGGGTGTGGTTCTAGGTCCCGACCCTTGTTCTGTGTCCCTAGTCTGGTTCCATTTTTGTGTCCGAGTTTAAGTTCAGGTTCGGGTCCCGAGTCCAGGTTTTTATTGGGATCCGTGTCCGGCTCCCAATTCGGGTCTAGGTCTGATTTGGAGTCTGGGTCCTGGTCCAGTTATGGTTCTGGATCTATGTCCAATTTCAGTTATGATTCCAAGTCCAAGTCCTAGTTCCAAACCCGGTTTGGGTCCCAGGTCTAGGTTTGGGTTCAGGTTTGGTCCTTCGTCTGGGTTCTGGTCCTAGTCTGAGTCCTAAATCAAGACACCGAATATTTGTCTGATCTATTCGTCGTTACCTGAATCCCAAGTCAAGATCTGCATAACTGTCACAGGCCTCGGTCTTCTTCTAGTTCAGTAACTAGGTCCCGTTTCTGAGTTTTGGTTTGGGATCGAGACTGGGGTGCGGTTCAAGGTCCCAACCCTGGTTCTTTGTTCTTAGTCTGGTTCCATGTTTGGGTCTGAGTTCAGGTTTGGGTTCGGTTCCTTAGTCTAGGTTTCTATTGGAATCCGCGTCCGGCTCCTAATTCTCGTCAAGGTCCGATTTGGAGTCCGGGTCTTTGTCGGGTTACGGTTCTGGATTTAGGTCCATTTTCAGTTATGATTCCAAGTCCAAGTCCTAGTTCCAATCTCGGTCAACTTCGAGTTTTGGTTCCAATTTTGTGTCACATGGTACAGGTTCAAGTCCACTTTTGGGTTTGGGGCTGGGTTCAGGTCCGGGTGTGGCTTCGGGTCCTTGTCAGGGTTCGGGTCAAGGGCAGGGTCCCAAATCCAGAATGACTACGGGTTTTTATCCAAGCTCTTATTCCAGATCGAGATCCCAATCTCGGGTCCCAATCTAGTTCAATTTCTGGTGTCGGGTCAGAAGGTGGGTCCTAGGTTCAATTTCGGGTCGGGGTCGGGTACTAGGTCGCGGTCCTAGTTTTGTTTCCCAGGTGCCTATCCTGATTCTGAGTCCACGTCCCTGTTATTGTGTGGGTTTGGGTCCCGGTCTAGGTTATGGTGCGAGTCCTAGTCTCGGTTCAGGTTTAAGTCTCTGTCTCGGTTTTTATCTCGGTGCGGCTTTTGCTTTAGTTCCTAGTCCTAGTCCTAGTTCGGTTCTAGTTCCATTCGCGATTCTGAGTTCGAGTTTTGGTTTGATCAGTTCGGGTTAGAGTTCGAGTCGTGTTCTGAGTTTGGGTTCGGGTCAGGATCTCAGTCTAGGTCCAGATCAGGCTCTTGGTTTGGGTTCGCCTCCTAGGTCTTGGTCTAGGTTAGGTTCGAGTCCCAAGTTCCATTCCCGATCTGAGTCTAGATTAATTTCTAAGTCCATGTCCTTGGTTTCGATCCTGGTGTGGGTTCGAGTTTGGGTACAGGTCTAGCTTTGGGTCTAATTCTAGGTGTGGGTTTTATTTCGGGTCTGAGGCTGTGTCCTCGTTTGTGTCCATGTCTAGACCCTGATCTGGGTCTAGGTTCGGGTCCAGGTCCAAGTTGGGGTGCCGAGTGCGGGTCCAAGTTTGGGTATGGGTCAAGATCTCAGTCCAGATTTAGGTCAAGCATTTCGATCCCATTCTAGGTCTAGGTCTGAGTCAAGGTTCGTATCTAGATCCCTATCTAGGTTCAAGTCTGTGTTTGGGATTAGGTGCCAGATTTAGGTCCAGGTCTTGGTCTCAGTTCCTGTCTGGGTTCACGATCGTGTCCGGGCCCGAGTTCCAGTCTCAATTTAGGTCTGAGGCTAGGTCTGTGTTCGGTTCTAAGTCTTGGTCACGGTCCTAGTCTTGTTCTCGGGTCCTGCTTCGGCGATTCTTGTTCAGGTTCTAATTTTGGGTCCGAGGTGTAGGTTTGGGTTCGGGTCCAGGTCCCTATCCTGATTCTGGGTCCAGGTCCAAGTTAGTTTGTGGGTTTTGTTCCCGGTATAGGTTCGGGTTCGAGTCCTAGGCTCGATTCAGGTTTAGGTCTCTGTTTGGGTTTTGATCTGGGTTCGAGTTTTGGTTTAGGTCTTGGTCCTTGTCCTAGTCCTAGTTCGGTTCTAGTTCCATTTGCAATTCTGAGTTCGAGTTTGGGTTTCAGTTCCGATCAGAGTTCACGTCCTGTGTCTAGGTCTGGTCTGAGTCCCAAGTTCAAATCCCGATCTGAGTCTGGATTCAGTTCTGCGTCTAAGTCCTTGAATCTGATCCTGGTCTAGGTTCGAGTTTGGGTCCGGGTCCGGGTCCAGCTTTGGGTCTGATTCTAGGTGTGGGTTTGAGTTCGGGTTCAAGTCTGTGTCCGGGTTTGTGTACAGGTTTGGGCCCCGATCTGGGTCCCGAGTGCGGGTCCAAGTTTGGGTCCCGAGTGCGGGTCCAAGTTTGGGTCTAGGTCAAGATCTCGCTCCAGATCTAGGTCCAACATTTCGATCCCACTCTGGGTCTTGCTCTGAGTCCAGGTTCTTATTCAGATCCCTATCTAGGTCTAAGTCTGTATTTGGGATCGGGTCCAAGATTTAGGTCCAGGTTTGGGTCTCAATTCCGGTCTGGGTACACGACCGTGTTCGGGCCTGAGTTCCAGTCTCAGTTTGGGTCTGAGGCTAGGTCTGTGTTTTGTTCTAAGTCTTTGTCACGGTCCTAGTCTTGTGCTCGGGTCCTGCTTCGCCGATTCTTGTTCAGGTTCTAATTTTGGGTCCCAGGTGTAGGTTTGGGTTCGGGTTTGGTTCTTCGTTTTGGTTCTTGTCCTAGTCAGAGTTGTAGATCTACACACCGACTATTGGTTTGTTCAAGGCCCCATTACCCAAATCCCGAGTCAAGATCTAGATAACGGTCACGGGTCTCGGTCTTGTTCTGGTTCAAGTCCTAGGTCCCATTTCTGAGTTTGGGTTCGGGATCGAGACTGGGGTGCAGTTCTAGGTCCTGACTTTGGTTCTCTGTCCCTAGTCTGGTTCCATGTTTATGTCTGAGTTCAGGTTCGGGTTCGGGTCACGAGTCCAGGTTTGGGTTGGGATCCGGGTCTGGCTCCCAATTGTGGTTTAGGTCGGATTTGGAGTCCGATTTTGGTTCCAATTTTAAGGTCTTATGGTACGGGTTTGGGTACACTTTTGGCTTTGCTACTGGGTTTAGGTTCTGGTGTGGGTTCGGGTGCTTGTCAGCGTTCGAGTCAAGGGGTGGGTCTTGAATGCAGAGACCGACTACGGGTATTGTCCAAGCCCTGGGTCAAAATCCGGATGCGGATCTCGAGTTGCAGTCTGGTTCCATTTCTAGTGCCAGGTCACGAGCTGGGTCCTAGGTTCAAGTTTGGGTCTAGGTTGGGTACTAGGTCCTGGTCCTAGTTCTGTTTCCCAGGTTCCTATCCTGATTCTGGGTCCAGGTCCATGATATTTTGTGGGTTTGGGTCCCGGTATAGGTTCGGGTTCGAGACCTAGCCTTGGTTCGGGTTTAGGTCTCTGTCTGGGTTTTGATTTGGGTTCGAGTTTTTGTTTAGGTCTTGGTCCTGGTCCTAGTCCTAGTTCAGTTCTAGTTCCATTTGCGATTCTGAGTTCGAGTTTGGGTTTCAGTTCCGGTCAGAGTTCACGTCCTGTGCTAGGTTGGGTCTGAGTCCCAAGTTCAAATCCCGAGCTGAGTGTAGATTCAGTTCTGGGTCTAAGTCTTTGGTTCTGATCCCTGTTAGGTTCGAGTTTGGGTCCGGGTCTGGGTCCAGCTTTGGGTCTGATTCTAGGTGTGGGTTTGAGTTCCGGTTCAAGTCTGTGTCTGGGTTTGTGTCCAGGTCTGCGCCCCAATCTGGGTCTAGGTTCAGGTCCAGGTCAAAGTTGGGGTCCTGAGTGCGGGGTGAAGTTTGGGTCTAGGTCAAGATCTCGCTCCAGATCTAGGTCCAACATTTCGATCCCAGTCTGGGTCTTGGTCCGAGTGCAGGTTCTTATTCGGATCCCTATCTAGGTCTAAGTATCGGGTCCAAGATTTAGGTCCAGGTTCAGGTCTCAATTCCGGTCTGGGTACACGACCGTGTCCGGGCCCGAGTTCCAGTCTCAGTTTGGGTCTGAGGCTAGGTCTGAGTCCGGGTTCTGGTCACGGTTCTAGTCTAGTTCTACGGTCCTGGTTCAGCGATTCTTGTTCAGGTTCTAATTTTCCGTCCCAGGTCTAGGTCTGGGTTCGGATTTCATTCTTTGTCTGGGTTCTGGTCCTAGTCTGAGTCCCAGATCTAAACAACGACTACTGGTCTGTTCCATGCCTCGTTAACCGAATCCCTAGTCAAGATCTTGATCACGGTCACGGGTCTCGGTCTAATTCTTGTTCAGGTCCCATGTCCGATTTCTTAGTTTAGGTTCGGGATCGAGACTAGGCTGCGGTTCTAGGTCCCGACCCTGGTTCTGTGTCCCTAGTCTGGTTCCATGTTTGGGTCTGAGTTTAGGTTAGGGTTTCGGTCTCGAGTCCATTTTTGGGTTGGGATCCGGGTCCGGCTCCAAATTCGCGTCTAGGTCTAATTTTGAGTCCGGTGTCGGTCCCAATTACGGTTCTGGATCTAGCTCCAAGTTCAGTTATGATTCCATGTCCAAGTCCTAGTTCCAGTCCCGGTCAAGCTCCGATTTTTGTTCCAATTTTGGGTCACTGGGTACGGGTTCTGGTCAACTTTTGGGTTTGGGGCTGGGTTCATGTTCGGGTTTGGGTTCGGGTCCTTGTCAGGGTTCGGGTCTAGGGCTGGGTCCCAAATCTAGACACTGACTACGAGTTTTGTGCAATCCCTGTGTCCAGATCAAGATCCCGATCTTGAGTCCCAGTCTGGCACCATTTCTAGTGTCGGGTCATGAGCTGGGTCCAAGATTCAAGTTCAGGTTTGGGTGGGGTACTAGGTCCCGGTCGTAGTTCTGTTTCCCAGGTCCCTATCCGTATCCTAGGTCCAGGTCGTGATTCTAGTGTGGGTTTGGGTCCCAGTCTAGGATCGGGTTCGAGTTCTAGTCTCGGTTCGGGTTTAGGTATCTATTTGGGTTTTGATCTGGCTTCGGGTTTTGGTTTAGGTCCTGGTCCTGGTCCTAGTCTTAGTTCAGTTGTAGTTCCATTTGCGATTCTGAGTCCTTGTCTGGGCTTGGGTTCGAGTCCCGATGGCACTCTAGGTCAATATCAGCCTTCGGGTGTGGGTTCGCGTCCTGGATCTTGGTCTAAGTTCGGTCCGAGTCGGAAGTTCCAATCCTGATCTTATTCTGGCTTCAGATCTGGGTCTGAGTCCCTTGTTTTAATCCTGGTCTGCGTTCCAATTTGGGTCCTTGTTCGGGTCTAGCTTTGGGTCTTATTCTATGTGTGGTTTTGAGTTTGGGTCCAAGTCTGTGTCTGGGTTTGTGTCCACGTCTAAACCCCGATCTAGGTCTAGGTTCAGGTCTAGGTCCATGTTGGGGACCCGAGTGCGGGTCCAAGTTTGGGTCTGGGTGAGGATCTCGGTCCAGATCTAGGTCCAGCATTTTGGTCCCAATTTTGGTCATCGTCCGAGTCCAGCTTCGTATCCGAATCCCTATCTAGATCCAAATCTGTATTAGGGATCGGGTCCCAGATTTAGGTCCAGGTTCGGGTCTCAGTTCTGGTCTAGGTACACGACCGTGTCTGGGCCCGAGTTCCAGTCTCAATTTGGGTCTGAGGCAAGGTCTGTGTTCAGTTCTAGGTCTAGGTTCGGGTCCTTGTCATGGTTCTAGTCTTGTTCTAGGGTCCTGGTTCGGCGATTCTTGTTCAGGTTCTAATTTTGGGTCCCAGGTCTAGCTCTTGGTTCGGGTATGGTTCTTCGTCTGTGTTCTAGTACTAGTCTCAGTCCCAGATCTAGACACCGACTACTGGTCTGTTCGAGTCCCCGTTCCCTGAATGCCGAGTCAAGATCTGGATCACCGTCACGGGTCTCAGCCTGGTTCTGGTTCAGGTCCTAGTCCCCAATTTTGAGTTTGGCTTCGGGTTCGAGACTGGGGTGTGGTTCTAGGTCTCGACCCTGGTTCTGGTTCAGGTCCTAGTCCCCAATTTTAAGTCTATGTCTCAGTTTTGATCTTGGTGGGGCTTTGGGTTTAGTTCCTAGTCTTGGTCCTAGTCCTAGTTCGGTTCTAGTTCCATTCACGATTCTAAGTTCAAGTTTTGGTTTGAGTTCGGGTCGGAGTTCGAGTCTTGTTCTGAGTTTCGGTTTGGGTCAGGATGTCAATCTAGGTCCAGATCAGGCTCCTGGTGTGGGTTCGCGTCCTAGGTCTTGGTCTAGGTTAGGTGCGAGTCCCAAGTTCCATTCCCGATCTGAGTCTAGATTAATTTCTGGGTCTAAGTCCTTGGTTTTAATCTTGGTCTGGGTTCGAGTTTGGGTCCGGGTCTAGCTTTGGGTCTGATTCTAGGTGTGGGTTTTTTATTTCGGGTCTGAGTCTGTGTCCTGGTTTGTGTCCATGTCTAGACCCTTATCTTGGTCTAGGTTCGGGTCCAGGTCCAAGTTGGGGTCCCGAGTGCGGGTCCAAGTTTGGGTCTGGGTCAGGATCTCGGTCCAGATCTAGATCTAGCATTTCGATCCCATTCTAGGTCTTGGTCCGAGTCCAGGTTCGTATCCGGATCCCTATCTAGGTCCAAGTCTGAGTTTGGGATTAGGTCCCAGATTTAGGTCCAGGTCGGGGTCTCAGTTCCGAACTGGGTTCACGATCGTGTCCGGGCCCGAGTTCTAGTCTCAATTTGGGTCTGAGCCTAGGTCTGTGTTCGGTTCTAAGTCTTTGTCCGGGGCTTGGTCACGGTCCTAGTCTTGTTCTAGGGTCCTGGTTCGGTGATTCTCGTTCAGGTTCTAATTTTGGGTCCCAGGTGTAGGTTTGGGTTCGGGTTTTGTTCTTCGTTTGGGTTCTTGTCCTAGTCAGAGTCCCAAATCTAGACACTGAATATTTGTCTGTTCAAGGCCTCGTTACCTGAATCCCGAGTCAAGATCTAGATAACAGTCACGGGTCTCGGTATGGTTCTGGTTCATGTCCTAGGTCCCATTTCAGAGTTTGTGTTCTGGATCGAGACTAGGGTGCGGTTCAATGTCCCAACCCTGGTTCTGTGTCCCTAATCTGGTTCCATGTTTGGGTCTAAGTTTAGGTTGGGGTTCGGTTCCGAAATCCAAGTTTGGGTTGGGATCCGGGTCCAGCTCCTAATTTGCATCTAGGTCTGATTTGGAGTCCGGGTCTTATTTCAGTTATTATTCAAAGTCCAAGTCCTAGTTTCAGTGCTGGTCAACTTCATGTTTTGGTTCCAATTTTGGGTCACAGGGTACGGGTTCGGGTCCACTTTTGGGTTTGGGACTGGGTTCAGGTCTGGGTGTGGGTTCGGGTCTGGGTGTGGGTTCAGGTCCAGGTCAAAGTTGGGGTCCTGAGTGCGGGGTGAAGTTTGGGTCTAGGTCAAGATCTCGCTCCAGATCTAGGTCCAACATTTCGATCCCAGTCTGGGTCTTGGTCCGAGTGCAGGTTCTTATTCGGATCCCTATCTAGGTCTAAGTATCGGGTCCAAGATTTAGGTCCAGGTTCAGGTCTCAATTCCGGTCTGGGTACACGACCGTGTCCGGGCCCGAGTTCCAGTCTCAGTTTGGGTCTGAGGCTAGGTCTGAGTCCGGGTTCTGGTCACGGTTCTAGTCTAGTTCTACGGTCCTGGTTCAGCGATTCTTGTTCAGGTTCTAATTTTCCGTCCTAGGTCTAGGTCTGGGTTCGGATTTCATTCTTTGTCTGGGTTCTGGTCCTAGTCTGAGTCCCAGATCTAAACAACGACTACTGGTCTGTTCCATGCCTCGTTAACCGAATCCCTAGTCAAGATCTTGATCACGGTCACGGGTCTCGGTCTAATTCTTGTTCAGGTCCCATGTCCGATTTCTTAGTTTAGGTTCGGGATCGAGACTAGGCTGCGGTTCTAGGTCCCGACCCTGGTTCTGTGTCCCTAGTCTGGTTCCATGTTTGGGTCTGAGTTTAGGTTAGGGTTTCGGTCTCGAGTCCATTTTTGGGTTGGGATCCGGGTCCGGCTCCAAATTCGCGTCTAGGTCTAATTTTGAGTCCGGGTGCTGGTCCGGTTACGGTTCTGGATCTAGCTCCAAGTTCAGTTATGATTCCATGTCCAAGTCCTAGTTCCAGTCCCGGTCAACCTCCGATTTTTGTTCCAATTTTGGGTCACTGGGTACGGGTTCTGGTCAACTTTTGGGTTTGGGGCTGGGTTCATGTTCGGGTTTGGGTTCGGGTCCTTGTCAGGGTTCGGGTCTAGGGCTGGGTCCCAAATCTAGACACTGACTACGAGTTTTGTGCAATCCCTGTGTCCAGATCAAGATCCCGATCTTGAGTCCCAGTCTGGCACCATTTCTAGTGTCGGGTCATGAGCTGGGTCCAAGATTCAAGTTCAGGTTTGGGTGGGGTACTAGGTCCCGGTCGTAGTTCTGTTTCCCAGGTCCCTATCCGTATCCTAGGTCCAGGTCGTGATTCTAGTGTGGGTTTGGGTCCCAGTCTAGGATCGGGTTCGAGTTCTAGTCTCGGTTCGGGTTTAGGTATCTATTTGGGTTTTGATCTGGCTTCGGGTTTTGGTTTAGGTCCTGGTCCTGGTCCTAGTCTTAGTTCAGTTGTAGTTCCATTTGCGATTCTGAGTCCTTGTCTGGGCTTGGGTTCGAGTCCCGATGGCACTCTAGGTCAATATCAGCCTTCGGGTGTGGGTTCGCGTCCTGGATCTTGGTCTAAGTTCGGTCCGAGTCGGAAGTTCCAATCCTGATCTTATTCTGGCTTCAGATCTGGGTCTGAGTCCCTTGTTTTAATCCTGGTCTGCGTTCCAATTTGGGTCCTTGTTCGGGTCTAGCTTTGGGTCTTATTCTATGTGTGGTTTTGAGTTTGGGTCCGAGTCTGTGTCTGGGTT
This sequence comes from Cannabis sativa, assembly GCF_029168945.1. NCBI lineage: Eukaryota > Viridiplantae > Streptophyta > Magnoliopsida > Rosales > Cannabaceae > Cannabis > Cannabis sativa. The sequence goes on along the minus strand of NC_083603.1, from coordinate 79,468,449 downwards.
TGTGTCCACGTCTAAACCCCGATCTAGGTCTAGGTTCAGGTCTAGGTCCATGTTGGGGACCCGAGTGCGGGTCCAAGTTTGGGTCTGGGTGAGGATCTCGGTCCAGATCTAGGTCCAGCATTTTGGTCCCAATTTTGGTCATGGTCCGAGTCCAGCTTCGTATCCGAATCCCTATCTAGATCCAAATCTGTATTAGGGATCGGGTCCCAGATTTAGGTCCAGGTTCGGGTCTCAGTTCTGGTCTAGGTACACGACCGTGTCTGGGCCCGAGTTCCAGTCTCAATTTGGGTCTGAGGCAAGGTCTGTGTTCAGTTCTAGGTCTAGGTTCGGGTCCTTGTCATGGTTCTAGTCTTGTTCTAGGGTCCTGGTTCGGCGATTCTTGTTCAGGTTCTAATTTTGGGTCCCAGGTCTAGCTCTTGGTTCGGGTATGGTTCTTCGTCTGTGTTCTAGTACTAGTCTCAGTCCCAGATCTAGACACCGACTACTGGTCTGTTCGAGTCCCCGTTCCCTGAATGCCGAGTCAAGATCTGGATCACCGTCACGGGTCTCAGCCTGGTTCTGGTTCAGGTCCTAGTCCCCAATTTTGAGTTTGGCTTCGGGTTCGAGACTGGGGTGTGGTTCTAGGTCTCGACCCTGGTTCTGGTTCAGGTCCTAGTCCCCAATTTTAAGTCTATGTCTCAGTTTTGATCTTGGTGGGGCTTTGGGTTTAGTTCCTAGTCTTGGTCCTAGTCCTAGTTCGGTTCTAGTTCCATTCACGATTCTAAGTTCAAGTTTTGGTTTGAGTTCGGGTCGGAGTTCGAGTCTTGTTCTGAGTTTCGGTTTGGGTCAGGATGTCAATCTAGGTCCAGATCAGGCTCCTGGTGTGGGTTCGCGTCCTAGGTCTTGGTCTAGGTTAGGTGCGAGTCCCAAGTTCCATTCCCGATCTGAGTCTAGATTAATTTCTGGGTCTAAGTCCTTGGTTTTAATCTTGGTCTGGGTTCGAGTTTGGGTCCGGGTCTAGCTTTGGGTCTGATTCTAGGTGTGGGTTTTTTATTTCGGGTCTGAGTCTGTGTCCTGGTTTGTGTCCATGTCTAGACCCTTATCTTGGTCTAGGTTCGGGTCCAGGTCCAAGTTGGGGTCCCGAGTGCGGGTCCAAGTTTGGGTCTGGGTCAGGATCTCGGTCCAGATCTAGATCTAGCATTTCGATCCCATTCTAGGTCTTGGTCTGAGTCCAGGTTCGTATCCGGATCCCTATCTAGGTCCAAGTCTGAGTTTGGGATTAGGTCCCAGATTTAGGTCCAGGTCGGGGTCTCAGTTCCGAACTGGGTTCACGATCGTGTCCGGGCCCGAGTTCTAGTCTCAATTTGGGTCTGAGCCTAGGTCTGTGTTCGGTTCTAAGTCTTTGTCCGGGGCTTGGTCACGGTCCTAGTCTTGTTCTAGGGTCCTGGTTCGGTGATTCTCGTTCAGGTTCTAATTTTGGGTCCCAGGTGTAGGTTTGGGTTCGGGTTTTGTTCTTCGTTTGGGTTCTTGTCCTAGTCAGAGTCCCAAATCTAGACACTGAATATTTGTCTGTTCAAGGCCTCGTTACCTGAATCCCGAGTCAAGATCTAGATAACAGTCACGGGTCTCGGTATGGTTCTGGTTCATGTCCTAGGTCCCATTTCAGAGTTTGTGTTCTGGATCGAGACTAGGGTGCGGTTCAATGTCCCAACCCTGGTTCTGTGTCCCTAATCTGGTTCCATGTTTGGGTCTAAGTTTAGGTTGGGGTTCGGTTCCGAAATCCAAGTTTGGGTTGGGATCCGGGTCCAGCTCCTAATTTGCATCTAGGTCTGATTTGGAGTCCGGGTCTTATTTCAGTTATTATTCAAAGTCCAAGTCCTAGTTTCAGTGCTGGTCAACTTCATGTTTTGGTTCCAATTTTGGGTCACAGGGTACGGGTTCGGGTCCACTTTTGGGTTTGGGACTGGGTTCAGGTCTGGGTGTGGGTTCGGGTCCTTGTGAGGGTTTGGGTCCAGGGCTTGGTCCCAAATCAAGACACTGACTACGAGATTTGTCCTATCCCTGGCTCCAGATCCGGATCCCAATCTCAACTCTCAGTCTCGTGATGTTTCTGGTGCCGGGTCACGAGTTGGGTCCTAGGTTCAAGTTCGGGTCTGGGTCGGGTACTAGATCGCGGTCCTAGTTCTGTTTCCCAGGTCCCTATACTGATTCTGGGTCTAGGTCCGGGTTATTGTGTGGGTTTGGGTCCGGTCTAGGTTCGGGTTCGAGTCCTAGTCTCGGTTCGGGTTTAGGTCTCTGTTTGGGTTTTGATATGGGTTCGGGTTTTTTTTTAGGTCTTGCTACTGGTCTTGGTCCTAGTTCGGTTATAGTTTCATTTGCGATTCTGTGTTCGAGTTTGGGTTTGAGTTCGGGTCGGAGTTCGAGTCATGTTCTGAGTTTGGGTTCCGGTCCAGATTTAAGTCTAGGTCCAGATGGGCTCCGGGTGTGGGTTTGCGTCCTGGGTCTTGGTCTAGGTGGGGTCTGAGTCCCAAATTCTAATCCCGATCTTAGTGTGGATTCAGTTCTCTGTCTAAGTCCTTGGTTCTGACCCTGGTCTGGGTTCGAGTTTGGATTCTGTCCAGGTCTAGACCCCGCTCTTTGTCTAGGTTCGGGTCTAGGTCCAAGTTGGGGTCTCGAGTGCGGGTCCAAGTTTGGGTCTGGGTCAGGATCTCGGTCCAGGTCTAAGTCCAGCATTTCGATCCCATTCTTGGTCTTGGTCCCAGTCCAGGTTCGTATCTGGATCCCTATCTTGCTCTAAGTCTGTGTTTGGGATCAGGTCCTAGATTTAGGTCCAGGTCTGGGTCTCTGTTCCGGCCTGGGTACACGACCGTGTCCGGGCCCGAGTTCTAGTCTCAGTTTGGGTCTGAGGCTACGTCTGTGCTCGGTTCTAGGTTTGGGTCCGGGTCTTGGTCACGGTCCTAGTCTTGTTCTTGGGTCCTAGTTCGGCGATTCTTGTTCAGGTTCTAATTTTTGGTCCCATGTCTAGGTTTGGGTTCCGGTTTGGTTCTTCGTTTGGGTTCTTGTCCTAGTCTGAGTCCCATATCTAGACACCGACTATTGGTCTGTTCAAGGCGCCGTTACCCGAATCGCGAGTCAAGATCTAGAAAACGGTAACGGGTCTCGGTCTTGTTTTAGTTCAGGTCATAGGTCCCATTTCTGAGTTTTGGTTTGGAATCGAGACTGGGGTGCGGTTCTAGGTCCCAACCCTGGTTCTGTGACCCTACTTTGGTTCCATTTTTGGGTCTAAGTTCAGGTTCGGGTTTGGGTCCCAAGTCCATGTTTGGGGTGGGATCCGGGTCCGGCTCCTAATTCGCGTCTAGGTCTGATTTGGAGTTCGGGTCCTTGTCCGGTTATGGTTTTGGATCTAGGTCCAATTTCAGTTATGATTCCAAGTCCAAGTCCTAGTTCTAGTCCCGGTCAACTTCAAGTTTGTGTTCCAATTTCAGGTGACAGGGTACGGGTTTGGGTCCACTTTTTAGTTTTGGACTGGGTTCAGGTCTGGGTGTGGGTTCCGGTCCTTGTCAGGGTTTGGTCCATGGCTGGGTCCAAATCAAGACATTGACTACGAGTTTTGTGCAAGCCCTGGGTCCAGATCCGGATCCAAATCTCGGCACCCAGTCTCATTCCGTTTCTGGTGCCGGGTCACGAGCTGGGTCCTAGGTTATAGTTATGGTCTGGGTCAGGTACTAGGTCGCGGTCCTAGTTCTGTTTCCCAGGTCCCATACTGATTTTGGGTCCAGGTCTGGGTTATTGTGTGGGTTTGGTTCCCGGTCTAGTGTTCGGGTTCGAGTCCTAGTCTCGGTTCGGTTTTAGGTCTCTGTTTGGGTTTTGATCTGGGTTCGAGTTTTTGTTTAGGTCTTGGTACTGGTCCTTGTCCTAGTTCGGTTATAGTTCCATTTGTGATTTTGTGTTCGAGTTTTGGTTTGAGTTCGGGTCGGAGTTCGAGTCATGTTTTGAGTTTAGGTTCGGGTCCAGATTTAAGTCTAGGTCCAGATCAGGCTCCGGGTGTGGGTTCGCGTCTTGTGTCTTGGTCTAGGTTGGGTCTGAGTCCCATGTTTCAAACCCGATCTGAGTGTGGATTAAGTTCTGGGTCTATGTCCTTGGTTCTGATCCTAGTCTAGGTTCGAGTTTGGGTCCTGTTCCGGGTCTAGCTTTGGGTCTTATTCTAGGTGTGGGTTTGAGTTCGAGTCTTAGTCTGTGTCCAAATTTATGTCCAGGTCTATACCCCGATCTGGGTCTAGGTTCGGGTCTAGGTCCAAGTTAGGGTCCGAGTGCGGGTCCAAGTTTGGGTTGGGGTCAGGATCTCGGTCTAGATCTAGGACCAGCATTTCGATCCCATTCTGGGTCTTGGTCCGAGTCCAGGTTCGTATCCGGATCCCTATCTAGGTCCAAGTCTGTGTTTGGGATCATGTCCCAGATTTAGGTCCAGGTCGGGGTCTCGGTTCCGGTCTTGGTAAATGACCGTGCCCGGGCCTGAGTTCCAGTCTCAGTTTCGGTCTGAGGCTAGGTCTGTGTTCGGTTCTAGGTCTGGCTCTGGGTCCTGCTCACGGTCCTAGTCTTTTTCTATGGTCCTGGTTCGGCGATTCTAGTTCAGGTTCTAATTTTGGGTCCCAGGTCTAGGTTTGGGTTCGGGTTTGGTTCTTCGTCTAGGTTCTGGTCCTAGTCCCCAATTTTGAGTTTGGCTTCGGGTTCGACACTGGGGTGTG